>NW_016812016.1:2444293-2601965 GCF_001698545.2 Rhinopithecus bieti
TCTCAGCTCACTGCAAGCTCCGCCTCCCGGGTTCACGCCATTCTCCTGTCTCAGCCTCCCGAGTAGCTGGGACTACAGGCGCCCGCCTCGTCGCCCGGCTAGTTTTTTGTATTTTTTAGTAGAGACGGGGTTTCACCGTATTAGCCAGGATGGTCTCGATCTCCTGACCTCGTGATCCGCCCGTCTCGGCCTCCCAAAGTGCTGGGATTACAGGCTTGAGCCACCGCGCCCGGCCTATGAATGGTTTTTTTAATAACACATTTTACTTTTAATCTTTGCCAAGTAAGCAGAGTAAGAACTATTATTCCTGTTTTACAGATGAGAAAACTGAGGCTTAGAGCCAGTCAGTGGTAGAGCCAGGATTCAAACCCAGATCTGACTGGCCTTGTAGCCTCTGTCCTTTTTGTTATGACACACTGCATGGTGCCTTTCCAACTGACTTTAGAAAACTTTCCTAACTTACTATATGCGAATACTCATTGTCATATAATTAAATTAAATTATAAATGCAGAATTATATTTCAATTAAAATTTAATTAAATTTCTGGCATTTGACATTGACCATTCAATGTCAAATCATCGCTACCTTTTGTTTTAGAACCTTATTTGTTTTTTATTCCCGATTCCAACAAACATCCTCTTTGCATTCCAATAACCGCCACTGAAGGCACCTTTTGATAGATGAGAGATGTGATGTTTTTATCATGTTTCACCGATAATCAACATTTGTGGTCAATGGAGCTAGACTGCTTCAAACCTGTCCTTGCCAAGATTCGTATTTGGAAATATAACACACTGTATAGTGAGTAAGTTGAAAAGAAAAACCTCAGGATTCAGCCTCCTAAGAACTATGTCTGAATCTCAAAATCAGGTCTTAAACCTATAAACTGGCTCTTCACATTACTTCTGGTATCTATTTTTTAAAATGCATCCTGAGGAAACCATGGCTTGCAAAATAACACTGCAAGGCACTAGTTATTGAAGCCTATTGCTGGTAAAGTGATTGGAAAGTGAAGCAGATGATGACATCCAACATTTCCTAATTTAATGGGCAGCAGATAAGGAAATTGGATAGCAATTGAACACCCAAAGGGAAATAATTCCCTGTGGCTGCCAATATATAAACGTCAGCCTTCTAAAGACAAGGTTACCAGACCATCCAGAGAATTTCTAAATGTAAACAGAAGTTCAAATTTCACCTTTGCTTGGGGCTGCCATTTAAAATGAAGCCACTCATAATCAGTACTACTGACATTCCTTTGACCCACTGTCAAAACAGCTTGGAAACACAGAACAACGTTTTAAAAAGCAAACATGCAATTTTGTTGTTGTTGTTTGGTTTTTTGTTTTTTTTTGAGACGGAGTTCTGTTCTTGTTGCCCAGGCTGGAGTGCAACGGCACGATCTTGGCTCACTGCAACCTCTGTCTCCCAGGTTCAAGCGATTCTCCTGCCTGAGCCTCCTGAGTAGCCGGGATTACAGGCACATGCCAACATGCCCAACATGCAAATTTTAAAAGTTGAATTCCACATTGCTTTCCAATGTACTCTGTTTTAGGCTAACAGTACTATTTAATTCCTATACGCCCTATTCTTAGTCACAGGATCCTTTTCCACATGTCTGTTTCCTATGGATAATCCCAGCAACAACATACAGTGGTGGCATTCTCTCTTTTGTTTTGCTTTTATTTCCTCCGCTGGTGTTTTCTCACTTCTCCCACCACACTGATTTTCAGTCCATACCCTTGCACTATTCACCTTCACCTACCAATGCTTCTTGCCTATCCTTCACATTTATCCTGGCTGGATCCACTTTAACTATAGCTTCTCTCCACACCTGCAGTCTTCGAGGTGGGGCTTTTAAGTAGTGTTAACGCTTTCCTGAAAGTCCCCTTTGATCTTTTATAATAAAGCGAGAGTGGAAAGAGAAGAATTGATAACGAATTTACAACAACATTGTTAGCCATGATATTATGTCCTCTTAACTCTTATTGTCTGTCTTTAAAGAACATGACACAAGAATTCAATGATCAAATAATATTTACTGACGATGAACTAGAATAGAAGGCATACCATCTATTTTCCCTGTTGATACTTCCCCTGTTTTCCTCTGGGGAACCACTCAGCTCCTACTTGATCCATAGTTTCAACTATAGCTAACCATGTTGCTCCACCCCTGCACCTCGCGGTCCCAGAGTTGCCATGTGTCCTAGACCTAGTCAGGGCACTACATGTCAATGGCCACAGCGATTGGTTCAAAGGTAGACACTCAATCAGAGTCTAGCCAATCAGAGACAATGAAACAATTTCAGATCTTTCATGGGAGCTATTGAGAAAGAAGTATGCCACTTACATTGGGTTTGATGGGAGAGCAGTTAGTGGTCATCTTTGTCCCAGAGAGGTGAGAGTATGAAATAGAGCCAACACAGAGGGAGGCAGAGCACAGAGATGGGTAGAGAGACCTAGTTCTGATGCAACTGGTAAATTATCTAATTAAGTATCACATAGACTTTTCAGATACAAGTTTGCTTAAAACAGTTTTAAATGGCTTTTCTATCCTTGAATCTGAGAGAATCTTGGCCTCTACAAACCATGTGGTAGGTTGCTTGTGGCTCTCGCTTATTTTCACATTGGCAACACCTTGAGAGTTTTTTAAATTACAGATTTAAAAACATTCGTGGGCTGATGTGTTCAATTTCATATACAGTGCACATCATTTCAGGGCTTCAGCCATTCTGAGCTCTGTTGTGACGGTCATCAGAAAGTGCCTACTACGTGTGCTGTTGCATATGAAGATACTTTATAAAGAGAGCTTCATAGACAACTCTAGAATTGTGTTTAATCTATTTCCAAATTCTTTTACATCCTCCACTTTTGAATCTAGTGGTCCCAGGCCTTCATCTACCATCAAAACTCTCTTTTAGAGAAAAAGAATGGTGATAGCTACACACACACACACACACACACACACACACACACACATGTCCTCTGACTTGACCACAGCACAATCCCCAATTTCCCATTACTTCTCTGAGGGCACACATTCATAATGCAAATTTTCATACACAAAGGAAGAATAACTCTTGAAATAATGCATGGTGCCACTGAGGACTTGAAGCTCACACTTGATTGAGTGGAGCTGCGTGGACAGCAGTGTGACTGTCTTCTCAGCAAAAGCAACAGAATTTGGAGTCAGTAAATATTGAGGGAAAGTGACTTTAAACAGGAAACAGAAAAGTGAGTTGATGATGGCATAACAGAACCAGGGGTTTTGGGAGAGAACATCAAAATCATAAGATTAATTCTTCATTTGACAGAGATCAGAGACTTGCTTGACTCAATCTGTATAGACAGGAATCCAGAGTTCTTATTTCCTTGACTGTACCTACTCTTGATCTTCTCACTCAGAAATCCTGAGCCCCATTATTATACAAAGTAGGTATTAAGACCCCCTTACTCACATCTTCCTATCTCTGCTTGTTTTCATTAGTAATTTCCAGTATTTTCTTCTGAACCCCACAGGACTTCCACAAGGTCTCAGAAATTATATTATGTACTTATGTGTATGATACTGAAGCAGATCAGATTGTTTTTCCAAAAACGACTGTACCTATACATATCTCATTCCGCTTTTTAAAAATATTCAATGTGACATTGACATTCTCCTTTAAGAGGTAGGGTCTAAGTTCTCTCCCCTTAATCCTGGGGGGACTTGTTAACCTCAACCAATAGAATGTGGTCAAAATAACACTGAATAACAGGCTCTTTCTCCTGACATAATCAGTGTGGGAGCTCTGAGTCAATGTGTAACAAGTAAGACTGCCCTAAGCCCCCCATGCTGGTAGATTACATGGAGAGACTGCATCAAGCTAGAGAGATGTCCAAAGAGCTCCAGTTGTTCCAGCTTTCAGTTGTTTGAGTTTTCTTAGCCCAGGGCTCAGACAAGTGAGTAAGAGAACCTTGGATAATTCAGCCTCCCAATTTCTGAGCCACCCCAGCCAGTGCTGAGTAGAGCAGAGACAACCATCCCTGCCGAGCCCTGCCAAGCTTGCAGATGTGTGAGCAAAATAAATGTCATTATTTTAAGCCAACAAGTTTTATACATCCCTAGTACCTGGAACTTCCATTGTCTGCTCTTGCCAGCTAAGATCACTAACTTGTGGGAAGAAAGTATTGAAGAGCCTGTCAGGGTGACTTGGGTGCTTGGAAAGCTAAGAAAGAGAAATGTCAAGCATGGAAGGGTATAAGATGCCATGGCTTAGTACCCAAACAAAAATCCCATGCAATGCCAGTGAAAATGCAACAGGAAGGGAAAAAATAAGAGCGATAAAGAAAACCAAACCACCACCGCAAAGGTGCATTTTAATGGGCAGACACTGTTGCTGAGTAAGGAATAAAAGAAAGGTAAGAGTCCAGAAAGGAAAAAGAAAAGCATAAGGAAAGACAGTAGTTGAAATGAGACTGCCTGACTTGGAGACTAGGTCACAGAAGGCGATATGGATTCCACCTAGAAGAGACTACTCATGGTCCCAGCAGGAAGCAGGACACTTTCAAAGGGGTGTAAAAAGTTTAATGTGGGATATTTTAAAAGATGTGGGCAGAGTCAAGGGAATCAATTAAGGAAAGTAAAGATGTCTAAGACTAGCAGTGGATGGGAGCTGTTACCACCCATAGGCCTGAGAAGAGAAAGGGAGGGGTCGGCTGAAACCAAGCAATAGCTGGAGGTTTGTGCTGGGTCCTTGGGTGAAGTCATTTCTGTCTGGCAGCAAGGGTCAAAGAGAATAAATGTCTTTTTGTCCTTAATACTTTTCCCCCCATTCTCCAATCTCCCTTAAATGACTTCCACTGGTCTAGCACGTACCTTCCCAATGGGGAGCAAACATTTGTCATTGGCAGGGTAAAAGGAAAAAAAAAAAAAAAAAAAAACAGCAAAAAACCCTTGGCTGTTATAATGGTCTGTGCCCTCCAAAAGACACAGTTCATAAAGAGATCTGCAATATATTTATGGTATTAAAATTTCATGATCAGGCAGAGACAATTAGAAAAAGAATGTCCAAAAAGCCTCCTTAGGGAGTGTAATCATGAAAAAAAAAATTGAGAAATATTGGTTAATCAACCCAAAGCCTGAGGGTGAGGGAGTCCAGTCAATGCAGCCCCTTAGGGGAGGGTCTCAGGCAAAAAGCAGTCTAGAGAATGTTCTAGAGAGACAAACAGAGGCAACTGAGCACACGGCCCTTATTAAAATTCTTCCTGACCTCTACCCTTTAGATCTCTGTATCTATGCACAGGAACAGATGGCAGTTATGATGGCTAATTCAGGGAAATCATCCATCTAACGAAACTACCAGTGAGGAGAATTAGCAAAATAACTGTCCACACTCACAGCACATCGCGTCATCAGTGTAGAAATGTGACATTTGTCTCATGTGTATTTTAACATTTGCAACAAAAAGAGGACAAAAAAAGAGTGCATAAACAATTCAAGGGCGTGCCTACATATGTAATATTAACCCTTTGCTAATTAGTTGATTTGATGTTACATAATGGACAAGCAAAATTTGACAACAGGACAGAGTTTCTAACACTTTTAGAAACCCTAAACACCAAACAGATTTCCATGTTCTCCCCATTCTCACTGGGCTGTACTCTGAAAAACTTCACCAAAGTTGGACAATTTGCTCTCTTGGCAACAGCCATAATGGAAGGTCTATAAGAAAACCATTCTGGCAGTTGGGTGAATTCATCAGGAAGACGTGATTGACTGCTCTTGTGAGCTGGTTCCCCACATTGAACCATCAAGATAATCTGACCATTCCATTTTAAATAATATATCTCAAATTGTGATCCACACACTTAATACTCAGATTTAGTTTCCAGATACACTTCTTCACTAAAAGAAACCAAACCTCCTTGAAGAATTGGTGGGTACCAAGGCTAGGGCATTATTATAACCCATGGAATAGAAGGGGAAATGATGAGTCCACGAGGATACAGATAAGTACACAAATGAATAAACTGAAAGTTTATTGAGGAATGGACCATTTACCTAGTTTCATTGTGCCTTCCCACAAGGGGTACTCATCAATGACAAACAGAAGAAAAAGCAGCTGTGTAGTTGAGGAGCCTCTGAGACACCACCTTAATCAAGTAATCAAAGCGAGTGAGTATTGTCAATAATGGAACAAATTGAGATAACGGGCCCTTCAAAGCCTGCCATGAGAAGTACGCAATATCACTTCTGGGATAGTTCTTCAAAGATGCGTCACTTGAATCCAGCCATGAGAAAACATCAGACCAACTCAAACTGCAAACATTTGACCAGATGATGGACCTGCAATCTTCAAAACTGTCAAGGGCAGTAAAGTCAAATTAAGGTTGGGAAACTGTTCCAGGCTGGAGGAGAATAAAGAGATGTGACAGCGAAATGAGAAATTTGAGTTTGAAAGGTTTTTTTTTTTTTTTGTTACAAAAGCATCATTGGAAAACTGGTGAAACTTAAATGAGATCTGAAAATTAGATAGTAGTGATATATCAGTGTTCCTGTTCTAATTTTGATCGTTTTATTGTGCTCATGCAGGAAGAATGCCCAAGTTTGTAGAAAATGCTCAGTGAAATTTTGGGGGATAGAAGACATTAGATTGGCAACGTATTCCCAAATGGTTCAGGATAAAAGCTTCTTTTACTGCACTTGCAAATTTGCTATAAGTTTGAAATTGTTTAAAATAAAAAACAAAGGCAAAAGAAATGGTGCTCCAAAGATGCATTGCATCTAGTTAACATGGGGCTTTCTGATTTGGTGAAGGGTTGGGCTAGGTGCAAGCATCTGCCTTTTAGGATTCACCATAAGTGGCTGAATGAGAGGTTCTCCCAAGAGTGGCAGTTTGCAACTGTTCAGTAAGCACTCAGCAAAACATTCCACTTTTGCCCCACATTCTAGAGCCAGTCTCCCCTTCCCTCTACCCCTTTCCTCTCAAACCCCGTATCTACTTTCCTTCTGCCAGCAGCAAAGATTCTTAGAAGCCAGTGGGGAATTCTCAGGATGAAGAATTGAGAAATGATTCAAGTGGTTCTGCTAGCATTTTCTGTCTACAGAGAATACAGTACCCTGGGTTTCTGCATATCATTCCTCAGGCATGGTGATCCCTGGAGGTGAAATCATTTCGTAAGACTATCTCTGATGGCTCCAGAGCGACAAGAGGTAGGGGAGAACAGGCACGCTTGAGTGAGGCATTAGGAGAGTGTGGCGTGAATCCAGGAAATTCTAGTGTAGGTGGACAGTTTTAAGGCTCTCTCTGGTATAGTAGGAAAGCACAACTTTGTTACATTAGAAAACTGAAAATTTGAAATACAGCTACAAAATCATAACATGAAAATTCATCATTGTTCAAATAGCAATACCGCTCCTTAAAGACAAAACAAACCCTTTCTCTGTTGAAAAATTAGTATCTAATATTATAAGTCCTCAAATGTCCTATTGACACGGTGTCAACATTGAAAACAATCACTCTAATGCTTTAGTTCTATAAACCCAAGGACTCAGTTTTCAACAAAACAAAGGCAAATGCATCTGACTGATGCATTCTTCATCCTTGGTTTAGGAAATCATAATAGACAAATGGTTAAACATATAGTCTAAATTACTCACAGACATCTATAACTTTTAAAGAAAGGTACCTTTAAAATTGCTATAAAAAGATCCACTGTCTATGCCTGAAAAACTGATTTTTTCCTTTAGTTTTTAAACAGTGAATTGAGTATCACCTTTCATGAGTCCTCTAGACAATTTCAGAGGAGTTTTAAAAGAAAGTTTCCTCATCTGTGAAACGAGAGTGTTGCCCTAGATGTTCTCAGAGGCCCACTTGGCCATTAAAAACCATGATTCTGTGCTTTCAATTAAGGATGGAAATATTTACTGAGCATGAAGAAAAGAGCTCATAAAGAATCAATGTTCATGAATATGATGGTTTGTAGAATTACAGAATTTGATATCTAAATGGACCTGAGAGACATGAGGTAAAGAATATGATATATGTATACCTAAGGGATGAAAACAGAATTCAGGGGTCTGATTCCTAGTTCAGGGGTCTTTCCATTAGCTTGCAACTATATTTTCCCTTTTCTCCCTCTCCCCCACCTCTTTCCTCCCTCTCTTCTTTCTTTCTTTATCTCCTTCCTTTCTATCTTTCTTACTATCTTCTTGAGCTTGGCAATCATAAATTACAGCAATTACATGATCATTCCTTAACTAGGAAGTTTCTTGTTGAAAAGCAACAAGATAACAACACTAAAAAACACCTTTTATGGGGAGAAGCATATTGAAATCATACTATCTAAATCACATAAAATAATCTTTTACTCAGTTTGTGTCAATATTTTGTGCTTTTACTCTTTTTGATACTTAGGAGATTTTTCTTTGTGCCTGAAAGTTTTGCTTTTGCTTAATTAGAAATTTGGGCTGGGCATGGTGGCTCATGCCTGTAATCCCAGCACTTTTGGAGGCCGAGGCTGGAGGGTCACTTGAGTTCAGGAGTTCAAGACCAGCCTGAGCAACATAGTGAGACCCTGTCTCTAAAAAAGCAACAGCAAAAAAATTAAAAATGTAAAAAAAGGAACTTTGGCCTTGGGGTGCACTACTATGATCTTTCTGGGGTGAGGAGAGCAAGAAGACAAGATGGACAAGCAGACTGTATGACTAGTGAAGAACTATTTTTCCTACAATGTTTGAATTAAGTATAACCAGGGCATGACTTCTATTCTGGATTCCGTGGTTGTGGAGAGAATGAAAACACTCATCCGTGCCTCCTCTCTTTCTCTCACATGCCACATACAACACATCTGCGGATTCTGTTGGCTTTACCTTTAACATATGCCCAAAAGCGACCAATTCTCACTCTTGCCTTTCGCTGATACTTGGGTCAAGCCATTCGTATCCCTTGCTCCAATAAACTCTTTCCTGGTTTTGCCCTTAGCCGCTCACAGTCTGTCCTCAACACAGTAACCGGAAGGTTCCTTTTAAAATGTAAGCTAGAGCATGTCCTATCTCTGCTTAAAATACTCTCTTAGCATCTCACTGACAGAAGCAGCCAAAGTTCTTACAGTGGTCAACAACGCCCAAGGTAGTGATTCTCAAGATATAATCTCCATTGCAGGGCATCAGCATCACCTGGAAAATTATTGGACGTGCAGAGTCTCTGCCCCATCCCCAAACCTACTGATTCAGAGACTGGGGGTGAGACCCTGAAATCTGGGTTTCACACACCCTCTGGTGATTCTCATGCACACGCAAGTGTGGCACTCACCCCTCTCCAGGATCGGCCCCCATGACCTCTCCAGTTTCTCTCCTCCCCTTCGCTCTCTGTTGCTGCTGTCACAGGGACCTTCTTGCTTTTTATGAGGATAAGTCAGATGCCTTGATCACTGGGGCTTCAGCACTTACTATTTTGTTGTTTTGTTTTGTTTTTGTTTTTTGAGACAGAGTGTCACTCATGTCACCCAGGATGGAGTGCAGTGGCGCGATCTCGGCTCACTGCGACCGCCGCCACCCGGGTTCCAGCCATTCTCCTGCCTCAGCCTCGAAGTAGCTGGAATCACAGGCGTGCGCCACTATGCCTGGCTAATATTTGTATTTTTAGCCTCGAACTCCTGACCTCTAGTGATCTGCCCGCCTCGGCCTCCCAAAGGGCCTGGAATTACAGACGTGAGGCACCGCACCCGGCCCACTTACTATTTCCTCTACTGGAGCACTCTCTTCCCAGAGAGCTGCCTGGCTTACCCCTTTATATTTTTCAGATTTCTTCTCAAATAGAAACTTAATAATCAGAGAGATCTAACATATTTTAAAACCCAACCCAGCTGTCTCCTAATTTCCCCCGCCACACACACACACTCACTCCCACACTGATACAGCCTTGGGCATTCCCCAGCTCCTCCCCTGCCTGATTTTTCTCCATGGCTCTTGGCATGAGGTCTCCCATGAAGCTGTCACAATGTCAGCTAGGTCTGCAGTCACCTGGGGGCTTCCTTGGGACTGGAGGATCTGACTCCAAGATGGCCCGCTCACATGACTTATAACTTGGTGCTGGCTGCCAGCAGGGGGCCTCAGCTCCTCACCATGAGAACCTCTCCGCCGAGCTGCTGGAGGGTCCTCAGAGGTGGCGGCTGCCTTACCCCAGAGCAAGTGATGCGAGAGGGTGCAAGGTAGAAGCCATCTTTTGTGACCTAAACTGCCACACATTAGCATGAGATATGGTGGCCCAGAACCTCAAGATATGCTACTCTCCAATTCCTGACTCACAGAAACTCCGAGATAATAAGCGCTTATCGTTGGTTGAAGCTTTAGGATAAATTTTCAGGCAGCAATAGATAAATAATTATACACTGTATTCATGTTATATCTGCCATCCCCCAATGCCACATACCCTAGAATAAAAGCCCCAAGAGAGTAGGGACGTTATTTTAGATATAGAATATAAGCCCCAAGAAAGCAGGGGCTTATAATAGATTAATAAAATACATATATTATATATTGTATTGTGTTCAGGGCTTAGAACAATATCTATACTGTCAAATGGTAGGCATTATAAAAGTATGTGGAATGAGTCCTTGGAGAAACTGGATGGTGGGCAGCTATGCCGATGTGGTTGGAGGAAGGATGCAGTAGATGTTTCTGCAGTAGCATTCTTTTGCATAACTATAGAGGACCTCATGCACACTGAATTCTATGTGAGTGGAGACTTCTGGGAGCACTGCTCAATGCAAAATTAATTTTGACCTTGTGGATCGCTGGAAGGGTTTTGGGGGACCTCCCCCAGGGTTCCATTGGCCATATTTTGAGAAACACTTATCAGGGAAAGAAGACCACAGGCAGTAAGAATAAGGCCCAGCTTCAGAAGAGAGATTCTTGGTCCCAGCATCTTACAGAAATAGCTGAGATTCAACAGATCTCAAGGGACCATGAGGACCAAACAATGACTGTCTCAGTGGCAAGCTCTGAACTGAGGGCTGATAACTAGAGACCACCTCTTTCCTCTTGCCCCTGACCTAACCTGGTATCCTTCATAAAGTTTTAGAGACAGTAAGTAGAGACTGAGAAATAAATGAGGTGTGTGGTTGTGTAAATATTGGAGATAGGCTGCTGATGCTCCTTGACTTAAGATGGGCTCATGTCCTGATAAACCCATTGTAGGTAGAAAATACTGTAAGCAAAAAATGCATTTAATACACCTAACTTGCAAAGATGGGCATTTTGTAGACATGATGGAATGTGAAAACACAAAACACAATATCCAAAAACTGCTGACAACACAGGCCACCCTAGAGTGCAGTATCAGTTGTTTACCATCGTGATGGTGCGGCTGACTGGGGGCTGCGGCTCACTGAGCAGCATCAGGAGAGACTATCATATCGAGAGTCCAGGAGAACATCAAAATTCAAATCCAAAGGAATATTTCTACTGAATGCCTACTGCTTTCACACCATCAAGTCAAAAAATCCTAAATCAAACCATCGTAAGTGGGGGACCTCCTGTAGTTTCTTGGGAACCTGGACTTGAGGAGAAGGGGAATAGAGATCAGGAAGATGAAGACAGACTGGAAGAAAGTCCCTTTGGCACTGGAATTGGTGCGATTGAGGGCTGGGGTGGGGAGGCATGCAGAGTGTGCTGAGTGAACCTAACCTGAGTGCTGAAAGAGGAGAGAAACAAACCCAGCCAGATGTGCGATGCAAGCAATGCATTTAAAAATGTATCTCTGCTTGCAAAAGTATTTTGTTCATGTTAAAAGGAATTTCAAGCATTAATAAGTAAGGTAGGGGAGTTTTTGGTGGGAGGGAGCTCTTCTTGTTTGAAATTCAATATACTCACTGACCAGCTCTTCTGCCTAGTCAACGTTCCTGGTGTTTTCCATAAATCATCTTATTTAAATTGCCCTGCAGTCCTGCAAGATCAGTTTCCCTTCCATATATTTCATGTATGAAGAAACTGAGTCTTAGGTTAGAAAAACTGCCCAAGTAGGAAGCAGAACATGAACAATTGAGAGTTCTGTCCATGCTCATACTGAACTGTTTCTCTGTGGGTATGAGGGTCCATATACATTATCACCAAACTTGGGTTACCTCCAAGAGCGAAAGGGAACATTGCTAACAAATGCCAATGGCAATATTCATAAATTGGGATCATTCCCAGTCAAACAGAACCTGTGGTTTCTCTGCCTTGGTAGATTCAGCCCTTCTCACAATGGAAAATGCCTTAATACTCACATTCTCTAAGTCCCATTTAAAGTCCTAGAGCTGACTCTGAAACAGAACTCTGTGGTTTGTTTAATGGGTAATTACGTGTGGGGAGCAACAGTACAAATGAAAATAGACCACTGGGTCCTTCTACTACTTTGTGGTGGGGGATACTTCAGAATGGCCTGGAATCAAGCAGAACATAAGAAAAATATGATTGAAGCAAGATGGTGGTATAGGCATTTATTGTATTCTGATTTTTCACCATGGAAATTTACACATGTTGCTTAAATTCTTGATATTTTAAGGTCTAGAGGATAAAACAAAGCTTTTCTTCAGGGAAAAGCTGATTTTCCTGAATCCTGCTATTTTGTTTAAAGCTGGTCAATCACTAAGCTCATTTGAGTGATAGCAAAGTCAAAATTATGACTGCCTGATTTTACCCTTCACTGCACTTGTCAAAAAAATTAAATTAAAAATCATGCTTATGAATATAATGCATGAACTGCTGCATGGCATTCTGAAAGATAGAATGTCCCTTCTGTCCAGCCACTCACAAAACAGCATGTCACACGATACTTTAATATGCATAGAAAATAATGGGGCAGAAAGAAAATTCTGCCTCTCAGGAAATACAAGCTACATTCCATAAATGGCTCATGTATTCAGAAAAATTTATTTTAGTAAAATAATAATAATAACTTTAATATTATCATTAGATCCCTCAAACTGACATAGTGCTTTCTAGTTTCCAAAATGTTTCCACATATAATTTCATCTGACAAAAGACATCATTAATATTTTAAAGTGCAATATAGGTTTGCTTGATTTAGGATTGCAAGGGTTCAGTTTCCTGAGGAATGAGCATCCCACGCATGCTTATTGAATATTCTATTTAAAGGCAATTGTGGAACGAGAGTCAAAGTGCTAGTGCTTTCTGTAAAAATATAATGGAAAGTGATATTTGTTAACCAAAGCCACTGAAGGCTTTGGAGACTTAGGTATGGAGAAAATTACTGTTTGAAACACGCTACTGAACTTAGCAGCATATAGTCCATTTAGTTCTTTTTTAATGAAAATATGTGTTTGTTTTATAAAATAATTCATTATATGTGTGTGTGCATATTCAATTACACATACATTTAGAAAGTTGAATAGTAAACTCTCCAAAACCCAACTGTGCTCCTTCTTCACTTCTCCAAGATAATTTCTGAGGTCAACTTGATATATATCTTTCCAGGCTATGTATTAGAAATGTATGTATGTGTATAGATATATGTATATGTGTATATATGTACACACATACGTGTATATATCTATATGCATGTAGAGATACATATATACACATATGTGTATATATACACACATATACACATATGTCTGTGTGATAGATAAGTAAATAGATTGCATACATTATAGATAGCACATACCTATAGATATATACACACCATATATTTGGTGCATACAATACATAATACATATACATATAGAGCACATACCTACCCGTATATACACACATATGTATGTGCCTACATACATATATACATACATATAGATAGCACATACCCTACAGATTTATATATTGCACACACATATATGCGTGTATATACATACATGGCACATACATGTATATGTATATATATCATACCATACCAATTAGATAGCATATACCTACACATCTATATATATATGCATACACACAAAGGTATGTGTATACATATATACATTTACAGGTATACACATATACATACCTATATGTGTGTGTGCATATATATAGATGTGTAGGTATTTGCGCTATCTATATGTATGTACATATATATGTATGCATCTATCTAATTCTTGGATACATGGCTGAGATGGTGCTTTTGTAAGGGAAATTCCTAGAAACAGAAATGATAAAAGTGTCAGGATCAAGAGTTCTAAGCAGGCACTGAAATCAATTTTTGCTTTGAGGCATCTGCCAACCCCAGGTAACCTAGACTCAAGAACAGCAGTTCTCAAGTTTGAGTGTGCATCTTCAGATGAAGCGCTTTTGAGAGCACAGATTACTGCACCCCACTTCAGGTTTCTGATTCAGTAGGTCTGGGATGTGAACCTAGAATTTTTTTTTTTTTTAGACTGAGTCTTGCTCTGTTGCCCAGGCTGGAGTGCAGTGGCTTAATCTCAGCTCACTGCAACCTCTGCCTCCTGGGTTCAAGCAATTCTTGCGCCTCAGCCTCCTGAATAACTGGGATTACAGGCATGTACCACCATGCCCAACTAATTTTTGTATTTTTAGTAGAGACAGGGTTTCACCATGTTGGCCAGGATGGTCTTGAACTGCTGACCTCAAGTGATCCACCCGCCTTGGGCTCCCAAAGTGCTGGGATTATAGGCGTGAGTTTCCAGGTGAGGCTGATGGGTGCAGATTCAAGAACACTCTTTGAGAACCAACAGCTAGAGCTTGGATTTGAATGAGCCACACGTGTGAGGCATGGAGGGGCCCGTGCTAGGGTCATAAATATAGTGGGAGATTTGCCTATGTCAGTTTTAGCATTTGTCGCAGAGGAAACAAAGGGAAGAAAAAGGTCTCTGTTGAGATTTCCTCATCCTATACATGGACTAACATGGGTTTAAGGACCATTAGCCAACAAAATAAAAACAAAACTCTAAGCCTAATATGTACTTTAAGGTATTGCTAAGGTGGTATCTTCAGGTATCTTAGAAAACCAAGTGTAAATAAATGAGCTCTTAAAGCAACATCACAAAAGCTTCCATAAGTAAAAATCCAAGGAACATGATCATCAAAAAGGCAAAATACACAAGGAAATAACCAAGTGCGTAAGTTTGCAGAGTCAATAAACTGCTGAATCAGACTTGTACACACTAGAGATATTAAAATTTATGATGCAGATAGCCGGGCGAGGTGGCGGGCGCCTGTAGTCCCAGCTACTCGGGAGGCTGAGGTAGGAGAATAGCGTGAACCTGGGAGGCGGAGCTTACAGTGAACTGAGATCCAGCCACTGCACTCCAGCCTGGGTGACAGAGCGAAACTCTATCTCAAAAAAAAAAAAAAAAAAAATTTATGATGCAGATTATTAAAGGTATTTTATGTGTGAATTAAATAAAAAATGTCCATGTATATTTGAAAAGGAACCAAATAAAACATATCAAAAAAGAAAACTATAATTAAAAATTCAGTGAAGAGTTAAACATCAGATTAAATAAAGTTGAATAGAAAATTAGCAGATTAAATGACAGACTTGAAAAAAATTAACCGGAAGGCATCATAGAGAGAAGAGACACAGAGGACAAAAATGTGATATGGGTTAAAAGTCATGAAAAACAGAGAAAGAAAGAATAGAAAGTAATAGATTGAAGTGATATTTGGTGAAGTGGTATGTGAGAGTTTTTCAGAACTAATGAAAGATGCCCATTCCCAGATCCGAGAAGTACAGCAAATTCTAAGAAGGATACATAAAAATGAATCTATACCTAGGCACATCATAGTGATACTATGGAACACAAAAGATAATGAGTAGATTGTCAAAGCAGACAGAAAGGAAAAACAGATCAGCTTAAAAGAAGCAAAAAACAAACTGAAATATTCCTTAACAACTACAGGAAAACAACTTCAAAATGTTGCAAGAAAATAACCATCAACCTCAAATTTTTACCCACCAATACTGCCTTAAAAGAATAATGCAAAATAACACCATTTTCAGGCAAATAAGTCCTGAGAGACTTTCACTAAAGGAACCTGTAGAGCATTTACTTCTGAAAGACAAAGGAAGAAGTGTGAGAAAAGTATGCTTTATTAAAGGTGATAAGTTTTCTGCAATAATATTCTTTCAACTTTTTGTAAGAAAAAAAAAAGATCTAAATTATGGGGAGTTAGAATTAATGCAACTGGTACTAACCAGACTTTTTTCCAAACAATTCTGTCTATGCCTTGCTGGTTCATAGACGGCATTATCATTTATAGCAGATGACAGCCAATCCATTAGTAGTTTGAAATTACTAATAATTTCATTATTGGTATAGTGTTGAATGTGTGAAACCAAAGTACACAGTGGTTCATGAAATTTTAATAAAAATAATAAAACCACTATATTCAAAAGTACACAGCATAAAATGCAAATAAATATATTTCAAAATTGTTTGAGTTTTAATTTTGATGTTCAATATCTCAGCGAGATGTTTACTAAAGTAATAATGCTTAACTCAAGGTTATAATGTTGACAATATTTCTTCCTTCAAAAAATTTGTTCTAATTTCCAGGAAAGAGAAAGAGAAAAGGATAACAGAAGCTGTGTTTTTTCTAGAAAAAAAAAAAAGAAGAAGAGTTTGTGACATTAACCAACTGCATGGACTTGGGCAAGTTAACGAAGCATTTGCAGTCTGTACTTTAAAAAATTCTGTAGAATGAGAAAATTTGACCATATGTTCTTGAAATTTTTCTTCTGAATCTAAATACAGTTATTATGACTATATATGCTGGAAAATCTAGGTGAGTTTGTTTTCTGTAACCCTTTCTGAAAATGTGTGTTACCAGGTAAAAGGAGGAAATCAGTAGTGCCTGTGAGGGTGGGAAGTGGGCCAGGGAATCCTAAAGAAGGAGAGAAGAGAGATAGGGCCCATTGTTGGGGCATTAAGGCAAGTGATCTATAAATAAAAATACCAGGAGCTTCTCTTTCTAAAAAAATATGAAATGACCAAGCTAGAAAAACATGGATAACTCTAAGCTGGGAAGAAGATCTAGAGAGAAGAGTAATGGTCAGCATTAAAACTTGCCCCTCTTCCAGTGATACCAGATTTCATTTGCATATCCACTAGCAAAGAATGATTGTAACTCTTTGTATCATAACGGGAAATGGAACACATTCAAGAGTACAATGCATGAATTCAGGGACATAGGTTATTTTGTCAAAATAGAAACGTTGATAAGTAGTAAGTGCCATATGTATGGTAAACCAACTGATAGCAATCACTTAAGCATATCCTGAGAATGAACCATGTGGTGGATGCACCTCCGTGCGGTTCGAAGGTCTCAACTAGAATCCAGGAGTGGCAACCTGGAGATTCTTATCTACAGGGAACATCTGAGCCTCCAGCCCATCCTGTAGAACTCAGGTTGTACAAGGGATGGAGGCCCTTTGTCTTGGGTTAAGTAAAGGTTGTCGCTGTATGTTTTTTATAAGTGGTTGTGATCCTCCTGCCCAGGCTCCTGCCATCAGGCTCTCTCTCCTGTATGAAAGTCCCCAGGAAAACCCCATGTCTCTTTCAGTGATTCTGGGGCTCTTCTTCAGCCTCTCAAACCTGGTGTCATCCCCACTAAAGGTGAGAGGGGTTCAGCACAACAGCACATCATGGAATTATCCACCACTGCCTGCCCAATGGTGCTCCCTTTCTCACTCCTTGCCCAGCCATTTTTACTTTTTTATTTGTCTTTGAAGCCCTCTTAGGAACAAATGCACAATTCCCATGTTTCTGGAGAGTGCCTCACATTCACATTTCACCACAGACAGAATGTCCCTGCTAGCAAATCCAGTTACCACATTTTCATCTTTATGATTCAGAGCAGATTGTTAGACCACACAATGACAGGAGGTGAAGCTGTATTATTGAGTCATTAGGATTGGGGAATGACGTTCCTAAACAAAGCAACTGATTTAGGAAGTAAATGAAGTTTTCACACATTGGAAGGAGTGACTTGGAAGAATTCCCTTCTTTAATTAAAGGTGGAAGAACTGCTACAGCTTAGTAGCCATTATGTGAGGCTCAGAAATGACAACAGGCTCAGGCTCTGGAAAACAGCTTTTGACATAGGTTATGGATGTGATGGGAATCATTTGGTGAGGTAGAGTTTCTCTAGGGGAAAGATGAGTGTTGCTTTGCCCCAGCTCTTTACCCAAGTGTGGCCTTAAGAGATGGTCTAGAAAATGACTGAACTACAACAGGAGATTTGGAAGCCCCAGCTACTCTCCCACCAGGCAGTAACAAAGCTTAACATCTTGGGTGAATTATTGCAGCTGGCCTTTTCCCTGGTTCTAAGTGTTCTTCTCTGAACAATTTTAAACTTTCAAGCACATTTCACTGAATTAGGGCAGTGCATACCCTACCATGGCCATGATTATGATATTGATAATAACAGCCATCACTGACAGAAGGCCAGGCCAGTGCTAGGCCAGTACACATGCTATTTCTGTTCTTTACTGTCAGTAGGAAACTTTCATCCTTCGCTCCTTGTCTAGAGGAGGGATCACATCTACTTCTGTGCCTTTCTACACCTCTCCTCACTTACAGTAAGCCTGGGAGAAGGAAACAGTCCTATCTTGTGTCTCCCTCAGACCCACCTGCCTACAGAGAAGGCATGTTCCTGGTCTGCTCGTCCTATAACAAGCTGACCAGGGCAGCCTTGGTCTAGGAAGCTGAGGACTCCTGCACTTGCCTGTGAGGGGACAGTGATTAAAGCTTTTCCATTTACAGCTGAAATCCAGGATTAGGAAGCCTATTTGGGGGCAGGGCAGCCAGATGCTCTGGCCTAACCACATTAGTAATCAAGCTAACGCTTTGATTTCCACCTGTCTTTCAGCTTTGTCTTCTCGATTGATTCTAAACTCCCAGAAAGGTGAAAAAGCAGCATTATTACTTAGCACCGGAAGCCCCAGCACTCACAGGGATACTGTGCAGTCCGGCACGTGAGCAACTCAAGAGTTCAAGTGAGATCTGCTGCTAGGAGATAAGTAAGCTGACAGCGCCCAGCAGCCACACTTTTGAGGACCCCTGTGGCATCGTGTCCCTGCTGAGGCCGGCCACTTTCTCCCCAAACTACTTGCAGCCAGTGACTGAGCATGGGAAAGCGAGACCCTAGAGCCCAACTATTCCTGTCCAGTGCAGGACTCCTCTGGACTTCCAGACTGCACTGCAGACTGAGGCACTTCCCAGCTAAGCCTCCTTCTTTTCTTCTCTCCTTTCAGCTGCTCCTGCTCCATTGCCCATTTCTCTCATCTTTATCCTGCACTTCTGCTTCCGTCTTGGCATCTTCGTCCCTCAAGACCCAACCCAACACCATCAGTATTATTACACTCTTCATTTCCCAGTGGAGGAGGTGGGGCTCAAGGCAAGAAGGACAAGGCGTAAATATGCTCCCTTTAAAAAATTTGTACTACTCTATCGCTTATCTGCCTTTGGGCTAAGATCAAGTGTAAAACTTTGTACTACTCTTAGGTTTGAGGTTCACATGAAAAGAACACCTCATCAACATTTTAAAAGAAAATTTGAATGAATTGTATGTTGTACCAGTGTGTAAAAGAGAGACAGTGTCATTTCTTCATAAAACTGAGTCCAGTGGGACCTGCCCATTCAATGCAAAAATGCAAAGGTATGTAGGATCCTAGAAAATGAAAGACAATGCTAAAGACAGGAACCATTTCCAGCATCTGTTGTTGAAGTCTGAATCTGGAAAGACTCAGAATGTATTTATCAGAAAAACATTTTTCCCAATAAGCCAATAGTTGCAAAGCTGGTCATCACATGCAAATCTTGACCTTCACTTTTACACAATTTTGGAACATGTAACTGGTAAGCACTACCTACAGTTTTTTGCTTTGCAGACATGGAAAATACATCACACTGACAAAATGGACTTTTAAAATTTGGGTTTTACCTTAACAAAATAAACTTGAATCTGATTCTTCATCTTCAAACATATTAGAAAGGGATAAAATAATTTCTCTGTGATATTTGAACCCTTAGGAATATCTGAACATGAGTGTGTTTATACACATAATTTAAAATTAAATATATTTTCTTTTCATGGCATAATTTTCTAAAGGAAGGAGGGACAGGACTTACCCTCACTAGAGTCTTTTGAACATTCTGGCTTCTTTGCTTTGCTCTTCTTGTGGGGTGGAGAGAGGCCTTTTGGCTCTAACCCCTCTGGAATCACAAAGATTTAATATTCTCATTTAAATATTTACCAGTAGGGTTCAAAACTATGTTGAAATTTAAAAATGTTTTCTTCTTAGTAAACCTACACACACTGAATCTTAATTGCAGATTCATCTGTCATCATGGCTGAGCGAAATTCTGGCAAGGACTCGTGGTTCTCCAACCTACATAGACTTAAACTTAAGGCTTAAGCTAAAACATTTTTGTAGATAGCATTAGTGATTCACACAAATGTAAAATCTTACACATGTGCTTTCATAAATTTAGAAATTCTCCATAAGGGAACCCTGTTAATTTTTTTTTCCTCCGACAGTGTTTGATTTCAATCTTCATAGATTAGTTGACAATTGTCATGGTGCAATTTCATCTTACTCAGTCCTGAAAGCAGGGCTAGAGGAATGGAGAAAGGAATGGGGCTAGAAATTACCCTGCTTTTATTTAACAAACTGTTTTTAGTAACCCAGATTCTAAACAACTTCTGTATTTCCCACTTAAATTACTGTGCTTCCTATTTTCCTCAATGCCCCTCTAAGTCTATCCATGGGGGCAAATAAATTAAGTTCTGAGGACAGTGTCAGGAAAGTATCTCCGAGTTTACTCATTTGGATATAGCATACTTCATTAGGTGTGAATTTATGTATCTAGCCCTGGTCTTCTTTCTGAGCTCATGACTTATGTCTTCAACAGCCTACAGGGCATCTTGTTTGGAATTTGGGAATGGATATCTGTTTGCCTCTCTAGATCCACTCTCCATCCTTCACCACCCCTGCTATGCTTGGGAGGCTGAATTTTCTGGATTGCATCAATGAACTCCCTGGTTCTCTGGCTTCCTATTAGATGTAGCCAATCGGGAGATCAGGGCATCTACTTTCTAGGCGCCTGGTGGTTTTCATGAGCTGGTTGTATCCCTCAATCTAAGGTTACAGACCCTAGAGTTGGCCTTCTCCACGTGGCCCTCTAAGTTTCTTGGCTCCGGTAGCCACCTCCTTCCCATTGTCCCTTCGGGCCTGGTACTTAACTATGCCCCACACTTCAGAGCACTAATAATTTCCTTTCCTGTACTCAACTCCCATCAGGCCCTTTCAATTTTTTTGTAAAGGACATTTCAAATTTAAAGTCAGATATAATCATATACTTGATGTTTATAAGCCTGTTCTTTCCACAGTATTACACATCTCAAGGAATGGTACCACTATCTACCCAGGAATTTAAACCCCAAACTGAGATGTCATTCTTAATATTTTTCTTCATTTACTTTTCCGGTTGAAGCAATCACAAATCCTATCATAGCCCTCGCAGCTCCATTCTAAAATAGATTTCATATTCATCAACGTGCTCAACCTTTGGAATCACCACAGTAGCCCACACCAGCATCTCATAACCTGCTAGCCTTCTAATCTCCCCGCTTCTATTCTTTATTGTCTACACTCTATCCTTGACAGTGTGAGCTTTTGAAACATAAACCAGATCACATTGCTCGCCTGTTTAAAAACCATTGCTTAGAATAAGATCCAAATCCAATTCTAGGCCTGGCACAGCACGTCACTTGGGCCCTGCTTACCACACTAGCCTCACTTCCCACTTGTGTTTGGCTCTAGCTTTGTCAGTTTCCTTTCCCTTTGTGTTCCTCAATCACTGCTAGGCTGCTTCCTGCCTCAGGACCTTTGCACCTGCTGTTCTCACCCCTACTCCTCCAACACACATATTCATAGGTCTGCTCCCTTCTTGCCCTTTGAATCTCAGTTCAAATTCAGCTCCCTACAAGGCCTTCCCTGACTGCTTAATCTAAAGGCTCACAAAGGAAATCTCTCTCAAACACATCACTTGTATCTGAAATTATCTTGCTCTCTGGTGTATCCCTTTACCGTATGTCTCCTTCCTCATCTCATCCCCAAGAATGTAAATTCCATGAGAAAAGGGCACTTGTATTTCCTAATCCCTCTCGTATCCCTGGTGCCTAGCAGTGCCTTGAGAATTTCATTTCAAATTCTATTTTATTTTCACTTCCCCAGGCCTTTCTTTAAGGTCAAGATATAATGGGGACCCTGCCTAATTCTCTCTTAGCAGCTGTCGCCTTCATGCCAGGATTCTAAAATTACATTAGAGAGCTATGGCGACTCATTTCTCATTTCCCATTTATTAAAAAAGGAACAGAACAAAAACAAAAACCCACATTTGATAGATGTGCTATTAAAAACTTTGGCATTATAAACTGCAAAGCTTTGGGCACTAGGCTAGGTTTTCTGTGGTTGCAAGTCAGTCACATCTAAGGTTATTACCACAGCCAGGGTGAAAAAATTTGCCAATGACTACATTAGCAACTCCCCCAAACTTCTGTCACCAGGTGCAAGATGGATGTTGACCCTTGGAATGGGTTCAGCAAAAACAGAAACGAGATGCTTGGAGCAGCTCACCGAGTGCAAATACTGGGCTCAAAGGGATTCATACAATGGGCAAAGAGACATTTGCAACCTCACTGGGAGAAAAATCTAACCCTTCTATGTCACTGCAATGTGTCGTCTGCAACCGGGAGCAAGAAGAGAGTTTCCAATGCTGGAAATTCAACTCCAAACCAGCATTTCTCCAAATCACTTTCTGCGTTTTTGTGAGTTACATTTCTAGGTCTTCATTTCCCACCAGAATGAGAATTCCTGGGCAGTGGGTACTATTTAAAAAGACACCCATGTGCCACATTTTGAAATATGTAAGCACCCCCCCCCCCAAAGTACTAATATTTTATTTTTGAAAAAGTTGTAGAGCACTCCTTGGGTCAGTGGGCATGCATACACGTTGAATATGAACATGAAACATGTTACATGAAACAGTATTGTATCATCTCATGACACCATGGGTAAAGTGTTCTGGGGCATGTAAATGAAAGTCACAGATACATAAGACCTCTGTGTCCAGGTTTCTACTTGTGGCTTGGGAGGAACAACTTTCCCTCTTGGCCTGGGGGAGTGAAGAGGAGAGTTGCTTCTGCTTGTCTTCAAAAGCACCCCCATGCTTCTCCTTGACAATGTATCATGTTTTTTAGCTTGCCCTGTGTCTGGCAGAGGGTAGAAACCGGGAGATTTGCCAGGAGCATGGCTTTGTCCCCTGAGGGACTGAACCGTGCATCCAGCTGTGATGTGGTTGAGTTTCCATAGGTGGTTGATAATTTTCCATCCCTGCTGACTCAGACTGGCGCTAATTTTAACAGTGCAGTCATGGAAATGAAAGGACATGGGAAGACATTTGCCATTAGGGAATTAAGGATTAAGGAAGATGATTAATGGACTTACACGGAATTCTTGGCATTTAAGCCAGTCTGCTTCTTCTACCTCCCATGGGAGTAGAGCCTCCCCTTGCAGATGACCATGTCTGATACCATCTGAAATGCTCCTGCCTCTACTTACTATAAAAGTCTGGAGACAGGAGCAAGAAAGTAAAGGACATGAACTTTGGGGTCAGGCAAACTCGGATTCAAATTCTGGCTCTGCTATTTAAGCAAGGAACTAATCCCTTTTAAGCCTCAATAATAACAGTTCCTGCCTTGTAGAATTGTTGTGTGTATTAAATGAGTTCATGCATGTCACGTTATTGGCACAAGGTACATGCCCAATTAAACTCTGGCTCAGCAGAGCTGTGCTGTGGCTGACTTGAGCCAGCTCACACCAGCTAATTGTACCATCTCTCCCCAGCTCTCCTATTCATTGACCTCATGCTTTGGAAGCTTGAAAAAGATCATGGTATTTGTGTTTATACCATAGAAATCTGCAAACTCTTCACACTGGGGCTCTCCTTACCCCAGAGAGTTCATTTACAAGCACCCCAGTGGGTTTAGGTATTCAAGTTGTTATTTACTATCATTCACTAGCATGTCTTGGCCAGTTGATTCACTCAAGTAGCCCTTCATTAGTGTCAGTTGCATTTGTAAAAATCCCTCCAGCTTTTCTATTTGAATGAGAAGGAGAATTGATGCAGGGCAGGGGAAAGGCAGCAGTTAAAGGTCTTGGGAGACTGGTTCAGACTCATCTTCGAGACTGACATGCTTAAGTGTGAGATCTGAGTGAAGCCAGCATGCACACCAATGTCTGGTGAGGCCAGCTGGAACCATTCAGCACAAAAATCCTCCATGATTTCAGCACTCAGGTATCAGGAAATTGGGAGTAGCTCCCAAGCCCATTCTGCCCGAGTGGCTTAGCATCCTTGGGCCATTGAATATGACTTGAACAGCTGCATGTAGCTGCTGGAGACCAAACTCCCAGGAAACCTGGTGGAACTAAAATCAGAAATGATGATCCAATTAATGCCGCCGAACCTCAAACGCTGACTCCAAACTTGTGGACTCTGCATTAGCATTAATATTGATTTCCTTAAAATCATTCAGTGGTTTGGATAGCTATCTAAATCTCATTGAGAAGCCAACTCTCTCTGTTTAGAAATGTGTACTTATAGCACTTAGGCAAATGATCCATGGCAAGACAAGGCCCTTATACTGGGTGCTTCAAAGGGCAGTATGCCTCGTAGCTAAAAGATACTCCAAAGACATTTCATATGAGCAAGATAAATGAGAACGGCAAGATTAAATTCATGAAAGTTAATTCAAGACAGAGTGACAATTTAAAGTCTTTTTTAAACATATGGCTCTTTTTTACAATAAGACATTCTACATGGGTATAGGAATTGAAATTTTAATTTAAATTTTACCTTGAACTCTATGTTTTATAAAAGGCAAGCCAAGTCCTTGTCTTAGGCCATATTCTCTCAGAAGCAAAAATAGAACGGTTTGAGTTTTAAGCAGTTAATTTGAGAGATGATTTTAGCAAGTGTCACAAGAGGAATAGGGAAGAAAGACAGGAAAAGGAAAGCAGACAAGACTGGGTGTGTTCATGAGCACATTCCACTGTGGGCAACCAAGACTCAGTTCTACTGGGGACCTCTGAACAATGTTGTCCAATACTGTAGCCACTAGCCACATATGGCCAACAAGTAGTTGAAATGTGGCTAGTTTGAATTCAGATGTGTATGTAAAACACATACTAATTTCAAAGTCTTAGTATGAAAAAAAAAGAATGTAAAATATCTGACTTTTTATATTGATTATACATTGAAATGATAATATTTTGGATTATTGTGTTATACAAAATATTGTTAAAGTTAGTTTTACGTTCTTCCTTTCACTTTGTTCAAAATTATACATGAGGCTCACATTTGAGGCTCACATTATGTTTCTACTAGATAGCATTGGAACAGAACATGTGTCAGATGTGGGTATTAATCAACCAACTCTTGTCTATTATTGGTTGAGGGCTGCTCCAGAGAAATTAACTCTCTTGTGCTTTGAGTTTGCTGCCAGGACCAGAGGAAAGCACTCAGCAGAGAGTCATAAGGACTTTCCTTGGAAAGCTGTTGGTGCTGTAAAATAACAGCAAGCACCAAGGAGACATAAGCAGGGCACCAACAGCCACTGCTACAGTTCCTCTTCTACCTCCTTTATTCCTACTCCTGACTTTCAGATTCTGCTTCTACTTCTCATACCCTCTGAATCCATTGCATCTGGAAGTTCAAGGGAACTTTAGGAATCAGACATGTTTGGACTGGAGAAGAGTAGATAGAAGCTATAAACCTTGTTCCAATGAAATTTTATGAAGAAAAGAAACTGGTGTTATTTCCTCTTGAAGATATTGGGCAGTCTGGGGAGGGAAAGAGATATAACTTCACATAGAGAACGACCACCCCAATAAAACCTCATGTAATGAGATCAAATGCATCAGAATTTAAAGAGTTCCCTGCTGATGGAGCTGCCCAGACTGAGCCTGTCAGTGATTTGTAGGGAATTCTGGCATCAAATGAGAAGTAACACAAAATTAGGGCCTCTGAGATACCTCTTTCACAGTCAGAACACGGTGACTGCCAAAATGAGGAACAAGGAGCTTTTAATCATAGAATTAAGCTCTAGATCCTTCTAATATCTGTTAGAATGAGAAAGAAAAAAGCTATAATTTACTGAATCTTTACTATGGTCCAAGCACTGTATGAAACTTTAGATATGTTATCTGATTTAATCCCCCAAACAAAACTATACGGTAAGAATTATTGCCCCCAGAATTGTAAACTGAGGCTTATAGAAAATGACACTTGCCTAAGGTCAATAATTGATGCAGCTAGATTTGAATTCAGGTCTATTGATTCATGCATTCATTATCAAAGACACATTGAATGGCTACCTTAGGCCATAACCTGTGCATTTAACCACTAGATTTTCCTCATAACAAATGGGCTTCATTGAGGGGTTAGCATGCATCTCAATTCTGATAATGAGAGCAAAATATAATATGTGGAAAGTGTATTTTCTAAAGACGGCAACAGCAATATTTTAGGTCTTACATGCTCTATAGAACCACTTCCCATAAGAGATTGAGTCCATTTTCATTTCCTCTTGAATTTTGGCAGGCTCGTGACTATTCCAAAGAATTAGAATTACATGGAGTGATGCAATGGAATGTCTAAGCCTGAGAATACAGTGTCTCCCTTTTTCCAGGAGAAACTCATTTTGGAAGCTGGCTGCCATGCTTTGAGGAAGCCCAGGCCACATAAAGTGGCCATGAACAAGTGTTTTAGGAAGTTGTCCCAGCTAATATTTTAGCTGACAGTTGAGATCAATCACTAGCCACACAAGTGAGTGAATCTTCAGATGGTCCCAGCTCCCAGCTGTTGAATCTTCCTGCTGAGCCCTACACCTTGTGAACAGAATGATTAAGTTATCTCTGCTGTGCTCATGAGCATAGGTTGTTTTCAGCTTACTCTAAGTTGTGGGGGCAATTTGTTATATAACTCTATTAACTACAACATCATGTTCCATTTTTACCTTGGCTGTCAGGAAACTCAAGGTCAAATTTATTCCTTAAATACAGTAACTCCATTAACCTTAAGTGTTAGCACAACTACTTTTTAATTTTATAACACTGAGCATATATTTCTATTTTATTAATCTTATTTTGTCTTTCTTTGAAAAAATATGAAGTGTACATAAACAACAAAATGACCCCTACTTACCCCCTAATAATAAAATAATGAATTTAATACCTGAATCTTCTTTCATTTCGACATCCTCTTCTTCTTCATTATTATCATCTGTTAAAAAATAGGAAAAAATAAAGAAATATTCATATGAAAGTGGGAAACACAAGAATGTTCTAGATGGATTAATTAAAAATTTCAAAGAAAAGGATAATAGATCAGTAGAAAAGAGACTGTTAAAGCGTGCATTTCTCTTGTCTTATTATTATCATGCTGAGTTAAGAAGACAGTATACACATTAATGCATAATTTAAAACCTAGAGTTTACATTTCCTTTTTAAAATTGTTATATTTATAACAAGCTATATATGCAATCATTTGTTTTACTTATACAAATTATATATAGTCACTTCAGTCATTTCAATTGCTCACAATTAAAAATCACAGACTTTAAATGCCACATATTCTACCTTTGTTAAAGGTCTGCATGCTCACTTCAAGTATCTGAGAAGTATGGACATCATTATTTGGTCACAGACCGACATGTGTCAAATCCCCGCAACGCACCATGAAAAGTGCTGCTTTGCTGCATTTGGATATCCCAACCTTCACTCATGTGCTTTCAAGTGTCCCACCGGTTGCACCATTCCTATTTAGCTCCCCTTATCTCCCAATATAACCCCTTTTAACTGGAAAAGACATGTGATTCCTCTGCACTACAGATGACATGCTTGCTCTTTTGAACTTCTGAAACACTATCATCTCTCTCCTTATGCTCCCCACCTCCAGTGCCATGTTCTGAATATCTGTGTCCCCCAATAATTCATATGCTTAATCTTAACCTCCAAGGTGATGGTGATTAGAAGGTGAGGCCTTTGGAAGGTGATTAGATCATAAGGAAAGAACCCTTGTGGATGGGATTAGTGTCTTTATAAAAGAGACCTAAGAGAGACCTCTCACCTCTCCCTCCACGTGCGGACACAGGGAGAAGATGCCTCTCTACGAGGAAGAGGGTCCTCACCAGACACCGAATCTGCCAGCACCTTGATCTTGGACTTCCAGCCTCCAGAACTGTCAGAAATAAATTTCTGTTGTTTATAAGCCACTGAGTCTATGATATTTTGTTACAGCAGCCCAAATGGACTAAAATATCAGCTAGCGCCAAATCTTCTCCTGTTTCTATGTTTGGTCCTCTCTCCTCACATTATTGCAGTACAAATTCAGACTCCCAGTGCCATTTGCCTTAGCTATTTTAGCAGTTTCCTAACTGCTCCTCTCTTTTTCCCTCTCCTGGATCTCACTCCTTTTACACGTGACTGCCAAATCAATCTTAAAGTACAGCTCTGATCTGGTTCTCAACGGTTCAGTGACTGCCCTCTGCCTAATGAGAAGAGTCTAGACTCTTCCGGTAATGCTCAAGGCCAATGATACCTGGTTCCAAACACTTTTCTCAGTTTCACCTCCTCTGTTACACGCATGCTACCACCTACATGGATGGCAACACTTAACTCTTCTCTGTTCTCTCAAGGTCTCCCTCAGCTTCCTCTACCTGCCTTGGTCCTGCTAGCAATGTCCTTCTCCATCTCTATTCACCTTCATCCTTCAAGTGCAAGCTTAGGTGCCACAGCGTCTGATTTCCCCAAGTTTGAATGAATCATGTGCTCTTTGATGTACCTTATTTTTACTGCCTTCTTGGTATGGACTTTAACTACACACGGGCTTAGGTTTGCATCCTGGCTTCTCCACCCATCCATCCCCTGGGCATGTGGTCTTGCAGAAGTTACCTGAATCTTTCTGAGCTTCAGGTTCATCAGCTATGTAGTGGGATAATAATAATAATGCCTACTACATAGAGCTTTCGTAAGGATTAAATGAGATCATGCCATGTAAAGTACTAGGACAATTACTGAAACATTGTTAAGTGCTAAATATTATCTGTTATTATAATAAAATCACACAGTCTACATGTTAATTTATCTCTCTTTCAAATATCCATCTCCAGATCATAAATTTTGCAAAGATGGAGACCAGGTCTTGTGCTCCTGTATATTCCCTGGCACTTAATGCCATTCATTTTATATACCATAATCAATAAGGAAATATCCACTGAATTAAATTTATATTATTTTCTATGTGTTTTATACATATTAGCTATATCATCCTTTGTAAATAATGGGAAGTCAGTGAAGATTTGCAACTTCCTCCGACATATATGCTTTGTAATTTAGTCATCCCAGCCAAATTTACTCGGTATGGCCCTCTTCTAAGAATTGATTATCAATGATGATTAGAGATTTATTCAGTGGAAAGAGAAAATGCTTTTCATTTGAGGTTTTAGAAAGGCAATTCTTGATAACTATAGTTAACTTTTAAAGAAGTAATTTTTTTTATTATGGAAATATTTTAGAAACTGGTGATTTTCTACATAATTTTAAAAACTCATTCTATGAATGCAGTTTAGGAAGGAAGAATACCAGTTTCTTAGAAATACAGCTTTCTAACCAAATGATTACCAAAATGTTACAAAGTACACTTCGTAGATTCCTCCCTGAACTTAATATCTTTAAATATAATTTTATTTTACAGAACCATCTAAAATCTGTACTACCACAGACTCTCCAGAATCTGAGAGAGAGAGATAAAAAAGAGTCTCTACAGTTTCTGGGGAAAAATAAAGGAAGAGTCAAAGATCCCTTTGCTTGTCACTTAAGTTTCCATTATTCACCTGGCAAACACTCATTGGTTAGCTTATTGTGTATAAGGCTTTATGTTTGGGGCTGTAGAAAATACCAAGATGAATAGAAACTTAAGCAGTTTTTTTCTTTTAATAATCTTATCAGTAGTAAAGAAACTAAGACATGCAAATACATTCCAACATATGGTAGTCAGTGCTACTAAAAAGGTGTCAGAGGAAGGATTGATGCTTCTAGTTAAGCTACTTGGAAGTCTTCCTGTACGTAGAACATGACATTGAAGCGAATATTTGAACTGTATAGACTGTCCCGATAACGTCATCCCCAGAATGACTCCCGTGTGTGGAAGGATCAGGCTTGGGGTTATTATTCATTAATTCATTTCACTCATGCACTGATTTAGTCATACAGTGGTTAAGTGTATGGCCAGAGTCTGGACTCAGACTGGGTCAGTTTACTTCTAGGACAAAAAACATATAACTATGCAAATCTTGGGTAAGCAGAACACCAGAATACCCTGAAATATAAGGGACCTTCCCCTCACTACCATCTCTCAATCCCTTGTCTCTCCCAAAGCACAGGGTGAAGATTTTCTCCACAGTTTCCTTATCTATCTACAAACAGTAGCCCCAAAAAAGGAACACAATTGCCTTCCATCCTCTCCCTGAAATCTCATTATCTATTGCAGAAAAGAAAGCTGAGAATGTAACCACACCTGGACAGATGTTTTTTACAAGATAATGCTTGCTCCTTGGGCTCATTCAAATTCCAAAGAGAATAATTTAAAAGTTAATTTCTGTCTCCTGGGTCCATTCGTTCTCCCTAATAATCATTTATTGCTCTTCAAAAAATTGTCTACTTTCCCCATCTATCCACTCCCCTATGAAGAAGAATATATAAGCTTCTGCCCAATTTAGCTAGTGGATAATCATTCTCATGTGATTCCCCCATGCTTATGCATGTTAAAATAATTTTGTATGCCTTTTCTGCTATTAACCTGCCTTTTGTCAGCTTATTTTTAGTGAACTTTCAGAGGGCAAAGGGGAAGTTATCTTTTGGCCCCAAATAACACAAAACCTATATGTCAGTTTCTTCATCTGAAAATAGGGATAGTAAAATTATCAACTTCTTAGGGTTAGGATTATATTTCAAGTGCTTACATAGAATGAGCATTCAATAAATACTGATTATTGCTATTATTGAGACCACCTTTGCAAAAATTGTGACAATGAGAGAAATCTGACATAGAAAAAGTATGACAATAAAAGAAATCTAACACAGCAGACCTGCTTCTACCCTCACAAGCTGTTCTTGTTCATTTCTGGGTATAGCCCAAGCTAACTTTGGAAGGAATTTAGTATGTAGTTTAACCTAAAAGCAAGAATGGTAATAACCCTTCTCAAAACTATCCCTTCCTTGTTTGGGGACTGAAGCTGCCTTTGTAAAACTAGTGAAAGACTCCAAGGTCACGATTATGAGAGATGCCTGAATTCTACTAAGATGTAGGCAGAGTTACACAATAACCAGCCATTGTTCCAGAGGTCCCAAGATATGTAACCTCTACAATTGCTCTAATAGATGACATCACTATTCTAGAACCTAAGGTTGGCCTTTTGAGATGTTTTTCAGACTTTTGCATTCTGGCAACTGACTGACTCCACCGGGACCTTTGACTCGTGACTCAACTGGTCCTGAGGACCCTATCCAGAGGCTGACTCAGTGCATGAGGACAGTTTTCCACACTCCTATGATTTCATTCCCAACCAATCAGCAGCACCCATTCCCTAGACCCCTGACTGTTAAATTGTCCATAAAACTCCTAGCCTCCAAGCTTTTTGGGAGACTGATTTGAGTAATAAACTTCTGTCCTCTGCTTGGCTAGCCCTGCATTAATTAAACTCTTTCTCTACTGCAATACTGCTGTCTCACTAAATTAGTTTTATCTGAGCAGTGGGCGAGAAGAACCCACTGAGTGATTACCTTGTGATGTCATTCTTATAACTATTTTTGCTAGTTAAATAACCATCTCTTGAGCTCTACCTTGTGCAGCCATCATGAAGATACAGGTTAACAATCTTTTCCCTCAAGGAACTCACAAAGTGGATGATATAGAGAAGCAAAACTACAGAAGAAGGTAACAGATTATCTCATGTACTTACACAGAGGTTGTATTGGGAAATATACAAGAGCCAGCTAAGTCACAGAGAAGTTCTATGAAGGCACTCCAGAAGAGGCTAGGCTTCAGCTGAGTCTTAAATGGTGAGTTAAGGTTATGTAGCGAAAAAGAAAGGCTACAGTAGATGCCCAGATGTGGATGTACTGCCTATACCTCCTTGTTCCTTGACAACTCAGTGCACGGCAGCCTGCCTTTGAGCCACCAGCTCCTGGGTCTCTTTGCCTGAGGGCTCTCTCTGCTTGCTGAATCCCATTCAAGTAATACCAGAGAATTAACACCCTTTAGGGTTAAGCCTTTCTCAAATGATGGACAATTTGCATATAAGAACCCCAGCTCCCTTGCTTTCCAAGTGGCCTAATTCAAAGCATGTTCTGTACTATCTCCCTGAGTATCCCCACTCCTACTGGGATTGAGCCCCAGTTGTCCCGTGGTAACTGGCTTATAGCTTCACTTCATTGCCTCCTGCTCTTGCTTGTCTCAGTTCCCCACCTCCCTACTGGTGTTTCCTGGGATCATCTTCCCGCCACACCCCCACCACCCCAAAATACTTCTACTTCAGTCCTTGTTTCAGGATCAGCTTCTTGGGGAACTCAAACAAAGACAAGGGTAATCACACTCCAGCAGAGGGAAAAACATCTGTGAAAACATGTGGATGTGAACCATCAAGACGTTTTTAAGGAAATAAAACTAGCTATGAATGACCAAAGGAAGAGTTATCTGAGAAATTGCAATTAACCCGATCTGTTCTGGCTAGATAATACAGGCCTTCCATACCAGGAGTGACAATTAATTTTATGTGTCAAGGTGACTGGTCCAGAGTGCTCAAACATTTGGTCAAACATTATTCTGAGTGTGTCTGTGAGTGTTTCTGAATGAGATTAAAATTTGAATGGGTACTGAGCAGATTGCCCTCCCTGATGTGAGTGAGCCTCATCCAATCAGTTGAAGGTCTGACTAGAACACAAAGGCTGACCCCTGGAGAGTAAGAGGGAACTCCTCCTGCCTCATTGCCTTTCTAGTAGTTGGACATTGGGTTTTTTTTTTTTTTCCTGCCTTCAGATTCAAACTGAAACATTAATTCTTCTTGTGTCTGAAGCCTGCCAGCATTCAGACTACAACCACATGGTTGGTTCCACTGGTTCTCAGATCTTTGGACTCAGATTGAAACTATGCCATGAGCTCTCCTGCGTCTCACACTTGCCAACTGCAGATCTTGGGATTTATCCATCTTCATAATCATATGGGTCATTCGCTATGATAAACCTCTTTCCATGTATTTTAATATATGTTCATTTTCTCTGCAAAAACCTGACAAATACACAAGGTTGAAGCATTCTAATATATATTTATATTCTAAACATAAGCATATATTTAGAGTATAGAGTGATTAAACAACTTTAAGCAGAGGAGTGACACACCATCTTTTGAAAGATAACATTTAATGAGAGAAATTTACTGAAAATTATAAAGCACATGCTTTAATATTTTGGAATTATTTGTATTAAAATCAAGCATAGAGTCCTTTTGCTCTACAAAGCACCTAATGTGCCATTACATATTAATGAAATCCACTTTAGTTCAACATTATTCTCTATAATGTGCTTGCTTTAGTCATATTTGTGCAACAAATTGCTAGCAAGAATTTTTCTAACAAAACCGGAACAAAAAAAAATATTTAAAAAAGGTGATAGCCTATGGAAGTAGGGAGTCATGCCACTCAAAGTTTGAAAGTAGTTAGGGGACTGATGAAGCGTGGGCAGAGAGTTGCAGCCCTTTTAAACAGTTCTCCAAGCATCACATTTCTTTGTTAGAGGACGAAAATGAAATGAAAGGTTTCTACCAAAGTGATAGGAATACTATTTCAAAATAGAGAGCATTCCATCCGAAGGCATTGTTCTGTGTGTTCAGAAATGCCAGTTCCAGAAAATCCCCTTTCCTTCCCAGGCACAGACCATACAGAGGCTAACTCTCCATTTCATCTTATGGGACCTCTTTGATGTTAATTTCATAATAGGTGCTGTTTTTATTCACTGCATCACCCTGTGTCAGATTACCCCGTTGCATTCTACACAAACACATGAATATGACCGAAGTTTTTATTTTGATCACAAAATATATGTGAAAACCAACTAGTTTCTCATGAATAACCAGTTTTGGGTAAAAGCTAGCTTTATATACTTCAGAATCCCCTTCATAAGGAAATGTCTAACCTACTTTGAGCTCTATAACACTGATTTCACTTTCTTTTATTGGAGACAGAGTTAATGTGAATGATTTTTGTCTTAATCATTATACTTGTCTTCTGAGCAGGTAACTGTCATTTCCCAACAGCAAATAGTCCACACTTCTTTGGAAAATGAAATATGCTATGGGTTTTGGAATGACTTCAGGTTTGTCTTACTCCATTACCTAGAGTCACCATAATTAATACAGTCTTTTGGGGAAGTGAAATAAACAAAAACAAGCAAAGAAAACGCCATAGAACTTTATTTAAGGTAGTTGTCAAAGTGTACTCTCTGGACCAGCAGCACCACTATCATCTGGACACTTGTTAGAAATGCAAATTCACAGGTCCCACTCAAGATCTACTGCATCCAAAGCTCCGGGTAAAGGACCCTCCGGGTGACACTCACGCACATTGAAGTTTGAGAGCCACTCATCCAAAGCACCAGTATTGGTGAGTTGAAGAAGACTCTTTCAAAAAAGTAGGTGTCCTTTTTTTTTTTTTTTTTTTTTTGATATTTCAACTGAACTAACTTGTGGTGTCTCACTAACACTAATGTGGTAAGAGGTGCCCAAGCCACATGGTTGCTGGGTTTGAGGAACAGTTATGCTTTTCATAAGATATTGTATGCTTTCTTATGTGCTTGAAGTCACTCAGTTACTATGCAGCTGAGTGGCAAGATTATCATGGTCCATAGTCAGGATTCCTAGATTGACTAGGAGACGTGAGCAAGAATGGAGACTAGACTCAAGGAGGTCTGTGCGTGGCACGAGAAAAGGAGGGTGCTATGAAGGGGAATGTTACCCTTATGAGCTATTAAGGCATCCTCTCCACTCCCAAGGGAAAAAAATGGACAGACACCTGAAATAGATCATAAAATTCCCTTATCACATTTTCAGGAACATTCATACATATGGGCAGGTCTGTCAAAGAGAACAATTACGATAATCCTGCTGTGGTTTTATTTCACATGCTTCTAAGTTCTCTCCCTTAGAGCTTAATTTCTTACCACAGGCTTCTTGTGCACTCTTCATCTTTTTAATATTTCATTACCAAAAGCTTCTAGGAACAATTTGGATTTGCAGAGAAAAGAAATATTATTAGCAAAAATAAAGCTTTGTTTTGGGCTTCTATGTAGTAGGGAAGAGGTCATTATCCTCGTGGCTTCTTGTAGGATTTGACAAAGCAGAAACTTCAGGCAAAGAATGACTGATAAGGGAGAGTCCTCCCTGAGTAGGACTCCTGCCATTAAGTTGAATACTTGGACTCACTGAATCTAACAAATTGCTAAATCTACTTTCTGAAGGTGATTGATAGAGCCAGGAGAAATTTAAAAAAAAAAAGGAATTTTTTTTTTTCCTTCAACTGATCCTTGGCCAAAATGAGCACTCAAATCTAATTACTTTATAAATCAAACAATAAATAAAAGGCACTGGTTAGAAAACTGCCTGGTGCTGCTGCTTCTGGCTTGCCCAACTGGGCACATGATAGCATCAGTTACTGAGATATAGGATTTAGGAAGAGGAGGATTGAGGAGTGGAGAAACAGATTCTGCATATAATTTTGGATGTGTTCAATTGAAGACACCTGAGAGACTCCCAGCTGGAGACGGACGTGTGCAAGCAAGTACACAAGAGAGGGCCGGGCTGGACACAGATGACTGTCAGGAAGACAAGATGGCAGAGCAGTCGCCAGGATAAAGAGTGCCCAGTCCAAGGTGAGAAGGGCTCTAAAGGGTCATATGGAGTCATGTGATCAAATATGCAATGGTTTCAGTTCCCACGCTCAAGCCATCAAAAAGGTTCTAATAACTTCAACAAGGATGGTTGCAGTAGGAAGGTAGAAATAGTCACATGATTGCTGTGGATTATGGAATGACCAGCAAGTGAGGGAGACAGACAACTCTTCGAAAGACATGTGGCTGACAATAAAAGTCAGGTCCATACATAAAGTGGAATATAGTTTATAGAAATTTTAGTTTCCCCATTGTTTATTTTTGTCTTTATTCTTACTTCTGTGCCTTCTTAAGAATTATTTTATTTATATATTATTCCTCAAAGACTTTTTTCCCCCTGTATTTGCCTCAGTGTTTTCAACTAAAGAACCAAAACCAGTCTACCCAGAATGTTTGAAAGGTCTTTCAAAAGCACCCTGCAGGGGTCTCTATAAATATGAATACAACATCCTCCCTCCCTTCTCCAACTAGCATTTAGTTGTGTCTGTTTTACCAGAACTTCCTAATGAGATCAAACTCTGCTTAGTCAAGGCTCATGTTCCCAGGTCTTCATTTGTTCTGCTGTTTATCAGCATTTGCTACACTCAATGCACACTCCCCTCCATTGGAAGGGACAGATTGCTTTCTGTCTATGCCGGCTGCTTGTTCCTGCATTCAGGTTGCTTGGTTACAGCAACACTTCACTGGATTTTCATTGAAGGCAAAATGTGTTTGTAGCTTTTGAGACCCATCAAGTGGAAATGGTTAGCACCTATTTCCTAAGAAGGCAGTTAACCCATTTATGTTACTTTATAGACAGCATGTCTTGTAGAATTCTAAACATCAATGTGATCTGCACATTAAAAGTACACAAATGTGCCATGTACTTGTAAACACTCATAATTAAAGAAAATACTGAATTCTTTCACTCTAGTTGTTCTCTACATTGAATGTATCATTTGGGGGAAAAATGTACAATTCAGACTGGGTAAGAAGTTTTTCTTGTGTTTCTTTTACTTATTCATAGATGACTGGTATATTACTTTTCTATTACCTTTGTAACATATTTCTACTAACAACACAAAGTTATTATCTTACAATTCTGAAGGTTGGAAGTCCCACATTGGTTGAACTAGACTAAAATCAACATATCATCTAGACTGCTTTCCTCTCTGGGGGTTCCAGGAAAGAATCTGTTTCCTACCTTTTCCAGCTTCTAGAGATGCCCACATTCCCTAGCTCATGGCCCTCTTCCTCCATCTTCAAAGCCAGCAATGGTGCATCTCTCTGAACATTCTTCCACAGTCACAGCTCCTTCTGGCTTCCCTCTTCTGCTTTCCTCTTTCAATTTTAAGAACTCTCTTGATGACATTGACCCCAACCTTATAATCAATCCAAAATAACATTCCTATTTTGTGGTTTGCTAACTGCAAACCTAACTCCACCAGCAATCTTATTTTTCCCTTTGCAATGCCACCTAACATATTCACAGGGTCTGGGGTTTAGACTGTAGACATCTTTGTGGGGGACATTTTTCTGCCTGCTACATTTGGTAAATCAGGAAGTAGATTGCTTTGTATAAAAAGTGTCTGAAACATATTTAAAAATGCTCATCATCGCTGGTCATCAGAGAAATGCAAATCAAAACCACAATGAGATACCATCTCATGCCAGTTAGAATGGCGATCATTAAAATGTCAGGAAGCAACAGATGCTGGAGAAGATGTGGAGAAATAGGAACACTTTTACACTGTTGGTGGGAGTGTAAATTAGTTCAACCAATGTGGAAGGCAGTGTGGCGATTCCTCAAGGATCTAGAACTAGAAATACCATTTGACCCAGCAATCCCATCATGCTACTATAAAGACACATGCACACGTATGTTTATTGCAGCACTATTCACAATAGCGAAGACTTGGAACCAACTCAAATGTCCATCAATGACAGACTGGATTAAGAAAATGTGGCACATATACACAATGGAATACTATGCAGCCATAAAAAAGGATGAGTTCATGTCCTTTGCAGTGACATGGATGAAGCTGAAAACCATCATTTTCAGCAAAATATCACAAGGACAGAAAACCAAACACCGCATGTTCTCACTCATAAGTGGGAGTTGAACAAGGAGAACACATGGACACAGGGAGGGCATCATCACACACCAGGGCCTGTTGGGGGGTGGGGGTCTAGGGGAGGGATAGCGTTAGGAGAAATACCTAAGGTAAATGATGGGTGCAGCAAGCCAACATGGCACATGTATACCTATGTAACAAACCTGCACATTGTGCACATGTACCCTGGAACTTAAAAGTGTAATAAATAAATAAATAAATGTCTGAAGAGGAGAACTAAAAACAATCTAATTAGAAATAAAATGTTTTTCTGTGAGGTGAAGTCCATAGACTTAAAATCAAGGTCATTTTTGAGTTTTTGGTTTAACCCCACTCTTTCATTAAAAAGGGTTTCTTCTTTTCTTTCTATTTTTAAACCTTCAGATTTTTCACCCTTTCATTTTCCCTTTTCTCCTTCCTTCCTTCTTTCTTTTTTATATATTTTTAAATCCTGTCTTTCTACCTTTTCTCACTGTTTTGGTTATAAAAGAATATCACAAAGACAAACGACAAACTTGGAAACCACTTGCAACATATATTTGAAAGATTAGTAATCTTAATATACAAAGAGTTCTTATAAATCAATAAGAAAAGATGAAATAAAATATACAAGGGTTACAATCAGCAATTTTGTATAAGAAATTTAGATAAATAACTGGAAAAATGTTAAACTATATCAGTAATAAGATAAATGAATGTTGTTACACATTAATCACCTTTTTTTCATGTATAAAAGTGCTAACATCAAAACAGTAAGATGTAACCCAGTGAGAAGTGTAGGAAAATAATAAACTCTCATATACCACTCATGGGAATGTAAACTCAGGTTGCTTAATGCTAGGCTCGGGCATTTATATTTCTGTCCCTGTGAATGGTAATCCCTGTAAGTTGTATATAGTACAAGACACTCAACTGTAGTGCTGCAAACACAGTGAACAATATGACAATTACTAGCAAAAGTGTCTTGGTTTTGCACATATTTTGAAAAAGTAATTCCACTTTTAGAAAAGTATTTTAAAAAATGAGGATGATGCCAATATTTAACTACAAAGATGACTTTTAAAAATTATTATTTATAAGCAAATAGAGAAATAATTTACAGAAATAATTCCTAAGTTCTATAGTATGGTTTTGAGTAAACTTTGGGTCTATTAAAATTAAGTTATGGAAGAAGTCATAATGATGTGAAAAATACGTTCATGATTTATGTTAAATGATATACAGCAAGTTATAAGACTAATTTCTCACTGTTTGCATTTTCCATTTCTAAAGATCAGAAGGATAATCAACAATTTGTAATTCATTTCCAGATTACAGGACAGAAAATAGTTTGCATTTTTTTCTTTTGCTTATCTGTTTTCACTATAAACCTGTCTTACTTTTGTGATAAGAAGTTTTACATATTTTCAAAGATGATCAGAAAAGTTGAACTACTTACTTTTAAAATTGTAACAAGAAATAAACATGGATATTTAAAAATGTATGATGCTTGGTGTACATATCTATTGGATTTTCATTTATATTACTATTCCTTATGTTTGGAATTGGTACATTAGTATGTTTGCACATGACAAAACTGAAGCAGAAAAAGGTTAAACAACATGCACAAAGCCACACAGTGTTAAGGTGGCTGTGACAAGATTAGAGACCATTTCTTACAATAACAAACCTAGCACTTGCTCCCCTTTACCATATATGCTTTTGTCTCTGTTGACCTCATTGTTAGACAATTGCTACCTTTCTTAGAAATTCACCACCCCTCTCTTTAAGCTTCTATCTTCCAATCATTATTCTGACATAGCAACAGGAAAAAAGACCTTCGCAGCTCATGACACCATGTGCTTCATTGTTATTCTTGGAAAACTGATGACCAGAGAGGAGAAGAGAAGAGGAAGGAAAGAGGACATGTGGATATACCATATGATTGGAGGAACTCTAGCTTTTCAGGAGCTCTAGTCCTACTAATGCAAATGGATAATATGTGGCTTTTTTTAGCAGACAAGTAGCTTCAAACAATTGTCCATGTTTTCAGGATTGCTAAGGGAAGAAGCATTACACAGTGGAAGGATTTGAGCTCAGACATACCCAACTATGTGACTCTGGCCAATTTACTGACTTTTCTTTAGACTTTGTTCACTACTATCTCAATAAAAGAAGATGATGAATCCATGGCATGGGTGTTGTTGAAAGGGCAGTCTCTTAAGTCATAAACTGAGTTAATCCTTCTTAAATATGGAATCTATCCTATTTCACATTCAAGGACTTACTCTTAAGCCCAGTCGCATAATACATTAGCAAGAGTGTCAAAATTTCTCAGCTAGGGCTTCACAAATTGGATATAAGCATCGTACTTTACTTCACAATTTTTCCAATCTGAACTGCCATTCTCCCTCTATGTTGCTTACCCAACACCAGATGTGAACTTCTCTACCCTTGTTCATTCCTTAAAGATCACTGGAAGTACCACATTCTTCATGAAAACTGTCCCAATCAATCTGGTCCTCACACACATTTGCCTCTGAATTCCTGGGTGCTATGACTGTATCAGTGTTATACTTGATTATTTGCTAATATTGTTTTCCAACTGTTCTACATGACATGTGCCCTTCAGGACTATTACAAGAACAATATCTTAAATGTAGCAGCCTCGGGAACATAGTAGGCATATAATAAATATGTGGCAACTGATAGGAAGAGAATGAATGATAATGGATGAGATAAACTTATAAAATCAGTGTAAAGGGAGGATGCAGAATACATAATGTGAGTACTTTCTCTTGTTTGCTTTTAAAGATCTAAGATTTTAAAAGTGAAATTCAGGAAAATTTTAAATACTGCCTGGGTAAAATTTTAAAGTATTGTGCCCATTTATCGGAGAATTAATTTTAATTTTGAGTATTTTAAATGTTAATTTTTTATTTTATTTATTATTTATTTATTTATTCATTTTTGAGATGGAGTCTCATTCTGTCACCCAGACTGGAGTGCAATGGTGTGATCTTGGCTCACTGCAACCTCCACCTCTCGGGTTCAAGCAATTCTCCTGCCTCAGCATCCCAAGTAGCTGGGACTACAGACGCCCGCCACCACGCCTGGCCAATTTTTGTACTTTTAGTAGAGACTGGGTTTCACCATATTGCCAGGCTGGTCTCAAACTCCTGACCTTATGATCCGCCTACCTCGGCATCCCAAAGTGCTGGGATTACAGGCGTAAGCCACTGTGCCCGGCCAAGTTTTGAAAATTTTGATAAATACGTAAAAAGCAGTTCTATACCCTTGTCTGGCTGTGTTAACAATACTTAGAGTTTCTAGGAAAAACTGACTTTTTACCTGAAACTTTGGTTAAATATTCTCTCTGTCTTAATCTGTTTTGTGCTGCTACAGACTACCCTAGACTAGGTAATATATAATGAATAGAAATGTATTGGCTCACAATTTTGGAGACCGAGGAGCCAAATAGCAAAGTGCTGGCATCTGGTGAAGGTCTTTCTGCTAGATCATCACATGGTGGAAGACATCACAAAGTGGAAGGCAAAGGGCAAGAGGCTGAACTCACCATTTTATAATGACACCAGTCCCTCCCATGAGGCTAGAGCTGTCACGGCCTGTCACTCTGGAAGGTCTTACCTCTTAAAACTGTTACAATGGCAATTAAGTTTCAACATGAGTTTTGGAGGAGATACACATTCCAACCATAGCAGTTTCAGTCTAGGCTCATGGTACGTTTTTATTTACATTAATAAACACCTACGATATATTTAGAATTTTTCCAGATTCTGAAAGGGCAATGGAATATTAGGAATAGTATCTGTTCTCCACAAACTTATTTTTTCATTGATGAGACCAAGGTAAAAAGGTCAGACAATAATAATAATATAAAATAAAACTAAAGCTGCCTTGCAGGAGTGTGCATAATTTAGACAGAAATAAATGGCAGAAATTCATGACTGGGAAAATAAATGAAAGACATATTCATATCAATAACATTTATTACATGTTTGGAAGACTATAAGCAGGTCAAAATAAGTGAAATGTGGTTGAGAAGTTTCTTGATTTGTTTTGTTTAAAAATTATAGGCATGCCTTTAAGATACTAAAATTATTATCAAAATATGAGTTTGGAATTTTCTTTATCGTGATTATGCAAAGCTAGACTTTTCTAGCGCTATCTATATCTAAGAAGGTAAAATGCATGTAACCTAAATGTGTTTACATACTCAAGTGAAGTGAATTAATAACATGTCTGCCAATATTTGAGAAATAAAATGTATGCACTTCCGCTAGACATTGAAATATGTTAAATATTCAAGAAGTTCCCAAGATGTAATTCTCAAACTTGACTTAGGGGTTTACTTTACCATCCATATGCTTTTATGTTATATATAATACAAAAAGAAAATCTGCATTTAAGACCAAGAAACATCTCCAGTAAAGTTTATAATTTATAAACTTATAATTCCTAGGGATTCAGTTTACCTAGTTCTAACTATGAAACACTTGTTATTCATGTTATATGTCTACTATTTTGCAAGCTCATTTTTAAGGCATTCAAACTTCTTGCAATTTTATAAGGTTTATTATTTTATGTTGTACCAGATAGATGCCCCAAATATTAGTAGGTCAAATAGTTCATTTTTGTTTTGTTTTGTTTTGAAATGGAATCTCCCTCTGTTGCCCAGGCTGGAGTGCAGTGGTGCGATCTCGGCTCACTGCAAGTTCTACCTCCCAGGTTCACACCATTCTCCTGCTTCAGCCTCCCGAGTAGCTGGGACTACAGGCACCCGCCACCACACCCGGCTAATTTTTTGTATCTTTAGTAGAGACGGGTTTCACCATGTTAGCCAGGCTGGTCTCGATCTCCTAACCTCGTGATCTGCCCGCCTCAGCCTCCCAAAGTGCTGGGATTACAGGCGTAAGCCACTGTGCCTGGCCCCAAATAGCTCATTATTTTACTATTTACATCAAGAACATTGGGAATGTTTTAGCCTTTTTTCTATTAATTTTTTAAACATAGTTTTAAAATTATTTTCATAGACATAAATGGAAATTTTCATCTTAAATACAATCTTCCTCTTATAAACAGGCGTCAGGTTTGGGATGAGCACATGCATATCCTGGAATTGATTTTCCTATCTTATTAGCTTTCCCAGCATTGCTATATATATATGTTAATCACATTTAAGTAAAGTTGACATGGGTATTGTGTATATGTTATATAAATTTCAAAGCTGGAAACAAAATTGACAAATGTAATTGTTTTTATGGTTAAAAAACTAAAGAGATTAGAGCTGGGCATAGTGGTTTACACCTATAATCCCAAAGACTTGGAAAACTGAGGCAGGAGAATTACTTGAGCCCAGGAGTTCAAGACAAGCCTGGGCAACATGGTGAGACCATGTTTCTAAAGAACAAACAAACAAACAAAATTAGCTGGGCATGTGGGGGTGTGCCTGTAGTCTCAGCCACCCAGGAAGTTGAAACAGGAAGATTCCTTGAGCCCCAGGAGTTCGAGGCTGCAGTGAGCTACGATCAGTACGATTGTGTTACTGCACTCCAGTCTAGATGACAGAGTACAACCCTGGCTCTGAAAAACAAATTTAAAAAAGATTACTTGGTAGGTTTTTCAGTCATAGGTGATTTCACTGTGACCAGTTACTATGTAAATAATGATAAGGGATTGAAGGTATTTAAAGTTAAAACACATTTTGTGAGCTCACAAGGTAAGTTTATCAACCAATGGTCTCCAAACTAATGATAAAAAAATGAAAAGTATTAGCCAAAGAAGCAATGAACCTTGCTTAAGGTATATAAAGAAAATAATAAGTGAATTTGTTCCTCATTGCTCTATATACTAGCCTTTAGTTCTACACTTCCATTAGATATATAAAACCTATGTAATGATCATATTTTCTGAGATTATTACTATAGATTCATGAGCAGTAATAGACAAATGATGCCAGGAGTGGGGTGGTGCCACAAGGACCTGGAGAGCAGGGGCTGGGTGGCAAGTGTATGTAGCTAACGAAGGTCAAAATATAGAAATCTGTGGGTACAGAGTGAATGGAGAGGGTACAAAACCAGAAGTCTGGACTAGGAGGGTCATAAATTCAGGAAGCCAGAGGTCAGGCTGAGGGTACATGTTCCAAATCCAGCTCGATAGTTACTTATGCGTAAAGCATTAGCAGTCAAAACACTGTAACATAACCCTAATCCAAAGGCAAAGACTGCCGTGATGGCCTGAGTGGTAAGAGACAGTACTAGTAGACGGAGCCTCTCGACCTCTGCACTATTGCCATTTGATGCTGAATAATTATCTGTTGGAGAGTTGTGGAGAGTGTTATACTGTGCATTTTGGAATGCTTAGCAGCATCCCTGGCCTCTAATCACTAGAGGACAGTAACCTCTCCCCTCCTTCAGTTGTGAAAAACAAAAATGCCTCAGAATGTCCCCAGGAGGGCAAAATTGCTCCTAGTTGAGAATCAGTGCAGTAAACAAAGGTTGGTTTTCCCTAAAGGGAGGAGGGGAAGAGAGTTTACCATGATATGTCTCAAGCTTAAACAAGATTCTTTAATATCATTATAAACCGTATGTTATTTATTGTTATTATGAGGAAAGTTAACATCTTTCAGTTCTCTAGTAGGACTAAGACTCTAGTAAAAAAAATGACTTTCACATTCTAGATCGGGAATTGTCTTTTCTTTTTTTAATTTTTTACATCTAGTGAAAACTGCACACAATAAATTCTACACACTGAAAAAATACAAGCCTTTTCGTGTAAAGTACAAAGAGATTTCTAAGTTGAATCATACAAATATTATTTGCTGTAGGCCATGTAATGGTGCACTGTAAGTATAAATTATTTGCAACCAAAGTATATGATAATTCCATAAAGCTGCCACACTCTACTTTCAAATAATACTTCTGGAAGGAAAAAGTCAAATGTGCTTTACCTCACAGCCAGATATAAAACTGTTGAAAAAAATTTTTTTGCTGGTTTCTTTCCCCAGAGTTTCTTAATGCATTTCTACAATGGTCAATATTATGCGCTGGACTGTGCCCTGTGAATTTTTATGTTGAAGGCCTAACCCTCATATCTTAGAATATGACTATATTTGGAGATAGGACCTTTAAGAGCTAATTAAATTAAGGTAATTAGAGTAGGTCCTAATCCCATTTGTCTGGCATCCTTATACAAAGAGAAAGATACTGGCCGGGCACGGAGGCTCAAGCCTGTAATCCCAGCACTTTGGGAAGCCAAGACGGGCGGATCACAAGGTCAGGAGATCGAGACCATCCTGGCTAACACGGTGAAACCCCGTCTCTACTAAAAATACAAAAAACTAGCCGGGCAAGGTGGCGGGCACCTGTAGTCCCAGCTGGGAAGGCTGAGGCAGGAGAATGGCGTGAAACCGGGAGGCAGAGATTGCAGTGAGCTGAGATCCGGCCACTGCACTCCAGCCTGGGCGACAGAGCTAGACTCCGTCTCACAAAAAAAAAACAAAAAACAAACAAACAAACAAAAAAAAAAAACAAAGAGAAAGATACAGCACAAATGACTCAGAGGGAAGGTCATTTGAATACAGTGAGAAGACAGCCATCTACAAGCCAAGGAGCGAGGCCTCAGAAGAAATTAATCTTGCCTCCACTTGGCCTTGAACTTCTAGCCTTCAGAATAATCAGAAAATGTATTTCTGTAGTTTAAGTCACCCGCTCTGTGGTACTTTGTTTTTGGAGACCTGGCAAACTAATGTAAGCAATTTTCCATCTTCTCCTGTAGATGTGCTATAAAGGCCTTTGGGCTTCTCCTTCCCCACTTACCTGCTCATCTGCAGATAACAGCACCACAGTACTTCTATGATATGAATGGAATTCAATTTCAAGATGAATGATAAAAGTACTAATTTAACTCACATTAGAAAAGTTTCCATGAAGGTATTTATAGGTACTAGAAGAAAGAGAAGTGTGGCACCTCTGAAAAATGATGGGCACCAGATGAAATGGGACTTTCCCAATACTCCAAATACAGCCTGGAAGTTGATCTCAGCCTTCTCTAAAGATGCTCTGAGAAAACGAACCTATTATCACTTTGGCAATGACAGATGCCATTCTCAATTTTAAAATACAGCTCTGTTGCTTCCTAGCTGAATCCTTGTTTTTCATGCCTAAAACATAGGGTATCATAAATTTGTTTAATATGGTTGCTGCCTTGGCATCCATTATTTTTTCTTTTTTTCCTTTTGGTTTTAAAATCGCTACAATATTTATTTACCTATTTATTTATTTGTTTATTTATTTATTTATGTTTTTTATAGATGGGGTCTTGCTTTATCACCCAGGCTGGAGTTCAGCAGTACAGTCATAGCCAACTGTGCCTCAAACCCCTGAGCTCAAGTGATTCTCCCACCTCAGCCTCCTGAGTAGCTGGGACTACAGGCATGCACCACCACTCCCAGCTAATTTGTATTTTTATTTTTTTTGTAGAGACAAGTTCTTACTATGTTGCCCAGGCTAGCCTCAAATTCCTGGATTCAAGCAATCCTCCTTCTACAGGTATGAGTCACTGTGTGCCTGGCCAGCATCCATTGTTAGGCCTAACATAAGTTGTTTGAAACCCAGTTGTATCCTGTCACCTTTGGCCTACTAAAACTTCCCTCCCTGTGTGATTGTTTGTGATATGTTCCACTTGTTCCTCATCCAGCTGACCCCAAACCCAATACACTCCACAACTGCTGATCATGGTAAAAATCTAATAGTGTCAGAATCATCAAAGTAAGTTCCTGCTTCCTGAGTGTTTTCTTTAAACTAGCCAATCCACAACCCCCATGGGAAAACCTAAGGGGTGGTGCATACGGACCTAATAAAGACAGTCAGTCCCCAGGTGCTCTCTCTTGCTTCCCACTTGCTGGCTGGGCTCCCTGCCACCTCCAGGCTTCCTGTTGGTCTCCTGTGGGCATCCCTCACCTGTCTACCTGTGAGTAATAAATGCCTTCTGTTTTGGGCATTTTAGTTCTACTTCCTCACTGTGTCTCCCCTGACACACATATCCTAACTTTTCCCCCAACCCTTTTCAAAGCTCTCCTGGAGAGTGGCTATCCTGGCTTACGGCCATTCTCAAGAGAGAGAAACCATAAGACCAAATTAGAAAAAACCCTAACGATGGAACCACAGCACAGGGTTAATACAGTGCCTCCTTTCTTAGAGTGATCATGAAGATTAATGATTTACCCATGTAAAGAAAGGAACGCTGTGGCTGGCTAATCGAAAGCAATTAAAAAATGTTTGCATTATTAGTAACCATTATTATTATGTTATTTAATATATTAATTATGATTATTAACCATTAGTATATTTAAAGATCATATAGTTATGAATTAAACACAAGTTAAAATTAATGACAGGTAAAGTATATTATCTATATTAGTAGTCACATTCCATTATACATCACCCTTATTTCATGTTGCATGTTTAGAATTTTCAAATACCTAATGCTTCAACATTGCAGAAATACTCCACAATTTTTGAGGACTTTTACATTTAGTTTAAAATGTACTTACTATTTTAAATATGGACTGACAATAATTTCCTGAGCACTGTGTGTTTCAAAGCATTGATGTGAGATTGAGGATGATTTTATTATTTCACTTGCTCATGTACTGCAATGCATTTTAAAATTTATTTAAAGTAGCAATTTTTCAAACAATAATTTGTTTGCATAATTATTAATATATTACACTCCTAAAACTGTCTCATTTCTTTTAAATTTGCAGTGTGCTTTTTGACTCTGCATCATTGGAAATACCTGCTGATAGAAACTCTATCAATAGATCATAATTATGCAATTATTTTTTATCTTATGTTAGTATAGCTTCCTGCAGACATTTTTTAGAAGACATGAGAATGAATATGATGTCATTATTTCCGAACATCTCAAGGAGTCTAAAATTTACAACATCTTATCAATTATGATGTAATACTGACAAGACATGAGAATATTTGCTTCATACATCATAGGAAGTCACATTTAAAACTATAATTAACATTTACTTTTAATAATACTTAAAAATACAGGCACCAATCAGCTCAACATTGTTATAAAGCAAATCAAAAGGAAAAATGGAACAAGGACATTGAAACAAAAAAAGTCATCAGATTACAGCAAGAAAAATTTATTTAATTCAACTCGTCTCAACAACTACTTATTAAATAGCTGTTAAGTGCGTCCACTCTGAAGAACACTGAGATGCTTGAAGAAAATGAAGAAAGGAGAAAGAAGGAGAAGGGGGAGGAGGAGGAAGAGAAAGAAGAGGAGGAGAAAAAAGATTATAACCACAGTCCAGTTCTTTATCACATGGGAATCTGAGGAATTTATATTATGTTTCAGTTCGAGAAATACTTTAGTTAAAATCTTAAATTAAATGCACTTAGCAGATTCACCTTTCAATTATAAAATTAGGGAGAAGAACTTCAAATTGCTTAGAAGAACTTAGTCCACTTGGGGCATTAGCAGAGAGCTGACCATCTCTATTGGTTTTTTGGTTTTCTACAGCTGTTCTGGATAGAACGCATCCTACTCTGATCTACAGGCAAGGCATCCTGTTTACTGTTTGGCTCTGATAGACGGCTTAAGAGGATGAATGTGCATCAGCACTCTTTATTCACTCCTTTCCACCTGCCAGAATCACCTGTGATATGACAAATTACTTCAGATGGAGATGGAAACCTCAAAAGAAAGCTCACTGAAAGGCAAGTACCAACAATGCTCACTGTAGCTTGAAATTTCCTGGAAGCGATTCTTGCCATGGCTAAGGAAAGCACTTTGGACACCGTTACTTTAATGGCACCATAAAAATAACAAGGCATTAAACAAGCCTCAGCCTTAATAGGCTAGAAGAGGAAGAGTGGAGGAAAATATTCAAATTACCCAAATCCAACTAATGGCACATTCAATCGATGTAAATACATTACTCAAGGTTCTCTAATAACCCCGAGGTTTATCCTATTTTCTAAAAAGAAGTGTGAATGACTGCTATTCTCAGACTGCCCTCGAAGTGCTGCTATAGGCATTGAAATTTGGAGTGAGAAACTGGGGAAGGAATAGGGATGGAATGCAGGAACAGTTTGAATTCTGACTATGAATATAAATGGGCTTACAATTTCCAACAATGGTATTTAACAGGGTAGATGCAGGCATGGGGCCTGGCAAACTTACAAGTTGGAGAAGGAATCACAGATCATGCATGCAATTTAGGGCCAGGGGAAGCATCTTTAGAAATCATTTATTAATAATTAGCCCCTCAGTTTTGATGTGAAGCACCGAGACCCAAGAGATGAACTGACTTCCCCAAGACAACACAGTAACCTCTGGGGGTAAGAGTTCCATAGCCTAGATTTTCTGTCACCTTGTTCAGTTCTTAGAAACTATGATACAAGTTGGCAGGGGTGACAGTGTGTAATAGTCCTGAAGGTGAAAAACAATAGGAATAGAAGTGATGGCTCACTTCTTCAATCCTCAATTCGAAAGGAAACAAGAAGTAGCTTTACTCACCTACAGAGAAAAACTCACTCATTTTCTTTTTGTAGATTTTGAAGTCAACTTCTAAGAAGACACAGAAAATGATCCGATCCACCTAGAGGCAAAAGATAAACACTCAAAGTGAAAACAAAAAATGGCAACTGTCCTCCCAGAACGTAGTCTTAGAACAAAAACAAATGGAAAGGCCTCATACAGATTTTTGGTTCTATACTGCCATCTACATCATAGCATTGAGTGAAGTTCAAGGATGTGTATAAGGATGTGACTGTGTGTGTGTGTGTGTGTGTGTGTGTTTGTGTGTGTACTCTGTATATAAATAAACCTATGGGCTCTTTGGTGGAAAGATGCTATATAAATCAAATAAGAAATAATAAATGACAATAAGCCACTTTGCAGCAAGCTATAAATAAGATCTGAGATTCTGACAGGATACCTAGAGTTTATGTCCTATAAAACAGCCACACGAGAGGTATACAGCAGAATGACAATAAAGTATGTCAGTAAACAAAGAGCTCTTTGTCCTACTCTTCCTAGACAAATATATTTATCAAACCTGTTAGTATTTGAACAAGGCCTAAAAAGCTTCCATGCAGCTTAATTGGCATGAAGCCACTTGCTTTTAGTTTAACACACTTGGAAATGCAACAGAAATAAAAAGTAACTAGCTGACAATGACACAAGGTCAACATAACATTTAATTTTGTATAAGTAAATGCCACCTCAAAAGTAAAATATGTGCATAGTCCCTTTTTTGTTTTGAGAGAACTTCTGTGTGTAAAGAGTTTCTTGGAAACATTCACAGAGCAATATAGTAAACGGACAAGAGACATGGAATATACATAATAGTTCACATATATCTGATTAAATCAGTGACTTAATTTTGTGTCCTGGAAATAAATACCCCTTTAGTTATTTTGTTTTAACAACATAAAAAAAATTGAAAATCACTCACTGGCAAGTTGCATAGAACATCAAATGAGGTGTTTCTCATGGCAGTAGGAAATGGAAGTGGGTGTGCACGTGGCAGGACAAGAAAGAACCCCAGTGGAAGTCACCCACCTAACCTCCCTGCTCTCCCAGCCTATGTGATACAGATCTCACTAGTAAGACAGTTCCCAGTAGAAAAGGTGATCGTAATTATTCTCACTTCTGTATCTGCGATTGTTGACTATTTTTCCCCAGGCTTTACATGATCAGAATATTTCTAAAGTCAACCAATCGATCAAAAATCAAAACAAGAAAATTTGACTTAATGCAGATCCGAGAAGACCAGGCTGAACAGTGTCGTTCCTACACATTGCCTTCATACTTTAAATCATTTAATATAAATTATGAAATTTGTGTAACACTCACGTTTCTTGTGTGAGTGTGTATAAATATATGTGAGTGTGTATGAGTGTGTGTGTTTGTGTGTGGGGGGGTTAATGGTAATGTTATTCTCTGCTAAGTGTACTTTTGTTTGTTTGTTTGAGATGGAGTCTTGCTCTGTCACCCAGGTTGGAGTGCAGTGGCGCGTTCTCAGCTCACTGCCACTTCCGCCTCCCGGATTCAGGTGATTCTCTTGCCTCAGTCTCCCGAGTAGCTGGGACTACAGGTGTGTGCCACCACACTCAGCTAATTTTTTGTATTTTTAGTAGACACAGAGTTTCACCGTGTTAGCCAGGATGGTCTCGATCTCCTGACCTCGTGATCTGCCTGCCTCGGCCATGCAGAACATATACAGATATTTCAAATATTAGAGGGAACTATAATCTGCCTTTTAGCATATTAGGCTCTGTTACCATGGAAATGATTTAGGTCCAAAACTCAGCAGCCTAATTTATTTTCCCAGGAAAAAAAAAGGGGGGAGGGGAGGGACGGTGACAGTGAAACACTTTTAGTTTAAATTAATTGAGTGGCCCAATTCCCTGCCTTTACCCTTAGGCATAGCACGGAAAATGTCTTGGAAGCAAGGCGAATCCAAGAATTAGCCTTATTCACTAAGTACTTATTATGTATGTATATGTGTATGTATTTATATAAGTGTGCACAAACATACTCTCTGGGGTTATTGTTGAACAAGAGCTCATTTAGTTGACAAGCTCTGTGTTTATGAACACACCATGCATACTATCAGTGCTTGTGGCAGACTGTGTCTTCCAAGATGACATGCAATGCGCTTTCCACCCCACAGCTCTTCTTACAGTGTAATAATGATACTCCCTTCATTGGGAAATGGAATCTACAGTTATTCCTTGAGCAACACAGCTTTGAGCTGCACAGGTCTACTTATATGTGGATTTTTTTCAGTAAAAGTTAAGCAGAGCATGCCTGCCTCTTCTGCTTCCTCTTCCACTTCCTCCACCTCTACCACCCCTGAGAAAGTATACCTACCCCCCTTCCTCCTCCTCCTCAGCCCACTCAATGTGAAGACAATAAGGATGAAGACCTTTATGATGATCCACTTCCATCTCATGAACAGTAAATATATTTTCTCTTCCTTATGGTTTTCTTAGTAACATTTTCTTTCTCTAGCTTACTTTATTGTAAGAATACAGCATATAATACATGTAACATACCAAATATGTGTTAATCAATCTTCTATGTTATCTGTAAGGCTTCTAGTCAATAGTAGGCTATTAGCAGTTAAGTACCTGGGGAGTCAAAAGTTATACATGGATTTTTGACTGCATTGGGGATAGTCACCACTTACCCTCACATTGTTCAAGGGTCAACTGTTCTACCTCTTGAATCTGAGAGGCCTATGACTATGGTAGAAATGATCCTATATAACTTTGCAATCCATGTGATAAAAGGTGATACAGTTTATGCCTGGTCTTCTTGGGAGGCTCACTCTTGTACCCAACAACCATGCCATGAGGAAGCAGAAACACTATATGGATCCAACTATCCTCACTGAAAGTAGGTAGACTAGATTATTTCAACTCCAGGCCTTTGAGCCATCCCGGCTAATGTCACATTAGCAGAGATAGGTCATTCCTGCTAAACGCTGATTTCAAATTCATGAGCTAACCATTAAAATACATAACTAGAAATCTGATATTCTTTTAGCTTCTCCCTGTAACTGCTTTTTCAGAGTTTCTTGTTTTTCCAGCTATGTAGTACTTGACTCCTATTGAAAAGCCCAGACTGAATACATAAAAAAGGAGTCACAGTGGGATGAGGAGAAAGTCTAATTGTTACATGGCTGAGAGATTGGAAATCTGACTTGCGCAAAGGAAAAAGGGCCCAGATGCCCCATACTAGCCCCAGATAAATCTCATGAGAACCTACAAGAATGCCTTGCTATTGAGGTCCAGGAGCATGATTTCATTTTTTTTTTTCTTTTTTCTTTTTTTTTGAGATAGAGTCTATGTCACCCAGGCTGAAGTGCAGTGGCGTGACCTCGGCTCAATGCAAGCTCTGCCTCCTGGGTTCACGTCATTGTCCTGCTTCAGCCTCCTGAGTAGCTGGGACTACAGGTACCTACCACCACACTCTGCTAATGTTTTTGATTTTTAGTAGAGACAGGTTTCACTGTGTTAGCCAGGATGGTCTCGATCTCCTGACCTTGTGATCCACCCACCTTGGCCTCCCAAGGTGCTGGGATTACAGGCGTGAGCCACCGTGCCTAGCCTCATGGTTTCATTTTTTAAAATGTTAGGCAGTAAAATAATTGTGTGAAATAGTGCTTCTTGAGAGATTGTGTTCGTTCATTTATTCATCAGATATTAAGTGATCATTTCCAATTTGTTGCTCCTAGCCTATATGCCATTTACTTATAGAAAACATGAGTCCAGAAATCAAGTGATTTTTTTTCCCCAAGGCCGAAGCAATCAATTAAGGCAAAAACTCAGGTGTCTTCATTTTAGGATTTATTTTAAATTTTAAATACATTAGAGATGGAGTCTTGCTATGTTGCCAGGATGGACTCAAATTTCTAAGCTTAAGCAAACCTCCTGACTGGCTTGGACTATAGGAAGATAGTGTATGAATCTCACATCCAGAGTTTGTTTGTTTCTTCTGTGATATCACCTAGAGAGACACACACAGAATTGAGTTTCTAGGCCGGTCACTAGCTCTGTTACATCAGACAAGCCATTATCTTTCCTCACCCTAGTTTTTACATCTTTCTAAAGAAAAGATGGAATTATCTCATCTCTAAAGTTTTTTTTTTTTTTTTTTTTTTTTCTCTGTGTGCCTCTGTTACAGTCTATGTCAAAAGTTAGTTAAGCTTAAGTTATATTTCTCTGAATGGCTCTGGATTAGGGCCGGCCACAGAGAAATGTCCTTAAGATTCACAGGGCGGAAGTGCAGTCAGAGACTTTATGTGAGGAAGGTGGTACAGGGCTTGGGCAGGTCACGCACGCCGTTGCTTATCACATGGGTGTGGAGTAGCAGCTGACCCCACAGCTTCTCCAGTTCTTGATGGTTCTTCTGCCACACGTTCTTGGAGCCGGGCTGGGCACACATGAAGTTCTGCAGCGAGAGCACTGGCTCCTTCGGCAGGACATCGCAGCTTTGAGGTTCCAATCAGTGAGAGACAGATACACGGGCCTGTGCATCTCTGCGGATTCCAGTTTTCCCTTGTGACTTTCATTTGTCTTTGTTCTCTCCTGCTTTGCATGCAGCTTTCCTATTGACAACTTCCTGTTTATCATCTGCCCTGCTGACATACTTCTGGCCCTGTTCGGATGGAGAGGCAAGGGACTTGCATAGACATCTTCACCAGCTCCATTCCATGGGCCCCGGTTAGAAGCTTTTCTATTCAGTCAATCATCCCCTTGTGGAATGTTGCTTTCCCGGTTTCTCCCACAACTGTACAAGATCTAATCCTGGCAATAAATCCGTTACCCCATATCATTCAAGGATTCTGCTTCTCTGACTTAACTCCAACTGATGTAATCTTCAATATCATTTCAGTGAATATTATGTAGAGAAGAGCAATGAAGTACAAAGAATAACAATGTTCTTTGTTAGAGGTGTGCAACCTGTCAAGGCTTCTCAAATTCCAATTACTTCTTTTTCAATGGACTTTTGTTGGTCCTGGCCCATCTTCTTGGTTAACTACCTAAAGTTTCCATCCCCTCTTGTAATTAAAGCAACTTTGTATATTTAAAATAACTTACTTTTTTTTTTTTTTTTTTTTTTTTTTTTGAGATGTAGTCTCTGTTGCCTAAGCTGGATTGCAGTGGCACAATCTCAGCTCACTGCAACCTCCACTTCCCGGGTTCAACTGATTCTCCTGCCTCAGCCTCCTGAGTAGCTAGGGTTACAGGCACACACCACCACACCTGGCTAATTTTTGTATTTTTAGTAGAGACAGGGTTTCACTATGTTGATCAGGCTGGTCTTGAACTCCTGACCTCGTGATCTGCTTGCCTCGGCCTCCCAAAGTGCTAGGATTACAGGCCTGAGCCACCATGCCCGGCCAATAACTTACTCTTTTATGAACACGTTGTCAATAAACTCAGATGATTCCCTAGTCTAAAATGTAATCGAAAATAATGCAAAAAACAACATTAATTTTTTTTAGAACAACTTGACAGTTCACTTTGTGTCTTAAACTGGAACCTCATGAAGAATCAGGTGGAACTCATCTTTGCATCACCAGTGCATAGTATAGGATCTGACACATAATAGGAGCGCCGTAAATATCTGCAGAGTATATGTTAGACAAACAGATTTGACTAAAATGTAGGTATGTGGCAGATAGTTTTAAGGGTTACTTAGTTCTAAAACCAAAAAAATAAGATATTTCGGAGGACGTTCCTTTAAGTTTGCCAGAAGAGCCGAGAACAGAAATATAGAGAAACCTGGATGGTTTTGCAGAGCACTATCCAAAAAAGAAAAAGAAAAGCACTATATAAAGGGCATGAGGCATTATTGTCACCAACTGTCATCTTATCCAATGATACTACGTTGACTACAATGGCTCTTCAGCCCAGTTTTCATATGGATGTTTTCATATAGAGTGCTTAATAGTTTCACAGTAGCAACAATGATGCCCTCTAAACTAGGATGTGTTAAAAACTAACAGCTTTTTAAAATGAAAAGACAATATCAAGTATTGGCAAATATATAGACAGACTGGAATTTTCATAGACTGCTTTTGAGAATTAAAATTGGAAACCTCTCTGGAAAATTATTTGGCAGTACATACTAAATTAGCTGAATATACACGTCTTATAACCTAGCAATTTTACTCCTACATAGATACCTAGTAGAACCTACAAATATATTCACCAAAAGACACACACCAGAATGTTCATAGAAGCACTATTTGCAATATCTCCAAATTGGAAGCTACTTAAATGTCCATAAGTGATAGAATGGATAAATAAATTATGATCTACTCATATAATGGAATATTAAAAACCAATGAGAACAAAAAATTTATAACTATGCAAAATAATATAGGCAAATCTCACAAGCATAATGTTGTATAACAGAACCCAGGAAAACAAAGAGGACACACTGGATGATTCCATTTTTATCAAGTTCAAAAACCTTATAGAAATAGGCAAAATCATCGATGGAGTTAGAAGATAATGTAACAATTACCCTGGCGTGGAGGGTTGGTGCAAAGAGACCTAGGGAAATGCCTGGGATCCTGGTTTTTTGATCTGGATGCTGGCCCCCGGGATGTGTTCAGTGTGTGAAAATTCATCAAGCTATGCACTCAGGAACTGTGTTCTTTTCTCTATGTTATACTTCAATAAGAATTTTTTTAAAGGTTGAAAGTCCTATGTTAAAGCTGTCTTGGTCAACAATCAAAATCTATTTTGTTGACTTCAGGGTCGGAAAAAGTCCTTTACAAGCTGACCTCCTAAAGGTAATCTCTCTATGTATTTTCACTGAAGCCAACTGTAGCTCACCCATTGAGGCATAAAGGAGTAAAGATGTATGTCTTTCACCAAGATATCTATTAATCCACAGTTGGGGGTTTCCTACCCCATAAATGTGATGACATATGTTCCATTAATCTTTTCCAGCATCATATCCACTGCCCCTGAAGAGGGTGACACAGCGATGCAGGTTTGGAGTATCTGCAGCCAACCTCCATTTTTCGCAGCTACCAGTCATAGGGCAGCTGACACAGCCAAGATTATCCTGTGTTCAGTGATACGGGGAGAATGAATGGATTCTGATGAATGTAATTTGCTTCCCCAACAACCAACATTTAGAGATCTGGTGTGATGCAAATGCTACTTTAACTGAGGACTGATGGAGGGCTATCCTGGGTAAATATAGCCTGAGGGACAGCTGGGCTGAAGTACCAGCCTTCATGAAAGAGAAATCAACAGTCTCACCAGTGCAGAGTTGGATATGGGATGATTTCATAAATTAGTGGCTGCTGCTAATAAGTGAATTAAATGTCAAGGCTTAAGTATCAAATTTGTAGAAAGACAGGTTTTGAGAGGGTGGAGGACCAGGATAAGTGAAGTTTCCTCAGTATTGAGAGTAACTCAAGGATACACAGAGCAGCAAAGGGAAGCAGTCACTATGGATTAATTAAGAACAGGAAGTTGGGGTGTCTAGGTCCTAGTCCCTCCTCTCTCACCAAGTGAAGCAAAAGAGAGCAATCTGCTCTTTTCCCAGCATGTCAGTTTTCTGCTGCTACATGACAAATCGCCGCAGATTTAATGGCTTAAAACAACAACCCTTTATTATCTCAGTTTCACAGTTGGCTGAAAGTCCAGGTCCAACCTAGTTGGGTCCTCTGCTTTGAGTCTCAAAAGCTGCAATCAAAGTGTTAGTTGCACTGCAGTCCTCACCTCAGGCAGTCCTCACCTCAGGCTTGGAATCTTCTTCCAAGCGCATTCGAGCTTTTGGCAGAATTTGATCCCTTGCAGTTGCAGGACTGAGGTCGCCATTTTCTTGCTAGGTGTTGACCAGGGATGGCTTTTATCTTCTAGAGGCCACCTGCATTTCCTTGCCATATGGTCCCCAAAGTAGTTCAGGACATGAGCGCTCTCTTTCTTCCAGGCCAGCAAGAGTGTGCCTCTATCACTTTCTCCACCTCCCACCTCTACGTTCCTTCTAAGAGCTCACCTAATTAGGTCAAGTCCTCCTGTTTGTAATTAGCCAGACTGATTCAATACCTTTATTCCCTCTGTGGAAATCTCTTTTCCTAATCAACAGAGTGACTATCCCATCATATTTAAAGGTTCTACACACCCTGAAGGTGGGAAAACTGAACAAGGTGTGCACACCTAGGGGTGGTCATATTGGCACCTTGGAGGCTGCTTTGAACTTCAGCCTCCCACACCCAGTTCCCTCCACGTAACCAGCTGCCTGTGTCCCTACTTGATTTTACCATTTACCAGTGACCTTGAACAAGTTACTTAGTTTTGTAAGCCTCAGTCTGCTCCTCTCTAAAATGGAGACATTAACCTGTAGGGGTTAGTGCCTTAAAACACACCTACTAATTAGCTCACAGTTCTGTAAGTCTAAAGTCTGACATTGCATGACTGGGTTCCATCTATTCAGGGTGTTGCAGGCTAAAACCAAGGTGTCAACTGAATTGAGCTCTTGTCTGGAGGCTCAGGAGAGAAATCCACTTCTAAGCTCCTTTTTGTTGGTGGTATAATTCAGTTCCTTGCTGTTGCAGGATGGGGGTCTTCATTTCCTTTCTGGTTGACAGCTGGAGGTCACTCTCAGCTCCTAGAGGCCTCCTGAATTCGTTGCCATGTTTCTGCCTCCAACCTCAAGCCAGCAAAGGCATGTCAACTCCTTCTCAATGTTGAGTCTCTGACTTCCTCCATATTTGCTCCAAATTTAAAGAACTCATGTGATGAAGTTAGGCCCACCTGGATAATCTCCCTATTTTAAGATTTGAGACCTTAGTTAGGTCTTCAAAATCCCTTAGCAGTATTATGGTTTGGAAAATTGGGAGGTCTGTGTACACCATGAGTTAGGAACCTAGAAGATCATCTTAGAATCCTGCCTGCCACCATTGATTATAATGACCACATAGAAATTCTACATAAAGTCCTCAGCAAAGGGCCTGACATAGAGTAAATGCTCCATAAACATCAGTTGCTTGTTTGCATAGTTATTATTCATAAGGTACTGAAAACACCTACCCTGGTGCTGGCATGAAGATAAAATCAGTGTTCACTTGGTGAGTCCTTTATTTCCACCCTGACCTTGTAAGCCAGGTTAAGACGAGGTGCAGCCAGATGAGAAAATCAAGGGCACTTTTTCTGTCTGTTATAGTGAAAATCATTTTATTATTATTTTAGAGACAGAATCTCATGCTGTCCTTCTGGGTGGAGTGCAGTGGTGCAAACACAGCTCACTGCAGCCTAGAACTCCTGAGCTCAAGGAGTCCTCCCTCCTTAACCTCCTGAGTAGCTGGGTCTACAGGTGTGTGCCACACCATGCCTGGCTAATTTTTAACAATTATTTGTAGAGATAGAGTCTTGCTATGTTGCCCAGGCTGGTTATGAGAAATTCTATCTTAAAAGAAACATTCATGAAAATAGCCCCTCGTATATATAAGCAGCTCTGTCTTTGTCTGGTCATATCAGCCAATGAGACAAAGGGGAAACAGGTAAGCTGATAGTGGAGATGGTGTAACGGAAAAAAGATTTCACAAGACCTCATAGGAGTCCCCATTCTGAGATTTTAAAGTGTCAAGTGTCACCTTGTCAAGTGTCACCGAATATCATTGTTCTGCTTCTTGAAGGTATTAGGTATGTTCACACTTGTGCACACCACCACAGAACCTGCTACTTCAATCTCCAAATCACAGAATGGGAAAATTTTTCTCCCCATGTTCCCGGAGATGTTTGGGTGAGTTGGAAAACATTGATAATCCATAAACTCTCAAAGCACATTTTTGCATTTTAAAATTGCTTCTACATGCATAAAAAGGATCCTTTATTTTGGGGGGCTTTTTTGCAAAGCCCGTATGTCTGTCATTACTCTGTGGCAACACAATTCAGAGTCTTCCTGGTTTGTTTTGATAAATTGCTCTTTTGGACTTTTCTTCAACTCAGTAAGAAAAATGGCCACACATCTGAGGAGCCAAGAGTTATTTTGGCTTGAGCTGGAGGCTCATTCACACAAGTTAATTTCTGAGCCTGCCTCATATTGATCAAAATGGACACTTTCACAAACGACACATCTGTCGTGGTCCTTGAAGCTGCTCCATATGTTTAGCATGGAACAGACGCGTGCACACACACACAGGCTTAGGGCCTGCCGTTCTAAATTCTAGCACAGCAAGCATGACCTGTTCTGCCCTTGTATCCAAAGAGATGATCCTGGGAGAGACTGAGGGGAAATGCCAGTCAAAGATAGAAAACAGACTTTCTTTTCACAATTAAAGAGGAAGCTGTGGTGTGCTCCTGGTGGCTGCCCCTCCCTTCAGGACAATGCACATCATCCTTCCCTTGCTGGAGGTGCTGGTGACTGACAGCTCCAAGGAGTGGCTCTCAGAGGACTGTGCTCTGCTGAAGCAGGCACCTCACCCATGCTGCTTCTCTCTTCCTGAAGTCAGCCTGCATCCGATGACTGACTCATGCCGCAGCCTGAAGGCCCAGCTCCCTTCCCTCAAATTGATGCAGCTCTGAAGGCATTTGTTCTGGGCAGAAGTGTGTCTCCCCAAATTCAGTCATTAAAGTCCTAACCCCCAGTACCTCAGAATGTGACTGTATTTGAAGATAGAGTTTTGAAAGAAGTAATGCAGTAAAATCAGGTCACGGGGATAGGCCCTAATCTCATATAACAGGTGTTCTCATCAGAAGAGGTTTGGACAGACATGCACAGAGGGAAGACCATGTAAAGACACAGGGAGAAGACGGCCATCTGCCAGCCAAGGAGAGAAACCTCAGAAGAAATGTACCCTGCTGATACCTTCATATTTGCCTTCTAGCCTCCAGAGCTATGAGAAAACAAATTTCAGTTATTCAAGCCACCCAGTCTGTGGTACTTTATGATGGCAGCCTGAGTAAACTAAGACCTTTTCATATATCCTCCAGTTGGCTACACTGATTGCAAGGTGGATAAATGCCCACTCCTGAGGCCCTGTCGGGATCAGCCAAAGCCTTGGCTGTGACCGGATCACAGTTCAACTTCTCCCAGTCCTGCTTCTCATCTGCTTCCTCTCCACCCAGGTATGAATCAGGAACATGATCCAATAAACTTCCTACTTATAATTCCCCTCTCAGTCTACTTCCTTGGAAACTTGACCTATGACAACAACCCCCTGTTTTTGACCATCTGAATAATTTTCTTCCTATGCCCACTTTTTCCATCATTTCCAGTGTTCCGAGTGGCAGCAGCCAATCACACATGAAGCTGGCCGCCTGAGCTCTGTCCAACAGTGACTGCTACCCGCTCCTTGCTTACTAGTAATTTCAGGAGTGACCATATTTGGCATTTGGCTGACCAGTGGTAAGAAGTCAGGACTTATTTTGTAAAAGAACATTCAAAGTCAATATACACTATACATGTAACCCTAACAAAGTGACAGCAGATTTGTTGAGATTGGGCCCCATCTGACACTCACCATTGGGAAACATGTCTCTGAAAGTTCTCTGTGGACTCTGTTCTAAGGACAGGAACCTGACTCTGAGGGTAACTGTGCAGTGACTGCCATTAGCAGTGAGGGTAAATCTCACATGGCCAAAGCCACCCAGAGCCAAGACACATCTCTGCAAATGTCAATCTTGCCTAATGCTAGGTAAATCCTTCTGGAGAAGAGTTATAGATCTCCTTCTGTGTGAGAAACGGATTACTTGTTGGTTTGTTAGCAAATCCATAGAAGATAAGCAGGCCCGCACAGTCTGGAGGTGTGACAGCACTGAGGTGTCCTGCTCATGTCCCCATGGGTCTAAGTAGTAAGTGTGAGCCAGACAATGGCCAAGCACCTGCACTTCTTCACCTGAGAGCTTTCATAGTGCTGGCGGGCTCTGAGCAATGATCTAGTGAGCTGGAGTTTGGAAAATTAATGCCTATCACCCTGGCAGCCTCAACCAAAGACTGACGAGAGTTGATGTTTAAATCCCCCTGTTCCATCACCCCTGGGGGAGAGATCCCAGAGCTCCCCAGAGGGATAAATGCCTGGTTGCCCAGGGTGATGCTCTTGGGGGCATGCTGTGTGTCAGCTCTCCTCACATCTGCATGGTCCACAGATAATCTACTTGCACTCTAATCCTTGTCTTAGGTTCTGCTTTTGGGAGAATCCAAATCAACAGGTGAGGAGAAAATTAGTCAGATATCCACTTCGTCTCTCAACATTCAGCCTATCAAGTGTTAATTCAATGTAATTCATCTTCTTACTCTGATAAGGTACAGGCTCCTGCCTATACTTTGCCATCACTCCCACGGTGCTCTTTGTACCCTTCTACGAAGAAGACAATGCCAGGAATAGGTCTCCTGACTCAAACTTCTCCCTCACCATCTAGTCTGTGACATGAAATTACCCTTCCAACCATGGAGCCATTGTTTATCCAGCACACATGCAGTGCTCATGTCTCCTCCAACCCAGCTGCAAACCCCTATTGTCTATTTCATCCTCCTGCTTCTCAGAAAGCTCTGCTTCCTCTTTCTTTTATTTGATTAAGAACATCTGCAGAGGTGGTTCAGAGACAGAAGTTAATAATTACTTTCTTTGTTGCAGTAATTAAAAATTTCAAGGAAGAATTGTCATTCATTGCTGCTTATGAGGTTGCCCAGAGAGGATAGTGCTTTATAAAGCCAACACATCATGACTTTCAAAAGATGCCATCACTGGGAGGAACAAAAATCCCCACTCAAAATGAGAATGCTATGCCAAGTCACAAGGTGGCTCTGCAACCTGGTCACGATGCTTGAAGGAACGGGGCCCACTGCATAACCGTGCAATCGTCCTGTGCCTTATCATTTTCTCAACATTTCCATTAGCATCTGACGTGCACCGCAGATGTCATTTACAGTTCAAAGGAAGCTCATTAACATATCTTCCAAAAGAGCATTTTTGTGAGGACAAAAGCTGTTTTTCTCAAGTTGATGTCCCTCCCACTCCTGCAAGAAAGAATCTTTTTGTTCAAAAGGCAAACCTCAAGAGAACAATCTCCCTTGAGTAATATTCCATAGGTTCGTGTCCTCTACAATGTGAAACAGAAAACCAAAAGCATTCTGGTGGCAGCAGTGCTGTGTGTGTGAGCATGTGTGTGTGTGTGTGTGCATATAAAATAAAGGAAGGAAAATGGTGAGTTACATCTGTGCCTCTCCTATTAGCCACCCCATCCTGTTCCAAACCTTTGATTGTCACTTTATATCTTTATGAACTTGTAGCTATTTCATATCATCTCCCTCTTTAAATGCCAGATAGAGGAACGTGTCCCTCAACTAGACTGTAGATCCCTGGAAGAGACACCCCTTCTTAGTCATCTTTCCACCTTGCAATCAGTGTAGCCAACTGGAGGATATAAGAAAAGGTCTGTCCTATCTCTCCACTGTATCAGTGGGCTCTGAGTGACCTAATTATGACTACTAACTGACTTAGGGACCCCAAAAAGAAAGACCATTTGAGGAAAGAGGTAGAAACATGGACCCCCTGGCTTTCTCTCTGCGGAAGAAATAGCCTTTCCTCTCCTCCCTCTTACCCTCTGTAGGTTATCCATCCTCCACAACATTGTCTGCTTCATATTTTGAAAATTGAACTTGCAACTTCCAGTGGTCTTATCAATTACTTAAGTGCTTTTCAAATGTTTATTTGCAAATACTCCTGAGAGCTATTAAGTCTCCGTCAGGAACCTGGGATGATACCCAAAATGCCCCCTAAGAAATTTTATTTAATTTTGGGTTTTGCCACATGGTCTTTTAGTAATGTAGTATCTATAATATTCATGCTCGGCTGTATATAAAAACAATATTTTTCTTCCCAATCATTACTAATCCTTGATGAAGATGACCCCTGCTTGTACAGTGACTTTGGCCTCTCTCCAGCACACTGCACCAGATCCTGCATGGGGGCTAGGAATCCATTCCAGGCAGAAAATCATGACTTAGTGGCATGGAGCCAGAATGCATGGTGTATTGGTACATTTGCTTGGGGGGCGGGGAGAGAGAGAGAGAGAGAGAGAGAGAGAGAGAGAGAGAGGGAGATTCAGATGTTTCAAGATATTTTAACTTCCAAAGGAATTTCTCCTTCGGCTATTAAAGTCTTAATGTAAAATTCAGTCTTATAAACTTTACATTTTAAAACATTTATTATGAATATCAAAATCTTCTCAAGGGAAAGGGAAGGGAAAGAAAACAATGAATAGTTATTGAACACTTTTCTGCTACACTCTGAGGTATGTTGGTTCCTATGTGTAAGGTAAAGCCACCCTGAACACTACCTGAAAAAAAACAGTTATGATACTAATTTTGTAGTAAGACAGTCTTTTTTACCCTTTTAAGCAAAATGAACAATTAAAACAATGACAAAAGAATAACCAAATAAAACAAAACATAAAAGAAGGAAGAGAAGACTATAGCATAGAAATGTCAACTGCATGTCAACCTTTTCTCACTGGGGGCATACGGAAAAAAGAACACTAACAGTCAGGTATCCACTAAGATTATTTTAATAGAGGGTAATAGAATGATGGCTTTCTGAAAACAGCCAACAGATGTCCCACCCATTATACTAATCTTGTTATATAATGTCTGCTGCTGTAATCCCTTAAAAATCTATTTTCCAAACTCAATTCTGCTCCAGCATCTGTGACGCTAAATGCTGCAGTGGCTGTTTCCTGGTTTTCACTGATGTTTCCAATGCCAGTTACAGGTCAAAATTTAAGGCCAGTCAAAATAAAGCCTTGGTTTGCATTTCAGCAGGAAAACAATGCTTTATTTGCATTTGTGCTGTATCCAATAATGTTTTATCCAACCATCTTTCAGCAGGAGCAGAAGTGTCCAAATTACAAAGATATGCAAGTGGAATTGGCATATTGGCACAATTTAGAGTAACCACTCAATTGCTTAGAGAGATACATTCCTAAAATAATCCTGCCAAAAGTCCACTCTAAACCATCTACCTTAAGTATGCATTTGTTCCATGGGCTTAGCCGAATGATTTATTCATTAAAAACAAACCAATCCTCTGTGTTATACTTTTGTAAAGGTTGAGGAGAAGAAAGCTAAACTTTAATCCTGTGAACAGCTGTAAAAAATATTTGGAAAGATTCACTGATGATGTATTCATTGAAAACTTTAACAAGGATTCTACTTTTTTCTATATAATTTAATTTCTGAGTTGTGAAACAGATACATTCTAAAAAACAAATTATTTAAAATGTACCTAGATCCTAAATTACATCTTTGGGAAACTGGATGTGAAGAAACCATATATATATACATTTTAACTATGTCAAGGTCCACTTTAGAAAAAGCTATTGTTTTTAAGGAGTTATTTTGTTGTTTTTTTCTTGATGCTGAGGGTCTCCCTGCTACCATGTTGGGTCACCATATGTTCTAGTCATGTGGCAGCCTGGACGTTTTCTATCTCAGCAGCTTTGACCTTTCACCATGCTTTTTCTCTAGCCAGTGGGTGTGAGTTTGTTAACAGGATGGCTCTAGACGGCATGAGCCATGGCTTACGTAAAGCTTCTTATGGCATATTCTTGATACTGCTTAGTCATGGAAAAACCATTTTTTCCCTTTGGTGTCCAACCAGGAAATTCCTTTGTTCTGCCAAAAATGGACTGAAGCCACATCACCATTGCCACCCACAGTGAAAATGCAGTAGAAAGAAAGGTCAGGATAACTAGATGAGAGAAAATCGTTGCTGTCTCAAGTCAATAAATGTGTGTGATGCCTTCATTTTGTAGACCACATTGGAGGGGTGGGGCAAACTAACACAGGAATCAATTGAAAAGAACTAATTAAAGCAACTAACGAAAGTCTGTGACATCCCAGGCAGTCTAGTGTGGGACAAAATCAGTGAGGGGACCTATGAGATAATTTCACAATGTTTACCATGAAGTATCCTCAAAGGCTGAATATTCTAAATGGGGACCCTTCCACACTCCAGTTTATGGAGGATAGCCTGAGAAGTTCTGGTCAATTGCAAAGTTTCCTTAAACATACATCTTTTATTTTAAAACTGCATTCCATATTTTACAATTCTACCCAATTATTTATATGTTTATGTCTATGTTAGGATAAAACGTGTTTCTTACCCTAAATATTTATATAAAATTGAAGCTCCTAGAAGAAATAGCATTTTTACTCTCTGACTTCAAGTCTACCCAGTCCATGTGGAAAACCTGTTTTACACAGGCCACGTGGCTTAAAAAAAGGTGTTCTGTTTTGTGGGAGAGGGGGTTCGGATCAAGAGAAAAGGCTTAAATTTCATCAGTCACAATTTTGTGTGTGGGATTGGCCACTTCCAGTGAATTACTTAACTTCTCTAAACTCAGTGTTTTCATCAGTTAAATAGGGCTAATAATAGACCAATACTGTAGGGTAGGGTTGTCTAGAATATTCAAAGAAATGATGTGTGTGAAGTAATTATCACATAGCAACTGTTGAAAATATGGTGGCTATCACTCTTATCAAGGTTTAATTTGGTCTGCATGCAAAACTATTATTGGACATGTTTAGGTTGCTGTGCTTACTGAAATTGAAGGCCAAGATAAAATTTTGTGAATTCTTAATACACTTATCTAGTTTACTCCCATTCATGGTGGCCTCTTTCCTTTGTACTTTGACAGGAGGTTACTGTCACAAGTAAGATGGTTCCTTGCTATGCTGCTTTCCATGACTCAGTTCCTTGATCAAGGTGAGCCCAGTAGAGAAAGGCACTACATCTTCTACATCTTCATCCTGCCCAAAGCCATAGTTTTCAAACTGTAGTGAGCAAAAATCTTCTAGGGTGCTTAGCAAACATCCTAGTTACTGACTCTCTTCATAGATAGAACTCTCAACATAGAGAGTTGTGTGTTTGAAGTGGTGCTGAGAATCAGAAGTTTTAAGGAGTATTCCTCAGTTCTGGACATTTTTATGGAGGTGGTCAGAGATTCTTCAAGTGATCTTATAAGAACAGCAGTCACTGGAATTAGGATCTGCCTTAATCCAGCATGACCTCAACTTTACTACTTATATCTGCAAAGGCTCTGTTCCAAATAGGGTCACATTCTGAGATGTCAGTACACATGAATTTAGGAGGAACACACTCTTCAACTCAGTATACCTCCAAAACCTTGACCTTGAGAGCTGTGGTTTCACCAACTAGAGTATGGTGTGAAAGAGTGCCATGGAGTGTAATGTCACTTATGAATCTTCCAGGTAATTGTTAATTACTGTTTAATGTAATTTTCATAAAATAACCTTCTTGCAACATATTTTAATGCTTTCTATAAAAAGGCTATTCTTCATCATGATATTTCTGATAAAAAAATCTGGTCCTGGCATGTATCCTGGTGTTTAATGAGGCATTTTTTACTGCCTTGTAGTTTTCCTTATCCTTTTACGTGCCATTGTGTATCAAATATAGAGCTGACACTCAATAAATATTGAGTTGAATGTATACATTTATTTTGCAAACAATGGTGGGGGTTGAGGAGGACACAGGATGTGTAAGACAGAAATTGTTTTATTTTCCAGGAGATTTTCCTGGACAGAAAAGATAAGTCCCTTCATAAATAGTCCAACATCAGGTGTACGGTGCAGTCTGGGAGCTTGCTTATAAATCCCACTGTCACCACTTATTAGTTGCATAATCTTGGGCAAGTTGCTTAACCTCACTAAAGCTCAATTTTCATGTCCATAAAATGGGGATTACATGTTCAACTACCTCACTAGGCTGCCTAGGGGAGTAAATGAATTAATGTCTGCGTTGTGTTGAGCACACAGCAAATGCTCACTAAATGATAGCAGTTACCAGGACCCAGGGGAACAAAGGATGTTTGATAGGTTGATGATGGCATTTTATGTGTTCATCATGTTTCCCACCTGGATTATAAGCTTCCTGACTGCAGGGAGCTCATAATTATATTATCATAGCATCTCTCATAACTCTTGGCAGACCTGCTCCTCCTAGGGGATTTGTATAATGTCACCAAATGCAGTCCTAGTGAGTTGATTCATTGAGTGATTCTGTCAGTCCCTTTATTGGCAATACCAGCAAAATGCTTACATGTTCTAGGTTTCTGCTCCTATTCATAGTTTTCTCTTTAAGAAATGTACATTTTTGCTACTCAAATATGTGCAGGCATGCTAGATGTTTGGCAAGAGAGAATACTAGGCTGGGTGCGGTGGCTCAAGCCTGTAATCCCAGCACTTTGGGAGGCCGAGACGGGCAGATCACGAGGTCAGGAGATCAAGACCATCCTGGCTAACATGGTGAAACCCCGTCTCTACTAAAAATACAAAAAACTAGCCGGGCGACCTGGCGGGCGCCTGTAGTCCCAGCTACTCGGGAGGCTGAGGCAGGAGAATGGCGTGAACCCGGGAGGCGGAGCTTGCAGTGAGCTGAGATCCGGCCACTGCACTCCAGCCTGGGCGACAGAGCAAGACTCCGTCTCAAAAAAAAAAAAAAAAAAAAAAAAAAAACTAGAGTGAGCTGGGTTGTAAGGGGTAGGGCTGAGATTATGCATATAAGGCAATAGTAGGGATGAGTGATTGTGAAAGAGGATGCTTCATATTCCTGACTTTAAAACCATGAAAAAACAACCATTACCGATGTCCAACTTACAAAGGTTACAGCATGATTTGTCATAAAAATTCAGGAGTGTCAGCGAGCAATGCAAATTGCAGGTGTTAATTACACGTTTCTCATTTTCCTGGAGTGGCTGGACTTTCCTCTCAGTTGCAGCTTTCTGATCATGCACATAATGCTTTGTTACTTTTGCTTTGATGTAATTATTATGATATTGATTTTCTAAATGGGCCCATGGTAGAAATTCTACACATATGCCAAAAAAATTCTACCATGAGTTTTACATTTGCACTTCAGAAATTATCCTAAATACCCTGCTGGATCCTTGAAGTTAATTGATTTTCAGCTAGTTAATTTGGTCCACAACACCAAAATACCTCCTGCATAAATTCACTTAAGTATCAGTTATTGTGAACAGGCCTATTTATTTAGCAGAAGTCACTTTATTATGCTGTTTCAAAAGCAAAAGCACTGGAGGGAAATTATCACACAGAATTAACATAACTGTATCAACACACGAACATGAACTGGTATAAACCATCCACAAGAAAAATGTCACTCTGCTCACAGTGCACATTTACAAAAAGTGGTAGGTAATCACACTTCACCTAAATAACAAAGTAGAGTCAACTTCCAGGAATGAGCTCCTGCTTCTTTGAACTTGTCTTACCCAGTCAGTTAGTAAGAATGAGGAAATGGTGATGATAAATGCATATTATAACAAGGCCACTTGGCATCAGCATAAACCTCTGTTTCATTGTCAAAGTGTTTTTCAAGTTGATTACCTCATTTAAGTCACTATTACACTCACGGTGTCCAGAGTGGAGGTGTGATGAATGACCCCATTTCATAAATAAGGTGAGTGTGGTACAGCAAGGTTATGTGGTGAGCTCAGTGCCACCAAGTGGTGAGGAAAAGGGTCATGACTGAAATCTAGTCTACTGTTTCCTGTCTCTTTTCCAGGTGCCTACTCCACTAAATAATTCTGCATAAAAATTTAGTTGATCATTAGTCAAATTATTTTGGGCAGTGGATCTCGATGTAAAAAATTAATCACCTAGCTTATCAACTAAAGCCAGATGTCGACTTCTTGAGAGATGACGCAAACTCCCAGGGCAAAGGAGGTAGAGTGTTACGTGCCTTACAGCTGTGGTATGTGCACTCTGTCCAAACCACTTATAATTCAGGTTTGTCTGTCTATTTCTCTATCTATCTATCTATCTATCTATCTATCTATCTATCTATCTATCCATCCATCCAGCCACCTATCCATCCTTCTATCAGTACATCCATCTATTTTATCCAAGCATCAAAAATGAGTAAGGGTAGAATTTAAAACAATTTATCTGTGATGTTTAAATAGCAATGCAGCCAACATGATGCTTTTTGTGGTTTTCTGATATTCCCATTAATGTGATAAGCAAGGGAACTTGAGAAGAAGCAAATTAACATTAGCCAATTTCTTCGATGTCTTACAGAGGCAAAAAAAAAAAAAAAAAAAAAAAAAAAAAAAAAAAAAAAAAAAAAAAAAAAAGAAGAAGAAGAAGAAAAAAAGCATGAAAGTTCTCGGGATTTTTGGCTCATTGGTTCTGGGTCCTGATTGCTAATACATCACAGAGCCACTAAGAACCTCTGTTTTCTCATCTTTGAAATAAATGGACTTAATATGAAGTTTCTGTGGGCGTATTATTCTCACATTCTGGATGCTGTCCCTTTCCCAACAGCTCCATCAGTGTATATTCTAGGGACCCCAAAGACGTGCCACGCACCAGTAGGTGAAGCTCCACTGGCACTGGGAAGTCACAAAGCCTACCTTGATAGTGGGTGGTCCTTAATACTGAGAAGTAGGGTCTAGAAAGAGTGAAATGTTGCCTTGTGTCGCTCCAGCGCTGGATTGTGCTGCCATGACCCCAGGAATAGAGTCTTGCTTCAGACTCCTCATCTCATGGACTCTTTTCTTGGGACCATAGTATCCAGTATCTTTTCAACTACCTCTTCCAACCAAGCCCAACACACCTACCCAATTCCTGTTCATCTCTTCCCTGGTCTTTGCTTCCTATTTTCTACCCCTTGAATTCAGTCCAAGTCCCATTACTATATGAGAGGAAATGGGGTAGAACTGAATGCTCTTGTTTCTTTTTGCATCTCTATTTTCCAGGGATGGATATCACAAACTGCCTCTCCCTTAACAAACGGTCACCAGAATCTTCCAGTCAAGCACCACAGCCTAGACATCCCACCATCATTTTAAGTCTCCTCCCTTAACATGGTTTTGCTCTGTGTCCCCACCTACCTCTTACATTGCATAGTAATCTCCATTGGAGGTGGGGCCTGGCGGGAAGTGAGTGAATCATGGGGGTGGATTTCTCATGAATGACTTAGCACCATCCCCTAAATACTGTTCTCACAATACTGAGTGAGTTCTTATGAGCTCTGATTGTTTAAAAGTGTGTAGCAACTCCCCGTCACTTGCTCTCTTGCTTCCACCATGTAAGACGTGCCTACTTCCCCTTTGGCTTCTGACATGACTGTAAGCTTCCTATGACCCCCCCAGAACCCAGGCAGATGCCAGTATGATGCTTCCTGCACAGCTTACAGAATTTTGAATCAATGAAACCTCTTTTCTTTATAAATTACTCAGTCTTGGGTATTTCTTTATGGCGATGTGAGACTGGAATAATACACCCTCCCATACTGGACCATCCCAATGTCATGATTAGATGCTGATGCCTGAAAATGTGATAAAATATGCTTGTATTTCCTTGGCCACAGCCCTTGATCATTCTCTGCCTTAACATCCCTTCTGTTTTCCCTTTGCTCAGCTCATCTGTTTCTCACAACTTAGTGTGGGCCACCCATGATCAAGGCCAGCATGTGAAACACAGAGAAAGCCATTCTATCTCACCAGGATATCCAGATGTGAGGATAAAATGAAATAGCAAGCATGGACTGCTTTGAAAGTCTTAAAAGTGAAATACAACTTGGAGGTTTTGCTATGTGGTAAAACCATTTTTAAAAGATTAAAATTTCAACAGCCTTCAGAAGGTTTTTTTTTGTGGAAAACATATTTACTTTTCTTTATAAGGACAAAAACAATCCCTCTCAGACTCAGTGCATGTGGATTCTTACTATAATTTAACTAATGTGGGTAACATTTGGCATGTTCTAGAGTCTTTCACAGCTTGCCTTGGAAGAGTATATGGATTAATTTAATTTTTTATAGCTTCCATTTTTTTCCAGTAGAGTTAGTCAATGTGTTTATCTTTTATTTGACACTAGTTTAAGAAATTTATACAGTCAGCAGCCATTTCTTCAGTGACAGAATTCTTTTATTTCACAGTCAGTAAAATTTTAAGATGTCACAATGCCTTTGGGCTAATAATATTTTGTCCTTTACATCCAGGTTCAACTCTGTGGAAGTAGATATAGGTGAGCATGGCATAATTTATGACATTTTTTGTAGCCATAGTTTATTAGCAAACATAGGTCAAGATCCAAAAGACCTTTTTTTGCTAACAATTTTTTGATAAAATTTGATAATTTTTGATTTAGAGGATTTTGTAAATTGATAACAATTTTTGAGTCAAAGGAGGATGCTTACTGGTTCTTGCCACTCCTTAAGAGGGCAGGGGAAGCTGAGAAAAATTTGGAGTCAACCAACCACATATGTTGTCCCCAGCAAGTTGCGAAGGTAAAGAATTATGGCACTGATTTCTGACCAGCTCACCATAACATGGGAAGTGAAGATGTGGTGGGAAATAAAATATTCCTCTTTGTTTTCTGCCAATAGGTAAAGTAGTTCTTATTGTCCTCACTGGATAGATGCTGTAACTGCTGCTTGTTAAATGCGCATGGGCTGGTCAGACATTCTGTGGCAGCTTGAGTCACTGTCATGACCACAGTGCCAGACTTCCTCTAGCTGTTTGGCTTCGCAGTGGCCCCACAGAAAATTTTAGGAGTGAAGTTAGAAGAATGATAAAATAATGATAGGTAATATTCATTTATCAGTTTCTATTTTTCAGGCATTATTCTAAAACATTTTAAATTAACTTATTAATATGTACTACAATTCTAGGAGCCAGTAGATAATTCTTACTTCTATTTCATAGATGAGGGAACTGAGGCAGGAAAAGTTTAAGTAAGTTGCCTGAAGTTACACAGATAATGGGTGGTCACGTTTTCAGCTATTGCCACATAATAAATAACCACAAAATTACAATGCAATACAATAATACAGAATGATTCTCACAATGGCGATATATAGACATATGAACTACACACATTTATGTATATGTTTGTGTTGGTATTATCCAAAGCAGTCCCTCAAATGTCTGGGATTTTTCATTATACTTCTTATAGATGATGTGTGGTCAATTGAGGTTTGGTGAATCTAGACTGAAAATGGATGGGAGCTTCTGATTTAGGCTGTGACAGTTGGGGCAGCTGGGCTTTGTACCATAGGTTGGCTGGGGCAATTCTGTTCCACATGTTTCTTATCCCCTCTGGACTAATAAGTTACCAAGCCAATAGTCTCATGGTAGTGCCAAGAGCAGAAAGTGAAAACGCACAAGGTCTTACCAGGCCCAGCCTTGGAACTAACCTAGCCTCACTTCCAGCATCTTTCTGTAAGCCAACATAAGTCACAGAGCCAAGGAAAAAGTCAAGGAATCGGGATGTACTCTTTTCTCACAATGAGACCATGGCAAGGATATAGGTACACAGAGCCACTGAGAATGCGGGCCAATGGTTCGGTTCATCATGTGATAAAAGAGACTTGAACTTGGGCCACCATGTTCCATAGTCCTTGCTCTCAAGTGTAATGCTGTATTTCCTCTCAAGGGATGCTTCTGTTTCTTCTCTTCATGGAGAGATATATTGTAAGGAGCCTTTTTTGAGAAATGAGGGATAAAAAATGAGGCCTTCTCTAACATTTGAGATTTAAGTTGAAATAGGAATTCTACATGTAGAATGAGGCAAATATTACACATAAACAAAATAGGAAATAATCTGGGCAAAAGACAGTGCATATGTCTATATCTATAGTCATATCCATATATAAGCACACAATTTACGTATGCATACACATGCATGAGTTGAGTACCCAAAGCAGTCCTCCAAACTGTCTGGGCTTTCCATTGTACCTTTTATACTAAAAACTGACTTTTGGGAAATCATTCTTATTTTTATAAATGCTTCCATTAAATGAAACCAGACTACAAACTTACAGTTGCATTTGTCCATTTTATTGACGTATTTATTTAAAAAGTTCAGTCTGTCTTATATCAGAACAACTTTGAATGCAAAAGATGATGCTTATCACTTTTATTTTCCTATGCTGCTTTTGTGCGTGTGGGATCCAAAAACTCATCAAAATCTAGCTGGGCTCTACCAGATTTTATCTCACAGTCATTGTGATGTAGCTACACTGGGCAATCTCTTCTCATCAAAGCACAATTGCCATAGAAATAGCTAAGTGGATGAAATACAATTGCTGAGGAATAATGAAGTGAAATGAACCCCCAAAGCTATCTTTCCAATATAAATCGCAAAGTTAAGTTGCAGTGATCTGAAAACAGAATTTAAGGATGTGTGCAATCCAGAAAAAGCTAATTGATGCTTAATTTTTGCATCACATCTGGTAAGGATGTAATTAAGGACTCCACAAGATGGAAACATTAAACATTTTGCATAGAAAGATAAGAAATGAGAATATCAGTATTAGGATAAAAGCAACTTCCTTCTCTTCCTTGGTAATGTGAAATAATTTATCCTAAACTGAAGAGCACTGGGAGCTTCTGAGTTTATTGTTTACTTTGTTCCTTATTAGAGAGGAAATCCAAGTATTACTAAACTAAAAGGAAAGAAAGGAATGTACCACAGCCCCAGAGAAAAAAAAGTTTGATATCCTACGTCAAAAGCTGCCCAATCTTGACAAGAAAATTAACCTGAGTAGATCTCTGCAGTATTGAATAAAACATGCTATATGAGTTTTCTCATAATTTTTAGTCCCATAAATTTATGACACTGGAGTAAGGTGATAGTTCCTACTTAGTGCTACAAAAACTCAAGTGCCAACAATCTGAAAAGTTCAGTGGCTGATGATTTTAGGATACTGATTATTTTCAATTGATGATGGGCTAAGCAGTTGATGATGAGCTAAGAATATCGCAAAAGTTGCATGAGATTCAAATTACAAGAAGGCTAAATAGGAGGTTGGGACCAACAACCACAGGATAAGCATCGGCTTCTTTTGTACATCTTCAGATAGACCAGAGCTTTTGTAACCAAGAGGAATCTAAGGTGTTTGTGGTCAGAAGCAGCTCAGAGGCTAACATATATGTTAATAAAATTGTTTTGTTAATAACATGGAGCAAATCAAGTTTCCAGAAACTCTTGAGTTTCTGCGGGTAGAAATGAAAGGCTGCACTTTGGTGATCCGAGGAACAAAAGGTATAGAATGCAGCAAGTTGGAAAAAAACAGATTGATGGGACTAGTGATCAAAAAACAGACAAGCACCTGAACGTGATACAGTGTCTGCTCCTGAGGACTCAGTAGAGCCCTCAAGGAGTTCTTGTGATGACAAGAGAGGCTCATGTTAGAGGAAGATACAAGTCTGTAGTGTTGTGGACAGTTAGCTAAGGAGAAAGTTGAGAGACCAGTTCCTTCCCACACAGAGAAAAAGGGTCCCATTCAATAAGATTTTCTGTGTCTCACTCCACAGAATTTCTCTCTTTTAAAAGATCAGATTTCCAAAGCAAGTTCCACAGAGCAAGTCTCAATGCACATTATATTTTTGAAAAGGCATTTATGGTTAAACAATGTTAAGAAACACTGCGTGTTTAACTTTGTTTAAAGGTTAAAAAGGGGGCTTCCTTTAATATCTTTTTTTAACGTCTACTTCATGGTATTGCCCTGTCCATCAAAACCTATTTTCTTGGCAACCTAGAGAGAAGCCTGCAGACCAAGTACATATGTGTGCTGGTGCATACAGCTCATATTTTTGCAAAGATAAAAATGTTATCCTCATTGAACTCCAGCCAAGCTCCTTTATTGCTCTGATTCAAGAAGACATCCAAAGGCCCATTCCTTGTGGTTTCCATTTAGCGAGGCAACCCTTATAGGCACAATCTCTGTAATACACAACTGGACTTTCTACAAAGAAATAGCTGTGGTCTACTCGCTAAGCTTCTGCCCAATTAAACCCATATTGCTTCCTTAAAAACTCTTGAGGTTTACCACAATTTGGTATTGCTATCCTTACCGCTCAGCTCACGGAGGCTGAAGCCAGATCATGTAAAAGTGGTAAGTCCACCAGCCACTCACACATCAGAGCTATTATGGATAGTCAATGCCTTTCAATGGCATAATTTATGCTTTGAAAGCAATTTGTAAAATGAATAAAAGAAGCTCTGTGGATTATAATAAAATTATAGAAATTATTTTAAAGTTGAGCTGCATATTCAGGTAAGTGAACGCTTTTTCTTGTCAACCACATGAAACTAAACCAACATCAGTAGACATATTTTGTTATATATTCAGAGAGAATTTTATTTCTCTCTAAAAAGATTATGCCTTCATTGTGAATAAAGGAAAAAAATACCCCATAGGTAATGTCTCTCATGACTCCATTCTGTTAGTATTATCATCCAAACATTAGTGTTTTAATAATACACCAATGATATTATTACTAATTTACTACATTAATTGCATACCAATCATCTGGCTATGTTAATTAGAATGAATAATATAATAGTTAATGGTGTTAATACATTAATATAATAGTTAATGGTGTTAATACATTAATAATAATAATGTCAATAATTGTTAGTATTCATCATACATTATTCATATTGATATTAAGTATCAGGCAAGATTTCAATGGCAAACCCATTTTTTTAACTCCATAATATTGGCTCCCATGGAAAAGGGGGGAGAAAGAATTTTGTATTAGTTATATATTGCCACATAATAAATAATTTCATTAAGTAGTTACTGAAAACAATAATTATTATTTATTATCTTTCAGTTTCTATAGGAATTTGGAAATGGCTTGGCTAAGAGGTTTTAGTTAAATATTGAGGCTACAGCTATCTGTAGGACTGACAAAGACTGAAAGGTTTGTTTACAAAGTGGTATTCACATGGCTGAGAATTTGGTGCTGGCTGTTGGCAGGAGGTCCTAGATTCTCTCCAATTGAGATTCTCTGCAGGGTTGCTTGAGTATCCTAATGGCATGAAGGCTGGCTTCATCCAGAGTGAGATACCCAAGACCAGCCAGAAGCTGCAAAAGCCTTTTATAACCTAGCCTCATAAAGGAAACATCATTGCTTCTACCATATTCTGTTGGCCTCATGGTTAGCCATGATTGAAACGGGAGGGGAGTATGACATTCATGAGTCATGAAGGTTAGTGGGGGAGAGTCATGGGGCCTTGGTTAGGGCTGGCTACCACAAAATGCAATGTTTAAGCAAAATAATCTATAAAACTGTTTAAATCATCAGAGTGTCTAATATGTGCCAACCTTCACATATCTTCAGGGATACAAAGATGGTTAGACAGAATCATAACCACTGAAGAAATCCTAATTAAGTAGAGGAGTCACTCAACAATACAAAAATTAATTGAAACTGGACAGACTTGCACATGATGAGATGCAAGCAATGTATATGGGGGACCTATGGCAGCACAAAGGGAGAGGGGTGAATCTAACTGGGGCAATGGATAAGGCAAAACCAAAACCATAGGATTTGATCTTGGCCTTAAGAAATAAAGAGGTACTTGGTAGTTGGGAATGGGATTTAGGTTTGAGAAAAGGTACAAATGCTGGAAAATACGCAGTGTGTTATTTTATTTTATTTTGAGACAGTCTCGCTGTGTCACCCAGAAGGGAGTGCAGTGGTGCAATCTCAGCTCACTGCAGCCTCTGCCTCCTAGGTTTGTGGGATTCTCGTGCCTCAGCCTGCTGAGTGGCTAGGATTACAGGTGCCCATGACCATACCCAGCTAATTTTTGCAGCCTGTTTATATAACAACAAATAATTCTGTATGCTTTATAGTAAGTGATGAAGGCAAATTCTAATTTAACTTTACAGGACACAGGCAAGTTTCTGTGTTATAGACTCATTGAATTGCATGTTTCAAAGAGCTGGGTAGATCATCTAATTCCAATCCTATCATTTTAATTGAGGGGCCTGAAGATCTGACTTTGCAGGAGTTACCCAAAGACACCTGGAAAAGGGAGGCACTGGAAGTAAACACAGTTTACTGCACATTCTGGCTTCCTCTTAGTATCAGACCAAGAAGCCAGTGATGATAAGAGTGAGTGACTCAACGGTGATCATCAATTAATGGTCACATTTTTAATGAGATGAATTTGGAGAACAGCAACACAGAAATCTATTTATAAGGATGTTCATTGCTTATATTAAAAATGTACCTTAGGTATTGGGATGTCCATTGATGAAGATGAGTCAGTCTTGCTTGGTAAATCAAGTACTTGGCTGCTTTAAACCTTTATTTTCTATAAAGAGCGACAGCCCTGTTTTAAGAATATCTTTCTTTGCTATGTTCATTCTATATTCTTATTTTCCCTTCCTAGTTTACATATAAACTCAAAAAGACTCAAAGCACATTTCTCAATCCTTCATATTAGGAACAATTAAAGCCAACACAGGATATTTCCCTAAGGCATTTTGAGCTGATTTGCCACAGAATTCCAGTGCATTAAATCAGAATGTTTAATCCAGTGGTTTTAATCAGAATGTTTATATCTGCTTCCCACACCCTTACACACATAGAACATTTCCACACATAAAAACTGCCATGGGTGTTAAACTGGGGTGGCAGTTTAAAGCCTTAAGAATTAATGAAGTACAGTGTAGAACTGAATTGAAGGAAGAAGTCAAAGTGTGGGGTGCATCTGGCTGCCATGCTCACAGACTGAACAATTCCCAATTAGTGTGCATGTGTGAATTTGGACATTATTCTCATCTGAGGGTTCTATTTTCAGCCATCAATTATAGTCATTAACAATGATGAATGCTGGAAATAGTTGTACTACATTGTGGAGCTAATTTTAAGTAAATGCACCTCACTTTCTTCTGCACATTTTGGATTACTGTAGAATGCCATGTTAATGGCTCCTAAGGGGCTGTGCAAAAGGAGACATTTTCCAGATAATTTTACGCTGAAAGGGAGAAATTTGTTATTAAGGGACATTTTGTCACATATTCCACATGTTATTTATCATATTTGGTTAAAACAATCAAAGAAGGGGAAAGGCTCACAAAATTCAATGTCTTCCTTCCATCAGAATTGATGACTATAATTGTTTTGCAATTATAAGAGCCTGGCAATTTAAGGGATTTTCCATATTACGGAAAGGTTATCAAATGTTGGTGCACATAAGAATGATCTGGACAACTTGTTGAACATCCAGGTTCCAGGCTCCACTCTCAGAGATTTGATTGAGCAGATGCCATTTGCCTGTCACTTGTCTCTTCACCCTCGGCTCCATGCCCTGTTCTACTGTGTGTGCCAGGGATGCACATGTCCCTGGTGACATGGCCCTGTAGCTTCCTGTTACAATAGGAATCACTGACAGAAGACTGGCAATTTAAGAATGGGAATATGTGTGGGCGTTTCTTCTTCTCCCTTTCTGTTTCAGGGGCACCTCTGGCAATGGCTGTACTTTTTCTGAAGTTCCAGCCTACATGGGACAGTACATCTCTTCATGATCTCAGCTCCTGTCTGATGACCTTGGCTTCTGGGCAGGTGACAGCACCACCCACTGTGTTTCTTCCATTCTAGGGCTGGTAATGGTTTTCTGCCATTGAGAACATTTAGGTTGCCTCACTGTCTCCTACTTGGCTGTCTCCTTCAGCACTGATGGAAGGATCTAGGCAGCATATCACAGTATTCCCGAAGAGGGTCAGACCCGGGCATGTGGCCATCCCACAGGACGTCTCCCTCTCTTACTTCTACCTTTGTGTACCTTCACATTCCACACACACAGACACATGCAAATTCACTGAGGACTGCAAAAAAATAAAATAAAATGCAACATATTATTTGGCCACTGACATCAATATTCTCAGTATTGGAACTTTTCTCCATTTTGAACCATTTTTCTATTTGGATAAAATCAAATCATGCAGGTCCAACAAAGAACATATGTAGGTAGAAATAATCTGGATTCTCAGTTCTCGTCTTAGTGTAAGGCTTAGATATTAAGTCCAACAAACCCTTGAGATAGCGGTGTGACATTTAGATAACATTTTCTGCAAGAGTTTGCTAAACAACACAAACTTATCAGCACATGAAATCAGGAGTTGGGAATAGGTCATCTGAAGATGGATTTTATTTTTCTTTAACCTGATTGCTTCCCAAACAAATGCCAGGGACACTGGACTGGCTTTGCTATCCAGCACCTGAGAGTTCTGAGGCAGAGTCTGAGGAGTGACTGGGTCACAATGGCCGGGCGTGTTCACAGAGTCCTGAGACCAGGAGGAAGAAGACAAAATCCTGGGCACAATTCAAGCAATGTCAAGGGAGAAGAGAAGATCAAGTTGTGAGCATGGACTGTCAGAGATGAAACAGGCAAGCAGAACCTCCAAGCTGGGCAGAGGCCAAAGCAGTCAGGAGGATGGACCATGAAGGGAATGGGCACAAAATGAGCGAAGGTGGAGGAAGAGCTGGTGCAGGTCACCCTTGGCTCAGCAGAGACATTCTGCATACATCTTTCTTATGGATGGATCAAGCCAGGGAGATGTTTGCAAGCGTTAGGCTCCTCCCTTCAGACATTGCACTAATTCTTCAGACATCAGGTTTCATAAGTTAGTTCTTTAAGCAAGCACGTCTCTGACTAAGGCAGGAAAAATGCCTTTAGTTGCACCTAGCAGAAGAGCAAATCACAACAATCTAATAGACTAAGGACTGCCCTTCCTTGATATGACTTTGGTGAAGGTACATAACAGAGCTCAGCCTCATGAACTCTTTTTGCAAATGGGGTCTATATGACCTATGGTAATTAAGAAACATGAGAGAACATCATCCATAAAGGTGCTCTGGGATCACCATCATTGAAATCCAGGGTGTTATCATTATGTTTTAAAAGGGCATTCATGGCCGGGCGCGGTGGCTCAAGCCTGTAATCCCAGCACTTTGGGAGGCCGAGACGGGCGGATCACGAGGTCAGGAGATCGAGACCATCCTGGCTAACACGGTGAAACCCCGTCTCTACTAAAAAATACAAAAAACTAGCCGGGCGAGGTGGCGGGCGCCTGTAGTCCCAGCTACTCCGGAGGCTGAGGCAGGAGAATGGCGTGAACCCGGGAGGCGGAGCTTGCAGTGAGCTGAGATCCGGCCACTGCACTCCAGCCTGGGCGACAGAGCGAGACTCCATCTCAAAAAAAAAAAAAAAAAAAGGCATTCATGACTGGCTTAGTAGCATCTAATGTCTTCATATTTCAAAATTCCCATTTTGAATTTGTGTTAGTCCTAAATAATATTAATACTTTGAGTCTTTAAATCTAGTCAAACAGCCTGATTAGCCGACATGGCCCAACAAAGGCTTTTCCCTGAACAGAAAAGAATGCTATATGACTATCATACTGCAAATATTCTAAGAAAAAACATAAACTTCAAATGTGTTATATATGCCTACCTATCTATAACACATAAATGATAGTCACTTAAATTTGCATAGTGCTTTTTGTTTGCAAATACCTTGATGTACATTATCTTATTTGATAGATATATTTTATTTCCTTTTCATATTATGACTTTAAGTTGAAAAAGCAGAAGTTTAGAGAATTTGATATCCAGTAACAAACAACATGGGACAAGGTATTTTGGTCTCAGAGTGACTGATTTCCTTTGTTCTACAAGCTCACACACAACAGAGGGATTCTCCCAGGTCCATGTGCAAATACTCCCCTTTGGGAGTCTTCATTCATAGTTTTGGGTACTTCCTCTCCTCATTCTGTGTCATTTAGTGCTTCCTTACTCTCTTTGCCAAGTGGCTTGACCTATGGGATTTAGTGCATTACAACTCCTCAGGGATCTACATTAAATGAATGAACAGTATTGAGACAAAGATAAAACCCTGGCTATGGAATTTTAGATATTGACACCAGCCTAGATATTTAGAAAGGTTTATGGAAGATCAGAGTTATACTGGCATGTATTGATTCAGATAGATTTAAAAGGCTTTCACTTGCCTATCCTATGTAAGCAGTCCCACCTTGAGACTTTGTATGCTGTGCATGCCTTTTCTTGCTCTATTTCCAAGTGGGTTACCCTTGATTTGGGAATGTTTTATTGAAATATGGATATACAAAGCAGAAACACTTAGCATTGACATGATCTCCACCTATGTTGTCCACTGTGGTAATGGGTCCCACAATACATATATGGCTGCCCACCACTTGTACTTTCATGAGAATACAATGTCCTTAATTGTCTGGCACCTTTCCTCCATCCCCTCAAATCCATCCTCCATTCTGGTCATACACACCTGCCTGCAGACTCTGGAACATGCGATCGAACAGCTGTGTGCATGCTGTTCCCTGAGTCTGCAAAGTCTTTTTCTTCATCCTTCCTTCAAAATTTCTTCCTTCAAGATTCAACTCCTGCTTTAACCATGCTCCTCTAGGCTGAATTAGTTACATCTCTTCTGTATGCTCACATTGCCCTTGTATAGCTCAGTTGTAACAATTACTATATCGTCTTGCAATTTTTCATTCACCTGTTATGTCCACCGCCTGCCACCCTCACCCAAAGGAACTTAGAGTGTGACTGTGGGGAAGGCTTCCTTTGTATCTCTGCCACTTCATATGCTTTTTGAATGAGTAAAACAAAGAATGAATGAATGAATAAGTTTATTGGATGTAGAACTGAAAGAGGATCAAAGATGAGTTCTCTATAATTAGGGCCTTTGAATGGGGGAACCAACTGGAGCCTGCTTGAGACTCTTCAAACAGCATCTTCAGGACAGCTTGCTGGTCAAGGGGTGGGACCAGGAGGTCGCAGTTGTCATTAAATGTAGTTTATAATATCTACGGCCTGGATGAATGATTTGTGTTTTGTTTTTTAGATCCACGTTTTCCACGAATGATTCTACTTAGTTTGTAGCTAGGGGCTAACTAAAACATCAACTGGTGAGACGACACAGAATATGATGTGTTCTGCTGATAAGTTGCTACAACGGATTTCTTGGGATAGGAGAGAAGGAGAAAATCTCACAGCTAAGGGACATGGTAAAATCCGAGTGTAAAGTGGGAAGAAACTGTTAAGCAACAGCTTCAAGCAGCATAAGCAAAGTTCTAGCAATGCTTTTTGAGGAACAGTAATATCCTTTCCCTGTAAATATATATTACTCTGACACCAGTTCAACTTCAGTTGTTTTTTTTCCCCCTTATAATCATCAGATAAATACCAGAACAATCTACTCTGCCTAAATACTGACTGGGGCACAAGGTAATTTTTAATTGAATAATTATTGAACAGCATTGAAAAGAATTGTTTGAAAATAACAGGCAGGTGAAACAACATTTTAAAATAACAGTCTTCTCTAAAAAAGTATGGTATTTACAAACCATTGAATGATCACAGCTCATAGGAATATTTCTGAACTTAAAGTATATCCTGAGATTAAAGCATGTAATGCAGTCATGCATCCCCACTATTTATTCAACAGATATTTAAGTGCCTACTAAATGTTAACCAGTTTTTCAACAAAAGTATAAGCAGCGTGTTGCTGAACACAGGTAATAAATGACCACTAGTGTTCAAAAACTTAACATATGATGAAAACCAGAAAACACATTTTAGACGGCCCTTTGCAATGTACCCAATGAACCCAATCTACTCATGGGTGCATTGCCACATAGGACAGTAAAATCCACCATGAAAATATTTTAGCTTTTGCATGTGGAATTACAAACTCATCCAACAAACTGATCTTAATTCTGACATTTGTTCATGGCTTTAAATTGGCAGAAATCTAATTTTCTTTCCCTCAAGAGCAAATGTCAGTATATTTGTTACCTTGTACCTTTGAACAGAAGCAGAGTAGAATTTGATAATTTTGAGGGGAGACAGTGGTGCTTCTGGAACATATGAGAGGTAAGTTTAAATTTGGCCAAGATTTTTCTACTTTAATATAGGTTGTAAACACTTATCACCAAAGGCAATGTGAAATGATCCTACTTGTTCCCAAACTAAGTTTTATCCATATTTCATTAAACTGATAAATGAGAAACAGATACACTTATGGTACACAATGTGATGCTTTGATATATGTATACCTTGTGGAATGATTGAATCAAGCCAACTAATATTTATCACCTCATATCCTTATCATTTTTGTGATGAGAACATTTCAATCTACTCTCTTAGCAATTTCCAAATATACAATACGTTATTAACTACAGCCATCATTCCGTACAATAGACCTCCAGAACTTATTCCTCCTGTCTAACTGAAACATTGTACTTCTAGATTTTCTCTGGTAATGCACAAAGGTCCTAAGGTAACTGTTCTAACCTGGTATTAGTATGGTAAGTGAGCTGGACCATCCAGCTGAAATTCCTGAGAAGTCTCCAGAAGCCATGTTTTCTGGGCTAGCACCTCTGTCAATTATTCAGGCAGATGAACTTGCTCCATTGCTGTGGAGATGCACGTTTCAGAGCCATATCTACCACATTGCTCTATGCAAAATGCTAGTTAGGGTGCTTGGCAGTCAGTTAGCATGAAAGATAGTCAACACATCCACAATCCACTGTTAACAGTTTAGTTCATGCTGATAACTTTCTAGATGATTGATTCCATTCATTAATTCTGGAGACCTCTCCCAAACTCCCTCCTCAACTGCATCCCTATAAACAAATGAGGGAAACGCAATGGGCAAGGAGAATAATATTTCTTCTTCTTCTAAAGGTAGCTAGGAGTTAATTAAAACATCAACTGGTGAGATGACACAGAATATGATGTGTTCTACTGATAAGTTGCTACAATGGATTTCTTGGAATAGGAGAGAAGGAGAAAATCTTACAGCTAAGGGACATGGTAAAATCTGAGTATAAGATGGGAAGAAACTGTTAAGCAACAGCTTCAAGCAGCATAAGCAAAGTTCATAACATACATAAACATAGCATTTTTTTTCTTTCATTTCGAAGAATGTCAGGTGGGTTTTGAAGAAACTTTTGCAATTTTCATCTTATTTCCTATGAAGGGTAGGAAATTTTGTTTCTTTAATAGGTGTGTCATAGGAAAAGGTATCTGAGATGTTTAACAATCCTCTTATCTAAATAATATCTTAAATACATAATCTCCCTTAGTATTTATTGAAATGATCCAAAGTCTCCTCTTGAATTGGGTATAAATCATGGATATCTTTATTCTGAAAAATTAGAAAAATTAGTCTGCAGCCAACTGACATTCTCTGAAATACTACCATTGTTTCTCTTCTTATCTTTGAAAAGCTTTGTTATAATCCCAATGACTGCTGGAATGAAGGTTATATCTGTTACATGAGGAAGATGGTAGTTTTTGAAAACAGTCTAAAGAAGAAAATGGCTTTCAAGAAACAGCTACCCAAAAGAAAAGTTCTACTATTTTTAAGGCAATTAGTTCACTATTTACCATGATTCAGTGCTGCATATTCTCACTCATAATGACAAACACACCTTATTTCACTTATTATTCCTTTAACTGTTCATTAGTACTGGAATATGTTAATGCTGTAAGAGCTAAAGTTCGTATGTCAGCCACATTTTTTATTATTAAAAATGCTGAGAACTTTAGAAGGACCGTAGCAAACACATGTAGAAGTAAATGCCATATCATTTCAAAGATAAGCTTCACATCACATTATTTTGTTTCTTATATTCTTCCTAATGTCCATCGTACAGACACATTTTCCTCTGCATATTTTGCAGACATATAATTTATAAGGCATTATACTAAACACCTTAGTGACAAAAGTAGTTTAATAAAAGAATTTGTATTCAGGACTGCCTTTACTTATGCTTTTTGTAAAAAACAAATTCATTGATTTTGGAATAAAATAATTTCTTTTTTTTCTTTTTTCTTGTTTTTTTTTTTTTTTTTTTTTTTTGAGACAGAGTCTCACTCCGTCCCCAGGCTGGAGTGCAGTGACGCGATCTCGGCTCACTGCAAGCTCCGCCTCCCAGGTTCACGCCATTCTCCTGCCTCAGCCTCCCGAGTAGCTGGGACTACAGGTGCTCGCCACCACGCAAGGCTAATGTTTGTATTTGTAGTAGACACGGGGTTTCACCGTGTTGGCCAGGATGGTCTTGATCTCCTGATCTCGTGATCCGCTGGCCTCGGCCTCCCAAAGTGCTGGGATTACAGGCGTGAGACACCACGCCTGGCTGGAATAAAGTAATTTCATAGCAATAATGTTTCAAGGTAGATGAGACTTCCTCTCCATTCAAAAGCTTTAAAAAAGTTTTGAGTTAATGTTTATTCATTAAATGTTTGATGTGTAGGAAAAATATACATCTTTATGGATATATCTGCATTAAAGAACTTCCAAAACCTCCAAGTTCTTGAGAGTCTGCCATATATAGTAGAACTTAGCACGTAGTAGGTTTTCAGTAAATGTAGTGTTTTTTCACCTTTCCCTCCCCAACACCTCCCACTGCCACTTCCCATCCCCCATGCGTATTCCCTTATCAGAGACAACAGCAATAACGGGAAATAATACAATTCGAAGTGAGGTATCTGAATATAAACTCCAGAGATTCAAATGTGTTGGTGTGTATAATTAACAAATATCAGAATATTTCTTTAAATTAAGAATTACAAATATCTGTGCACAACTTCTCTTTATGATCAAAGTTTTATATTACTGTATTTCTTTATAATTGCAGATGTTTAAAGGCAGACAGTACTGCCTTCTGATGAATCAGTTGTTTCCACTGGAAGAGGTTGAGCAGAAGTCTGGTAATCTTCACGATGGCCCTGGACGAGGGCGAATTCCTGTAGAGGGTGTGAAGTTGGATTTGGGCAGAGAATTTGAATTTTATAGATAAATGAAGGGTGCTGAAAACATTGAGTGCTCTTCATGAATCTCAATTTTTTCTTATTCCAGTTAAAAACATACATCTGTATACATCACTGATATCTTCTCTAGCCATCATGCCAAAAAGAAAGGATATTTCAACACCAAGAAAGCAAGAAGTGCAGCATCTCTGAATAGGTAATCCTCAGAAAATGGGAGGTGATAATTCTTACAAAGAAGAATGTGCATCATTGTTGTAGTATACATATTCAATACATATCATTAGTATCTACCTATTGCTGGGAATAACCTGATGTGAAATGTAGTGGCTTAAACAAACCATTTTATCATGTCTACAATCGGATGGGTTGACTGAGTTCAGCTTGGATCTCAATTGGGTCTCAATGTAAGTCAGCTGGCATTGGCTGGGAGATCAGCCTTGGACCAGAGTATCTATGTGTGGTTTTGCCATGTGGCTCAAGCTTTTCATAGTATGACGCCTGTGTCCTGGAAGGGAGTGTCTCAAGAGCAAGCATTCAACATAGGAGGCAGAAGCTTCTAGTCCCCCTAAAGTTTATGCCTAACCTGGCTCAGTAGTCACAGGAGCCACCCAGATTTAAGAGAAAGGGAAAGAGATGCCACCTTTCAGTGGGGGCCATGACAAAACTCTGCGGACATCTTTAATCTCTCAAAACCATTATTCTTATGTTTTTCTCAATTTGCTTTGGCCTGGTAAGAACATTGTCAAAGATTGGCACTTGTCGATGGACCATCATTCGAAAATCACAGGTGGCCTAAATCACCTCAACAAGTCATACTTTCAACTCATAAATGTATTTATTTTCTTAAAATAAGTAAAAATGCCACAGTTATGTACTTTTTTATACTTATTTGGCATCAACTATCAGAAAGAAATTTAGCTTAAAAACATATTCCTTCACTAAATCAACAAACATTAATGAGTGTCTATTCCAGGCATTGCTGAATGGTGGATATAGTGAATTAAGTCCTCACAGAGGCCCTGGCCAACAAGAGCTTGCATGAATAACTAAGTCTTTTCTTTGAAGGGATTTTTCCATGGGTAGTGCCTCTTAATGGGTAGGGGAGAGCTGAAATACTCATCAGCTCCATATTTGTTCCCCAAAATATTATAGCAATGATTCATTTCCTCATGCCAGGCTACGCTGGTGTCAAGCTCTTTTCACAGGCCACTCAGCAAAGCAGAAGAATATCTAAAATTGCTATGTCATGAATAGGCTGCAGTAACCATGCAGTAAACTTCATAGATTGGGCATGAAAGGGTGAAGAAAAAATACTTTGCTTTCCCACCTTCTAAACACATAATTTTCTTTCAAGCTTGCATTTCCCCTCCTATTCTAGAAAGTAACAGATTGCCCTACAGATCTCTACAAGAGTCTATAGACTTTGCTAATGAAATATACTCAGGCAAGGTAAAATAATCATATCTTAAAATAGCATTTTATATCACTGATATCTCACAAACGTATTGTAACTGAGAAAGTAACACACACACACATTCACACACACACACACACAGAGAGAGAGAGGGAGAGAGAGAGAGAGAGAGAGAGAGAGAGAGAGAGAGAGAGAGAGACTTAAGATATGTGATTCATCAGCGGGCTCATTGAAATCACAAAAATTAAATCAATTCTCCCCAAGCCCTAGCTTGGTAATAGTAACTTGTACAATTGATCAAGGAAGCTGTACAGTCAATTCAAGTCAATCACTGACAGCTGAGCTTATCAGTGAGACCACCATAGCCACCAATTGCTCAGCAATTAATTGGATTTCTCTGTGGTCTATCCAATTACATCATTAAGAAAAAACCAGACCAACCATTTTACAGTCTGGTTACTCCAGTTGTCTTAATGACTAAATTGTACTGGGCTGCCCAGTGACTCCATCAATGGCTTCACAATTGGCCTGCAAATGATCAAGACAGCCAGTCATCCATGGCCAGTGTAATTTCACTAATAAAGTGGACCTGTCTCCTCATATGCTGCAGAAGCACTAACAGGATTGTTTTCACTATAAGCCATGGCCCCATCTGACACAAGGACATTTTCTGACAATTACACAGCCATATGTACATTTGACCAGCCTGCTCATGGCTTAGAATAACTCTACCACCTCCAGTATGGAAGCTGCAGTGTTACTGAAGATGCAAATCTGATTAAGTAAATTGCAGTTGCAAACCAAGCATGTTGATAAATAGTTGGAAACTTATGAACGCCGTGATGACTGCTATTTAATGTAAATCTCTTTTTTTTTTTCCTGCTTTCAAAAGAAATAAATGACCATTTTCTTCCTTGGCTGACATGTTTGATCAAAGAATGGAATAAAAACATTGAAGAAGTAGTGCTTTTAAAAGCAATCTAGTCATTCTTGGACTATAAAACCTAAATTACAACCCCAGATTTTTCTGGCAGATGTGTCTGTTCAATGCAGCTCTTTGCTATTCAGAAGATATGGGTCTTATTTTGCAAATACGATTTGCTTCACATAGACAGCTATAGACACACACACACATACACATACACACACACACGAAGAGTTCACCTGCTACTATCTTACATTTTCCTCTCTTTCCTTAGTCTGTGCTTGATTTGAAAAGTGCAGATTTTAAAGCCATAGTTACAGATATTTTATAGTTCACTTTTGCTTTGTCATTAGCAATACTCTTTCAAATATTTATCCATGTTGCTTCTAAATAAAACGCCCAAGCAAACATTTATGAGGCATTTGTGAATATATTTAGAAGAGGAATGATTGTCTGTGGGTCGTAAGACATTCTCTGCTGTCATAGATTTTAACTCAGCAGTTTATTTGTAGGTGCTGTAGTGGAAACCAACGTGCCGGCTGGTTCATGGCCTGTAGGAACATCAGCAGAGATCCATTTAATGAGCATCACCAAACACAGGGAAATTAGTATAATTCAGCATGTAAATTGTCACTGAAGTAGATACTCCACCTCCTCCTCCCTTATCTGTGGTTTTCTTTCCTACTTCTGCTGTCCTTTCTTAATCTCTAAAATCTCTTCCTTTCTTCTGCCCACAAAAGACCAGATTGAATATTCCATGTGATATTGATGGATAATTTCAAATATGTATTTAAAAATCATGGTTGGTGTTCTCTCTATAAAAATAGCAAATGGGGATCAATTTAGTGAAATTAAAGCTATTTCAATACTGTTATTAGTTCAATAATGTTACTAGGATTTATTTTCTTACATGCAAATGTAAAAATTTACATGTATTACTTGTAACCAGTTCTATCCATAAAAGATAACAGTAAATTGCACAGTAACTTTCACTTTCATTCCTGTACATTACCATTTCTTAATAAATATAATTAAGTTATGACTTCAAACATGGTATATTTTATCACAACTATTTCATTAACTATCCATGAAAAAAATAAAGAAAAATTCAACTCTTCAAACAAAAGTTTAGGATGTATCACATATCATTTGGCTTAGAGACTATTAATATAGTTTATATTAATATAATGTTGTAAAACACACACACACTACATTTTAGATCTGTTGTCTGATAAATGTATGCCACAAAGGTACAAGAATAGATCCCAGGATTCAAGCTGGATTATTTTCCCTGCTGGACTTTCCTTTAACTTGTATCTTTATAATGGCCAGGTGACCAGATCTGCATGTCCCTAAATTCCTGATCTTTAAAGTTCATTCTGATGTTTTCAATTATTAATGAGGCTACTTGTTTTTTCAATACTTCTTGACTAAAAGTGAAACAGCAATCACATAATAATTATTTAACAGAATTTCAATGTAGTTCATGTACTTTCCAGTGCTCTAGATTGAGTGTCCTAACTGTTGTATGTACAGCTCAAGTCCTGACATTACATTGAAAGATCTAGTCCTATAAAATAATGCAGTTTTCACACTCTTCATATGGTATGCAGTCATCCCTCGGTATCCACAGGGGACTGGTTCTAAGACTAAGACCCCCTTGGATACCAAAAGCCACAATGCTCCAGCCCCTTATAAAAAATGGCATACTATTTGCATATAATCTATGCACATCCTCCTGTGTACTTTAAATCATCCTTAGAGTACTTATAGTACTTAATACAAGGTAAATACTATGTAGATAGTTGTTATACTGTATTGTTCAGAGAATAATGACAAGAAAATTGCCTGTACATGTTTAGTACAGACACACTATCCATTTTTTTAATATTTTCAATCCAAGATTAGTTGAATCTACAGACACAGAGCCCACAGATTCAGAGGGTTGACTGTGCATACAAGTATGTACAATTTATTTCAATAAGAAAACTGAAAGTTAGCGTTTCCAAATGGGGGCCCAGACTCTATTTAATGCAAAACTATCATGGTGATGTCAGGGTCAGAAATGTATTATTAGCACCTAATATACTTTCTTGTCTTCAAAACTAAATTTTAAAAAATCTAATTTATAATAAATATTAAATAGAAATACTAATTACAACCAAGTAATTTGTAATATGTCCTGTGGAGTGAGGCACTTATAAAACACAGGAGGAAAATTGCTGGATATTTAGAAGCTACATTTTAAATAAAATAGTAAAATGAAGAAATATTTTAATAATTTACACAAAATATTATACAACTTAATATGAAGACAAGCAATGCTTTAAGGAAATACATACACAAAGTAACTATAAAGGAGAAGAATTGAAGTTTATTAAAATTAAGAATTTGTGGTCATTAAGACACTACTAAGGGAATAAAAAGGCAAACCACCGAGAAGATATTTGCAGTATGATCAAGGATCTGTGTCTGTGGATCTATTTGATGGCACACATGTCTGGAGAGGTAAATGCTAGCCTCTCAGAAAGGCGCTCCATTGTGTAATGTGAGCAGCAGGGGCTTAGTCCCAATACTGAGCACAACATATTTTGGTGGCTATACATTCAGGCGACTTGGGGCTCTGAAGTCTAAAACTGAGAGACTATCTTATTTCTCATGTTGATATAGCATGAATACCAATTACCAAATACACATTAATAAAGTTCAGATGACATCTTAAGGAGTGACAGAGACAATGAAAAGACAATGGGAGCAACTATAAAAAACTTGAAACAAGCTATCCTTGCTGGAGAGTTTTCTTAAAAGAATTTTTAGGCAGAGAAAAGATAGCAGTGAACACATTTAAGAAAATACATATCAAAGCTGATTTTATTTTAAAGGGCTTATTCCCAGTTCTGACAGGCCATTGAGAATAGGTACAATTTTAATATAAATCATTCGATCAGGTTTTAGTTAGACACGCAACCCATCTTCTTAAAATATTCAAACTACTATACTAAAAACTGGCAGAAGGGGCCAGGCACAGTGGTTCATGACTGTAATCCCAGCACTTTGAGAGGCCAAGGAGGAAGGATCACTTGAGCCTGGGAGTTTGAGAACAGCCTGGGCAACATGGTGAGACCCTGTCTCTACCAAAAATAATAAAAATTAGCTGGACGTGGTGGTGTGCTCCTGTAGTCATAACTAAAGGTGCTGAGGTGGGAGGACCACTCGAGCCTGGGAGATTGAGGCTGCAGTGAGATTGTGCCACTACACTTCAGCCTGGGTAACAGAGCAAGACCCTGTCCTCACCCCATCCCCACTCCCACCAAAAGTGAAAAGACTGACAAAGAGGTGGAGGGTGGCTAATGGAAAGACTTTAACTGTAGCCATTCATGCTTCAGCACACAGTGTCGCTTCTCCTAGGATATAGAGCATGGTATGGTTGAGGTTTAAAGAGCTGCTTAAATACAAAAAAATGTACTGTCTATATTTAAGATTGGCAACGTGATATTATGGGATACATAGAGATCATAAAATGTTACTACAGTGAAGCCATTTAACATATCTATCATTTCACATAGTTCTTTTTTATTGGGATGAGAATAACAAAAATCTACTTATGTAACAAAAATCCAAAATACAATTTTATTAGCTGTAGCCTTCATGCTATACATTCAGTCTCTGGAGTTTTCATTCTATGTATCTGCCACTTTGTATCTGTTGACCTAGATCTCTCCATGTCCTCCCTCTCTTCCCAACCTCTGGATGGCTTTATTCTTTATCTCTGAATATCCAAACTTTGTTAAAAATTGTACATATAAATGAGATTATGCAACATTTTACCTTCTGCATCTGGCCTATTTTGCTGAACATAAACGTCCTTCATGCCCATCTATTTTGTGGTAAATGGCAGGATCTCTTTCTATTTTAAGGCTAAATAATATTCCATTGTATATCAATATAGATATATATTTATATATCAATATCACCCTATATATTTATATATACTTATAGAGAGATGGATATATAAAATATATGCATGTAGATATCTTTCTAATAATATGTACATATTTACATATGTATGTATATATAAATATATAGATATAGATTTACACTACATTTTCTTTGTCCATTCATCCATCAATTAACAGGTTGTTTTCAGAGCCTGGCTATTGCACATAGTGCTGCAATGAACATGAAAATGCAGATATCTTTACAAGGTAGTGATTTCATCTACTTTGGGCATATACCCAGCAGAGAGACTGTTGCGTCACATGGTATCAAAGAGTTTGTCTTTGAATCTCTGCTTCTCCAATTACTAATTGTGTAATAACTTCACAACTTTGACTTCATTTGTCAAGCAAATAATTGCTGAACTGGCACATAGTACCAGCTGCAGGGAACGCATAACCAAAAACAGTCACAGTTCGTGACTTCTCGGTGAGAGAAACAAACAAGTTAACAATTGCTGTCATTAGAGCATGGTCAGTGCTGTGATCGAATCTATTAGCACAGGGCACTGGATCCAGGAGCATAGCAGCAGGATACTAAAGTCAGTCTTGTCAGAGGAGTTTGAACAAGAGTGACTTCATCTTGAATACCGGATGGGTAAAACGAGGCTGAGACCTACTGGGCTGCATTCCCAGGAGGTTAAGGCATTCTAAATCACAGGATGAGATAAGAGGTCAGCACAGGATAGGGGTCATAAAGACCTTGCTGATAAAACAGGTTGTGGTAAAGAAACTGGCCCAAACCAGCCAAAACCAAGGTGGCAGTAAAAGTGACCCCTGGTTGTCCTCATTGCTCATTACATACTAATTCAAATACATTAGCATCCTAAAAGACACTCCTATCAATGCCATGACAGTTTACAAATGCCATGGCAACTTCTGGAAGTTACCCTGAATGGTCTAAAAGGGGGAGGAACCCTCAGTTCTGGGAATTGCCCACCCTTTTCCCAGAAAACTCATGAATAATTCACACCTTGTTTAGCATATAATCAAAAAACAACTATAAGTATACTCAGTTGAGCAGCCCATGCCACTGCTCTGCCTATGGAGTAGTCATTTTTTTATTCCTTTACTCTCTTAATCAACTGGTTTTCACTTTACTCTTTGGACTCTCCCTGAATTCTTTCTCGAGAGAGGTCCAAGAACCCTCTCTTGGGGTCTAGGATGGGACCCCTTTCCGGCAACAGCCTTGAGGGACCAGGAAAAGCCACCAGAGGATGGGACAAAACATGTTAGCTGCGCCCTGAACAATGAGCAAGGGTTCCCCAAGGCATGAAGGAAGAGCAGAGAAGAGACCCTGCTATGAAAATCCTCGAGGAAAAAGAAAGCATAGCTTTTGGGGGAACAACAAGTGGTCCAGTAGGTAACTGGCACTCCAATAATAAAATGATAAGAAGTAAGGCTGAAGGAAGGGGAGGGCCAGGCCAGGCCACACTAAGGATGCACCTAAGCTTTATTCTGAAACTAAGCAGGAATTTTAGGGAGGAAAGAACCCAAATAAAATTGCAATTTTAAAACCTTCATTGGGACTTTAAAGGGTGGGATGGAGAGGAGGATGGTGGCAAAAATATAGACAGAGAGATTAGAAGGGTGTGGGGGTGATCCAGGAGAGATACGGTGGCGGTCTAATCTAAGATATTGGCACCAGGGATTAAGAGAAGAAACAGATATGAGAGGCATTAGGAAAGAAAAATTTACAGAACTTAGTAAGATACAGGACATAGTGAACAATGGGATGTCAGAAATGAGGCTTGGATTTATTTTGGGCATAGTTTGGTATGACGCATTGGATACCATTCAAACCTGCATAAGTGAGTTTCAGGAGAAAGTACCATGTTTAGCAAACTGTCACTGCAAAATCTGCTCTGAAAAACTAATTTTTTGGTGGGCACATTCAGGGAGGCTGATCAATTGTTAGAAAGAGTCTAATATTTCCTAAAGGAATCTAACAACAGTGTTGTATCAGAGGAATAGCAGGACATTCAAATAAACACAGCTTATCTCCTTCTTTCTTGTCACTGAGTAATGTGCTTTATAAATTGGTTTGAAGAAAAATAATTATTAGAAGTTTGCCTTTACTTAGATTAAGAGAGAACTGAGTACTTGAAGCACTCCCTCTTCAGCTGACAGCGTCTTTCGTGTACAGTATGGATAACCAGATCAAACACCAACCAATAACAGTTCTATAACAAGCCATGTTAACTGAGCCTACAACATGTGAGAAGAATCTTGAGAACTTACAAAGGCTTAGCCTCTGCTCTCATTGAACTCCATTAAGATCAGGTAACGAGCATCATTTTTTTTTTTTTTGTGCATGGACAAGTAGGTATTGAATTCTCACTGGCAGGAACATGGCACCTCATTTAAGCCATTAGACAAAGTCTCTACCACCAGGGTTTATCAATTTATCACTACCAGAGTTTTAAGCGCTTCTATCTATTTTCACAAAATTGTCTTGGTCTTTTACAGGTTTTAGTCCTCTTTCTCCAGCAAGGCCGTAAGTCCCATGGGAGACAGGGATCCTGCTATATCCTTTCTTTGCATCTGGACTCACCATCATAATACCTAGCACAGACTGGAGCTACTGAAGTCCTGCTGCCTGGAGTTGAACTAACAAGAGGGTTGATCATCTGTCAGTATCAGATACAAGTTTGCCCGTCAAATATCAAAGGAGCAGAAGGAAGAAGGCGTGGGAGTTATTAAAGTCCTTTGGTAAGCTATAAGGCCTATGAATGATTATATGAGTCTACTTGCACTTGATGAGTTTAGCTTAGTGGCTGCAATGTGTGTATTGCTATGGCTTGTAGATGATGAAAATCTATTTTTTTGTTGTTAAAATCAGAAACAAACGAGAATTTGAAGACTATGCCATGTGTGGATAGGTAAATGTTTCATGGTTGCCAGTAGAATTCAGGCTGGTTTGCATGAATTAATGAAAAAGTGATTCCAGTACAATTCTGGGGTTCCATGCAGTTGACCTAGCATACAAAAGTCATTGTAGGCTACGTGTGGATCACAGGACACTTACAGAAAACATATTTGCTAAGTGGAAGAAGCAGCTGCGTTATCTACCAGATAATTTACAATACATCAATTCATCGATCTTCTTACCATGAGCTCTTCTCACTCTTCTCATATTACTTTAGTTAGTCCTATGGGCATAGTATGTCAGGCCAAATAGGATCATATATGTGATGTATATGTATTAAATACATTTAATGAATATATGCAGAGAGAGACAGAGACAGAAAGAGACACACACACACACACAAAGGGAGACAGAGAGATGGACTGGGGAAGGAAAAATAGCTTTTCTGATGATTAAATAATGTTAGCTTGACACATTAATAACTCCTCAGATATTCAGGTTACAATTGACTAATTATGTAAATAAACTTAAGATTTATAAGTTTTGAAATCTAATCATCAACATCATGAAAAAAAAAACCAAACTCTGTTAACTTCTAGAATCCCATTTTACTTATTAGTGGCAACAAGCTGACTGGCAGAAGGCAGAAAAATTGCATAATTTGACTAGAAGTCTAAAAGTCAGACTCATATAATTTCAACATAAAAAAGATAACTGAGGAGACAATTTTTCCAGGAAATCCTTGCTTCAGTTCTCTGAATATTTTAGTAAAAAAACTCCAAACTTAGAACTACCTGGACAACTGTCATAATATTTCATTTTGCTATGATCATGAAGACATCACTCAAGAAGAAGTGTTCTTACTTTTGACTATTATCTCCCATTTCTTGTCTACCCAAGGGAGACTGAGATTGGGATAAAAGGAGGCATCTAACAATATCATATGAACACCAGCTGTTGCACATAGGTCTCGAGTTCCATTTTATTTTAGACTACATTAAAAAAAGAAGAACTATTGTTTTGCCATTTAAAAACTCTGTTAAAATATGCCACAGAATTTTAGCCTTGGGGCAAATAACAAAACGAAAACCCACTGGGTTCTTTATCCTTTAAGCTTTAAGGCACTTTACAGAGGTGTCCATAAAATAAGTTATGTGCATTTTACCTAACTCAGGCGAGCTCTCACTGTGCTGCACTTTGAGTGATAAAAATCTTCCTCTCTCATATTCACATTTTTAAAGAAATGAGTCACCGCATTCTCAGTTTCCATGTCCAGCACTTGAAGCCAAATCCTTCTCATTTGAAAGGGATGAGGCATCCAGAGTGACTGATTTTGCAAGTTGACCTCTATGATAAATTATTCCCAGATGCTGAGATGGATAAAGTAGCCCCTCTCCCCTGAAATACCTAAGCAGGTGGATTTCGACCAGATGGTTTCAAACACTACATATACTGCCATTCTTCTGGACATAATTAAAAGTTGAATAAAGACCTTTCCACTGCCAAAGGCATAATCATCACACTTCACCTGATAAAACATTTAGTAAGCACAGACTGTGTGCAAGAACTGTCCTATAGCAAAAGCTTTCCATTGGTGGAATTTGTCTGCACTCAGAAAATATTTATGAAACACCTGTGATGGATATTGAGGAAAGTAGGGAGAATGCATAATCCAGGTAAGTGCAATATCATGAAAAAAATTTGTACAGGTCTTAATAATAGAAGCTGTTACAATTCTAATGAATGTAGTCCAAAGACAAACTGTTATGAACAGAAATAGTAGTTACCTTATTTGTGTTCCACCAGGGGATAGCGTTAAGACTAGGATATGAGTTCAAATGGTTTATTTAGGAGATGATCCCAGGGAGCATGGAAAGAGTGGTGAAGTGATACAGGAGAGGCAAAGCAATCAACAAAGGGTATTATTAAGCCAGCTACCACAATGGGTCACTGGAGCTTACTGCTGCAGAGAAGCTCTGAGATGTGGTGTATAAGAGAAGGCTTAGAATTATGGCAGCCAAGAGGAGAGGAGCTGGGGTATTGATATACTAGAGAATCACTGATTGAGGGAAAGGTTTTAAGGGAAGTTAATTTCTTGTCACTGGCAGCCTGCCATGTGCAGAGTAGCCTTCTGCTGACCAGGAACGTTTCCACTATTATGGAAAAGAACCCCTGGACACAGAGTTGCAGATACTGGAAGCTAAAAAGTGTGTGGAGCACAGTGAAGCATTAAGGTCCAATGTGAACAGGGTATGGGCAACATCTCCTGCAGTGATGTGATTTTACCCTCATATATTTTCTTTTTTTCTGTCCTTCCTCTTTTCTTCTCTTCCTATTTCTACTTCTCTCCTCAATTAATTTGGTTAAGGGTATCAGAGCAAAGGGGTCTTGTCTCTTTTCTAATTGTTATTTTTCCCTTGAGAAAATTATTTACTTGGCAATATTACTTTACAATATATTTCCAAAACAACATGAACATGGAAAACAAAACTTTTAATAAAAGCAATGGTAGGTAAACTATGCTGTTTTATGTAATACTGAACTCTGTGGGCTAGTTTCTTCCCTATGTGCACACGTATCACACTGTCACTATTAAAACATCTGAAGTTCAAGATATTGTGTTGTTGTTGTCGTTGTTTTGAGACGGGGATCTCCCTCTGTCTCCCAGGCTGAAGTGCAGTGGCCCAATCACTGCTCACCGAAGCCTTGAACTCCTGGGCTCAAGCGATCCTCCCACCTCAGCCTCCTGGGTAGTGGGGATCACAAGCATGTGCCACCATGCCTGGCTAATTTTTAAAATTTTTTATAGAGACAAGGTCTCACTATGTTTCCCATGCTGGTCTTGAACTCATGAACTCAAGTGATCCTCTTGCCTCACGCTCCCAAAGTGCTAGGATTATAAGTGTGAGCCACTGCATCCAGCCAGGATATTTTAATATTCAAGGTTTGACAATATATTTAATTCTATTCAGCTGGCATCCAACAAGAAACAAAACTTTCTTGAGTCCCTGCTTCCCTAGCTCAAAAGTTTCTCATAGGAAATCAATTGACTTGTAGACTTAACATGACTCTACAGGGCTGCCTTGTTTTGCCTTTTATATGAGCATTCATCATTTTAGAAAAGTGAGCTTAAGAAGTAGCAAGACTTGTAAGCAACAGAATGTCAGATGAAGTCGTGGTTACATCAAAGATTTAGAAATGTCCAATGGTTTTGAGTTGTTGAGTTAGGAATCAAGTTGGGTTTCTGTAAATTTGCTTTAGTTTGTGCTTTTTGTGGGAAGGGGTTGGTGCATGCTAATGATTAAGGGAATATGTTCTACATAAAGACATAGGGAATTAATAAAATATATAGGAAAAATACAGCTTTCCATAATAAGGGGGGAATCAGTCCTATAAAAGAAGTCTTTGAGATATTTCTGGGGTTTCTGAACCTGTTAGTTCACATTCCAAGTGAGCATATCAAACATCACTATGATTAATATATCATTTCTCCACTGTATTCACATTTCTCTGTCATAATAATCCGAACCAGATCTAAGCCTATTTGTTTCAGTCTGTTGTAAATACTGTGGCTCTAGAAGGTAATTTATGAAGTGGTATAAAATCAAGGCACCCATTTGTCCTTCCAACATTGAAGAGACAAAAGCAAACAACTTAAGTTAGCTCTGTACTAAAATTCTGATCACCAAGACTTGGTTTCTACTCACCTACTCAAACAAATGTAATTGAATACCTTGCTAAAATTATGTCTAATGAAGACTAATCTCTGGAAAATGAACAGGCATTTCAGAATTGATAGTTCTTGCAAGGATGCAGACTTTTCAGGTGAGTATCTTTTCTTTTCTTTTTCTAATCCAATATACCAAGAATGGATTCCCTTTTCCTGTTTCAACCCAAGGGGAGAAATACCTTATCCACATCTCTGAAAGCCCCTTCTGGGCCTTCTTTATTGTCAATATGGTATTTTTCCATAGTGAAAACCTGTGGAGCATGTCAATTTATTGTGCATGTCCATCCTCCATATTTATTCAAAGTAACTATTATGGAGGATCAATGGAGCATGAGTTATTCTTGCACTTTGTGTAATATCTCAGAATAGTCTAGACAGCCCCAAGTATCAGTTCAGATAACATTCTGAAAAATAATAAGAGAAAGGACTTAATTAAACTCAATAGGCATTTGCTGGAAGCCCACTTTGTATAAGGCATTGCGCTACAAGTAAAGAAGAATTCAAGAGGTGGGGGACAGCCCCTGATTTTTTTCAGTTTACAATCTCACGAGGAGCTTAAACATTGAGGTGGAGTAAGCAAGCTGACATGCAAAGCATGCTTCATATTGCAGAATGTTCAGACATTTGGGGTTACAATATAGTCCAAATCAGGCTTCTCAAGCAGTTGCCTCTTATGAACTGGTGGGCTCCTTCCTGGCTACCTGTCCTCATGTCTCAACATTACTCCCACTTCTTACTGCAGCTTGACTCAACTTTTAGTAGTTCTCTGAGCATGACAGCCTGTTTTTAGCCACCAGACTCTTGCTCTTTTGCCCAGAAGTTTAAACCCTTTGCTGATTGCCTGGCCACCTCCTGCTTATCCATATGTACCAGCTGAGATAGTATATCCTTCAGAAAACTTCTAATCTGGATTAGATACCACCTCTATTTCCTCCCTTACTCTGAATTCTCTCTGCCTTTACACTTATGAAACTATCATATCCATTCACCCACCAGGTCAGCCAGCATTTAATTATTGAAAGCCTTTGATATGTCTGGGGAAAAAAAAGATCAAATAAAAGAGATAAGGCTTGTGTTCTTAATTCTATGAAAAAGGATAGACAACAAATAACTAGGCAAATTTAAAGTAAAAGATAATTTGGGGTAGTTGTTAGCAATATAAAGAGAATTAAATAGGAAAACGAGATACAAGGTCACTGTCAGGAGTAAAGGGGAGTTAACTTAAGATAGGGTGGCCAGAGAAGGCAACTCAGATGTGTCCACAAGACTGACTCTCCCTGTATTTTCCATTATTCTTAAGCTTTAAGAGAGAGTTCCAGGCAAAGGGGATGCAATAGGTTAATGCTTGACCCTTCCAAATTGCATGTTGAAATGTGGTCTCCAGTATTAGAGGTGGGGCCTAACGGGAGGTGTTTGGGTCAGAGGGGCAGACCCTTCATGGATGGCTTGGTGTCATTCTCATTGTAACAACTGGGCTGTCACTCCATTAGTTCTTGTGAGAGTTGGTTGCTTTAAAAGAGCCTGGCACCTTCCCACATACTCTCTCTAGCTTCTCCTCTTGTCAAGTAATCTCTGCACACATTGGCTCTCTTTTGCCTTCTGCAGTGAGTAGAAGCAGCCTGAGGCACTCCCTAGAAGCAGATGCTGAAGCCATGCTTCCTTACAGCCTGCAGAACCATGAGCCAATAAATTTCTTTTCTTTGTAAATTACTCACACTCAGGTATTACTTTATAGCAACACAAATAGACTAAGATGAAGGATGCCAAAGGCAAAGACCTGGAGGCATCAGTCAGCTGGAGAGTTGAGTGTGAAGGGTAGAGGAGACAGGGAGTAAAGTGGAAAAGGCAATAGAGGTCACATCACGCAGTGTCTTGAGGGCTATGGTAAGATTTTATTGTAAGTGCACTGAAAATCTACTTTGGATTTTAAAAGGTAGATGTGGGAGGGATAAAATATGATTATTTTAACAAAATCATGATGATTGTTACATAGAAAATGGCTGCTATGTAGAAAAAGAGTGCACTGATCTGGATGACAGTGATGGTTCTTGTCGGCTTAGTGATCTGTTTCTCCATTCTACCATATTATGCTTTCTTGGAAGTAGAGGACATATGCTTTGTGCATATCTCTTTATATTTCCATAGTAAGAATAATGGTTTATATATTTTAAGAGTTTCCAACTTAAATGGGAAATGGCTAGTCATTGTTTGTTCAACAACTCTGTTCTCGCCAACTAATTCTTCTACCCAAGCCAATGTGTTAGAATAGGGATATTGAAATATGAGCCTTCTAATTGATTAAAAAACACATTTTTCCTATATATTATTGAAATGTCACAAAGATGCTTTTACAAATGAATATTATTTACTTTGAGAGTAGATCTTTTATTTCTTATTACATATCACAGATACTTAGCATCTGTCAAATGATAATTGTGCTTTTTAAAACCTAGCTTATTAATGAAACAAATATAGTGGAAAAAACAGACACAAATAATAAAATAATAGAACATACTTTTATAAGTAAAATAGTAAGTTGAAATATACTGAATTTTCATAATTTATAAAATAAATACTTTCTTAATAGTTTTGTGTATGCATGTAGAATTCAAAAACATATGTAAAGCTATTTAATTTATGAACTAACATTTCTAAGTAGCTGGCCTTATTAATTATATGGGTTTATTGGCATCATTTTACATCGGATTCATAGGTACAATATTTTTAGGTGAATTAAAGGGGTGAACAGATGAATTACAAGTAAGAAGCTCAGTTTCTTTATTCTCCAAAGTAATGAAGAAGAGGAGTATCAGTCCCTTAGATCCTTATTTCCAGAACTTTCTGATAGAAATATTATGTTGGCAACATATGTCATTAAAATCTAAAAAGAAATTTGCAATTAATTTTATATTTATCTAACTCAATACATCCAAACATTATCATTTCAACTTATAATCAATATAAAAAATTATTAATGAGCTAATTTACATTCTTTTCTTGGTATTACGTTTTTGAAATTCACAGTGTCTTTTACAACACCCCTCAGTTTGCACTCACCACATTCTCATTGCTCAATGGACAAACGTGGCTTGTGGGGACTGAATTAGACAGTGCAGCCTTACATCTTCATCTAGAATCTTCTATCTTGGAGAAGAGAGTGTTTGTGTATTAAAGTAGGAAGAAGGTGACAAAATACAACCCACAATGACTTCAGAAGAGGGTTCTTTCTTTGAAGCTCCCCCGATGGTCCACATAATAATCCATAGCCTTATTATTTTTTGTCACCAAAATCATAGCCTGATGAAGGCCATGTTTTGGTCACTAAAATTCTCAAGCCAACTTCATCCACCTGCCTGCTCTACCTGTGATTCCTGGGACCTATGTCTTACTTAGTTGGAGCTTGGTTATTGGTGGAAGTCAATGTAATCAGCTGGATTCTCCAGTGGAAGAGGTAATATTAAGAAACCCTATCAAGGTGAACGTAATTTTTCCGTTTCATCGCAAATGTTCTGGAAATATGTGCATAGGTTTGTATGGACAGAATTTTAAAAATTCCATCCATAAAACAAGGCAAGCAAAGGTCATGGTCTCCTCCAACTGGAGATCAGCCATTTTCTTGGGGCCAGTGGGTAAATACATCTTTGGCTCATTTCTAGGGTGGAGAGAAAATAGCTCAAACCTGTCACCCTAGGAAATTATTGTTCTTTTGGTCTTTCAGTAAATTTTCCTAAATATCTCCTTTCAATCTTTTTAAAACCCCTTATCCACATGGCCGAATTAAGGTCATAGAGTTTCTTTTCACCTGGCTCATTCAAATAGTGATATATTGTCTTTTGCTGTTTTCAAATGAAACAAAATTACATCATTTTAAGGCTGAATGCCCATTCCTCCACACTGAATATTTAATCAATAAGCTGAAAAGCAAAATTAAAATAGTCAAATATATTGGTAAATGTCTGATAAGAAGTTTTATTTAGAGCTCAGAGAACTCTATTCTTTGAAAAAAAATATAAGGACCAGCTGTGAAAAACTTCCTCAGTTATCAGTGTTTAAGATCACTATGTTTTCTTCTTAGCAAAATAAATAAATAATCACAGACATAATAAATAAAAATTTGGGGCAGCTATAAAAGTCGGGGGAGCCCTGTGTTGAGCATGCTGTTAGCTTTCCAACACTTGAAAGGTGTTAAGTGGCTTGAAAATCTGTGCTAAGTGAGGACTGGTGAAAGTGTAAGTTCACTTCCACTGTCTGGCAGGGAACATTTTAGTATCTTCATTGAACCAGTGTAAATGAGGTTGTCACTAGCTGCAGTGTTAAGATAGGGCCACCAACTGTTAAACAGATCCTGACTTTGACATACTAAAAATGTGGCTCTGATCACTCATTAGAAGGTCTATTGTTAAGAAAAGCTCATATTTTTTATTCACTCAGGGAAAAGGCATGTTGGAGGATTTCAGTGCAGAGAAAAGAGAGATAAGAAATTTTATGTGTATTGGAAGGCTGAAGAAAAATCCATAAACTCATGAAATACTGACTATATCTCCAGAGGTTTCACAGGGTCTGTTCTTTTGGAGAAATGAGCCCCATTCTGATGAACTATAAGGTTGCTTCAGGAAATTCTCAAGACCAATAAATATTACCCTGTAAGCAGAGGCTACAAATTAGACATAGATCAAAACAGCTAAGGGCCCTGCCATACTCCCAGTTTGCCAAGAGTGTTATCTTTGCTTCCTCCCTCCTGTTTGCTCCTCCCTTACCAACTCAGTCAACATCAATCCTCACTGATTCTCCATCATGTACCTTGGAAACATTCCTTATTTTCATTTTAACTTCCTCCCCACGAATCCAACTTCTCTTTACCTGCCGCTAGATAATCATAATAATAGTGATAAAACTCAGTTCCCTAGGCTCCAGGCTCTTCCCAGCCACACCCCTCCCCTTGAAGCAAAGTGAACTATAGACAAAAGCGAAGATCATTTTCCTTTAACAACACACCCTTCTCTTGTTCAGAAGCCTACAGTTCTACATCATTGCCTATTCTATCCAGTTCTTGAGCTTCTCAGATCCCAACATCTGCAGCTAACCCCTACTGCGCCTTTGTGGGAATCAGCCTCAATATGTCGTAAGTTGGATTTCCCCAGAGACAGACTCCAAAGACACAGATTTAAGTAAAATGGTTTGTTTGGGAGGTGATCCTAGGAATTACCAGTAGGGATATTGAAAAGTGAGATAGAGAAGGGAGTCAATAAGGATGCATTGTTGAGCAGGTAACCACTATGGGCAACTCGGGTGCCATCTTACTGGGAAGCTCTGGGAGACAGTGTAGAAAATATCTTGGCATTATCCCACTGGTGGTCAGGGGAGCTGAGGCATTCAGGAATCATCCCTATTGATCATGGGTTGACAGCCACTCATGGGAAGGTGGGAGATATTAAATCCCTTGCTTTTCTTGCCTGGGCTACATGGGCTGTAACAGGGAAAGATGACCCTTGGGCAAAGAGTCACAGGTATTTGCAGTTGGAAGCCACCACACTGGCATCCATGATATTGGAGTGCCAAAGAGATATAGGTAAACACTGACACCTTTCTCCAGACAGACACAGCCTCAGACCTAGATGTGTGGGTGGGCAGAGTCCTACCCACTGTAAACTCTCAGCTGTGTGCTTTTCTACAAAGAACAAACCTTAGTGACTTTTTGACAATGCACATGCCCTAAAATGTTTTTATTACCATGGCATAAGGCAACCTTTTGAAAGCACTTCACATTTCATAGAGAAATGTACTATCAAATGTTATTCAAATGAAAGTTTGTCATCTTTTACAGAATCAGTGAATATTTGTAACTAGAAAGGTCACTGATTTATAGGATTGAAATGAACTTCTCTGTCAGACTGTTAAGTATTAAGCAGAATACTATTAGGTGGCTTTAAGACAAAGTGAGGGAAGCATAAGGATTTTTTATACACATAAGGACAGCATTTGTATTGCTTTGGTGACCAAGCCAGTTTTTAGGACTCTACAATTTAAATAACTGTCCAAAGATGTTGTCACAGCACAGCTCACAATAGCTCCATGTATCAAATGCCAACTTTAAGAAGTTTATAAGTAGGGCCTGATCTGATGGAATAGAACTTCTCAAGGTCATGATTCTAAGCCACTTCATCATCCAAAAGCCAAACACTGAGTTGGGGAAATACCAAATTCATTAGACTGGGTTAGCACATTAAATTAGGTGCAAACATCTACTCGAAACATCTCAAATGAGGCCTATACATTTATTTGGGAGCCTAAAATATTTTAAACCAAAAACTGCTTTTTCCCTAATTCTAAGAACTTATAGTTTAAAGAAACATCGGGAAGCATTTTAAAATAAGCTAAGTAGGTGCTTAAGAGCAATTTATCTTTGGCTTTTTACTAGAATTTTACTGTTTTATTGTTGTTTTCCTCTCTATTTTGTATTGCTATGTCAAAGTTCAGTGTAATGGACTTTGATGAGCGTGTTGGATTGAAAAGCCTGGTCTACCCTTTTTTATGACTGGTGTAATCAGAAGGACAAGAAGGCCCTGAACTCACCATGACAGAATGTCCCTGGAAGAAATAGCTAGTGGAGAAGGAGGATAGAACAGTAGAGTCAATAGCATCCCAGGCATTGCACTGTGGGAAATCACTAAATGATTGGATGTTATGTAGGAGCCCCTTCAACACACTGACCACCCTTATTTTTAATGTTATTTCCCATTCTCAATACACACTTTTTCTTCTGACATAATGATCTCCTCCCCAACTCCAATGAGACCAATAGCGTCCCTCCCTTTCATCATCAGGCACTTTTATTTGAAATACATTTTCTCTTTCTTTTCATCCATCCCTTTTATCTTTCAAGGTTCAAATTAATAAAATCCTACACTAGGGTAGCTTTTCCACTGTCCAGCTGAGAAAATCTCAGCCTCATTTTAAAGCCATCAGAAGTATCTCTTTTTGATGTGTTGGATTCAGTCTGCTGATGTTTTATTAAGGAGTTTTGCATCTTTCATCAGGGATATTGGCCTGTATTTTTCATTGTTTGCTGTGTCCTTGCCTGGTTTTGGTATCAGAGTGATGCTGGCTTCATAGGGTGAGTTAGGAAGAATTCCCTCCTCTTTAAGTTTTTGGAATAGTTTGAGAAAAATTGGTGCTAGTTTTCTTTATAACTTTGGTAGAATTCAGCAATAAGCCATCTGGTCCTGGGCTTTTTCTTTATTGGGAAACTTTTTATTACCAATTTAATCTCATTACTCGTTATTGGTCTGTTCAGGTTTTCTATTTCTTCCTGCTTTAATCTTGGTAGACTGTAGGTGTTCAGGAAAGTATCCATTTCCTCTGGGTTTTCCACTTTGTTAGCATATAGTTGTTCATAATAATTTCTAACGATTCTTTGTATTTTTGTTATATCGGTTGTAATGTCTCCTTTTTCATGTTTTATGTTATTTATTTGGATATATTATCTTTTTTTTCTTGGTTAGTCTTGCTAGCAGTTTATTTATTTTGTTTATCTTTGCAAAAAAACAACATTTCACTTCATTGATCCAATGTATTATTTTTTAGTCACAATTTCAGTTCGTTGTGCTTGGATCTTTACTATTTTTTTTTCCTGTTAATTTTGGATTTGGTTTGTTCTCACTTTTTTAATCCGTTAAGGGATTAAAAATAAGGTACATCATTAGGGTGTTTATTTGAAAACTTTATATACAATGGTCAAGTGACATTTATCCCAGGGATGCAAGGATAGTTCAACGTACACAAATAAATAAGTATGATAAATCACATCAACAGAATGAAGGACAGAAACAATATGATCATCTCAATAGATGCAGAAAAAGCATTCAATGAAATCCAACATCCTTTCATTATAAAAACTCTTAACAAGTCATACATAATAGCAAGGCAGCTCAACAGAATAAAAACCGTATATGACAAACCCACAGCTGGCATCATATTGAAGGGTGAAAAGCTGAAAGCTGAAATAACTAGAACAATAGGAAGATGACTTTCACTACTCTGATTCAACACAGTACTGGAATTCTAGCCAGAGCAATCAGTCAAGAGAAATAAATGGAAGTCATCCAAATTGAAAAATGAGGAAGTCAAATTGTCCCTTCCCACAGATGATATGATCTTATATACAGACTAACCTAAAAGTTCACTGAAAACTCTTAGATCTGATAATCAAATTAAGTAAAGTTGCAGGATACAAAATTAATATAAAAATTAGTAGCATTTCTATATACCAATAATGAATTAGCTAAAAAGAAATCAAGAAAGCAATTCAATTTATAATAGCCAATAAAATACCTAGGAATAAATTTAACCAAGAATATTAAAGACTTCTGCAATAAAAACTACAAAACACTAATGAAAGAAAATGAAAGGGGCACAATTAAAGGGAAAGACATCCCATGTTCATGAATCAGAAGAACTGATATAATTAAAATATCCACACTACACAAAGCAATCTGGAGATTCAATGCAATGCTTATCAAAATGCCAATGATATTTTTCACAGAAATAGACCAAAAACCTTAAATTTATATAGGACCACAAAAGACCCTGAATAGCCAGAGCAATTCTGAGCAAAAAGAACAAAGTTGGAGGCATCATACAATCTGACTTCAAAATATACTATAAACCTATAGTAACCCAAACACCATGGTACTAGTATAAAAAAAAAGATGCATAGACTAATGGAAGATAATAGAGAATCCAGAAGTAAGTCAATGTATTTCAGCCAACTGATTTTCAACAAAGGCATCAAGAACATACATTGAGGAAAGGACATCCTCTTTAATAGATCGTGTTGGGAAAACTGAATATCTATATGCAGAAGAATAAAACTAGGCCTTTATCTTTTATACAAAAATTAACTGAAAATGAATTAAAGATATAGATATAAAATCTGAAACTATAAAAACTACTAGAAGAAAACATAGGGGACATTGGTCTAGGCAAAGACATTGGTCTAGGCAAAGACTTTATGGCTCAGACTTCATAAGCACAGGCAAAAAACAAAAAATAGGCAAATGGGACTATATTAAATTAAAAAGCTTCTGCACACCAAAGGAAACAATCAACAAAGTGAAAAAATCACTTATAGAATGGAAGAAAATATCTGTAAACTATTCATTCAACAAGCTGCTAATACTCAGAATATACAAAGAACTCAAAACAACTCAACAGCAAAAAGAAACAAAGAATTCCATTAAAAAGTGGGCCAAAATCTGAATAGACATTTCTCAAAAGAAGACATACAAATGGCCAACAAGCATATGAAAATTGCTCAACATCATAAGTCATCAAGGAAATACAAATCAAAACCACAATAAGATACCACTATGCTCCACTCAGCGTAGCCATTATCAAACAGACCAAAAAAAAAGTGCTGACCAGGATTCAGAGAACAGGGAACTCTTATAAACTATTGCTGGAAATATAAATTAGTATAGCCATCATGCAAAACAATATAGAGATAGAACTACCATATGATCCAGCAGTCCCATTACTGATTACTTATCAAAAAGAAAGGAAATAAAATATTTTAAAGGGATGCCTGCAGTCAACTGTTTATTGCCACACTGTTCACATAGCTAAGATGGGGAATCAACCTTACTGACCATTAACAAATGAATGCATAAAGAAAATATGTTTATATACACAATGGAATGCTGTTCTGTCATAAAAATGATGAAATTCTGTCATTTGCAAGAAACATGAATAGAGGTGAAGGCATTATGTTAAGTGAAATCGCCCAGACACAAAAAGACAAATATTGTGTATTTTCACTCATATGTGGAAGCTAAAAAATTAATCTCACGGAGAAGGGAGTAGAATGATGGTTACCAGAGGCTGGGAAGTGTGGGTGGGAGGAGGAATGAAGGGAGGTTGGTTAATGGATACAAACATATTAGAGAATTAGATAGAAAGAATAAGTTCTAGCATTTCATAGCTCAGTAGAATAACTCCAGTTAATGATAAATTATTACCTCATTAAAAATAGCCAGAAGATTTGAAATGTTCCCAACACAAATAAATGATAAACATTTGAGGTGAGGGATATTACACATTGTGTGCATGTATCCCAATATTACATGTACCCTATAGATACATACAATTATTATGTATCAATATAAAGTGTTTCTTTTGACATACCAGATGCTTCTTCATTGATATTTATCTTTTTTAAAACTATAGTCCCAATTTCCCAAAAGATCATAAGTTCTTTGAAGAGAAGAGTTGGTGCCTTGAACTTGGCAGTTCTTGGCATTACTCTTACACACAAAAGAAATCAAAGGTCTTTGCTAAATAATGATGTTGGATGATGGATGATACATACCATGGGTCTCTTTCTTTGTTCATTTGTTTTGATTCCATCCCTGAAAACCTAGCCAAGGTCCTGCTGAAATAAAAAATCAAAACTATCTGGCTGACTAGACAGGCAATGGGGCCATAGAAAAGCAGCTGTATTGGCCAGGTAAAACTTTGTGGTCATACCCAGAAATCCTCCCATATCATGCTCTGATAGACCTACATTCTATGCTCTGATGCTGGGACAGAGGTTTCTAATGAGGTATCTAGAGCCTCAATAATCTGTCTGAGGGAGGCAACAGACATTGGTATGCGTCTGCTTTTGGCAGAATGTATTTTCCAAAGGTAGCCACAAAAAATATTTCCCCTGATACATACCCTTCTATAACGTGACCATGTCATTCCCTTGTCAAGGTGAAATTTAATTCTCCCTTTGAATTTGAGCAGGCTTATGACTTTCTTTTTACCAATAGAATGAGATGCAAGTGATGATGCTCCTGACTTTCCAGGGCAGGTCCATGAAGACCATAAACCTCTCCCTGGTTTTCTTGGCAATTTCCCTCTTAGAACTCAGACACCATGCTGTGAAAATCTCAGTCCCAAGGAGAGGCAACAGGTAGGTGTTCTGATCCAGAGTCAGGGCAGAGCGGGTGTCCTAGCCATCCTAGCTCAGGTGTCAGACATGTGAATGAAGAAGCTTCCAGCTGATTCCAGTCCCCAAGCACCCAAGTCAATCACAGGCATTGGGATCTTCCCACCTAAAGCCCCAAATATTGTGAGACAGGGAAGAGTCATCCCCACTGTGCTCTTTCATAATTCACTGAATTCATGAACATAAAATGGAATAATTTGCTATACTACCACAATAACTGAACTAATATGCAATATTAATTTCTATCATCCTCTATTCCAAAGCCAGTGCACATTTGTTTTTGTAAATAAAGTTTTAGCAAAACATAGCTATGCTCATTTGTTCATGAAATGTCTACGACAGCTTTTGCACTGAAATTTGTGGTGCAGAATGTACAACTTACAAAAATAAGATATTTACCATATAACTCTTTACAGAAAATGTTTGTGATGTTATACAGAAGATCTCAAAGTGTGATCCCAGATAACAGCATCACTATCACTTGGGAACTTGTTAGAAATGCAAATTGTTGAGCCCTAGTCCAGACCTACTGAACTAGAAATCCTGGCAGTGGGACTCAAAGTTTTGCTTCAGTAAGCCCTTCAGGTGATTTTGATGCTCATTAAAGTTTGAGAACCATTGCTCTATGCTAATAGAACCCTGATTTTTTTTAAGGCTGCAATATCCCAACCTTTAGTTGGTAGATTATGGTTAGTCTACCCAGGACAATCCTTTACCTGCTTTTCCAGCTTCCCTTGTAGCTATGAGTGGCTACATGACAGTTTTAGCCAATGAGATATAAGGAAGACTCTGCTGGGGATATATTTAAGAAGCTTTTACTTTGCTGATAAAAATGACCATCTGATGATGATCCTTGATCCCTTCTTTTGGCTTGTAATGCTGGTAGGAGGTCTGGATATCACAGCTACTCTGTGACCATAGGGTCACTAGCATAAAGATAGAACCCCGAAAGGTCAGGATGCTGGAAGAAAATGACAGAAACAGCTGGTTCCTCAAGGACATTTTTGAGCACCTAAATCAAGGACAACAAACTCCTACCTCGATGTGTAAGAAAATATACTGCTAATTATTTAGGACACTATTAATTGCAGTCAAACACACTCCTAGCTCATATATATAACAGGCATTCAAATATATATGTTATTCTCAATACTTTAAAAAAGTGAATCTCACAAAGCAAACTTGGCCTTGAAGAGATACTATAAACTATGTGGAGAGTCAAGTTTGCTTGCTTTTGGCTCGAATCATGTCAATTCACTGTTACCGGTACTCATTTCATGTTATTTAGAAGTTACATTTGATTGCATCTGACACCAAAGACATTTTCAGGAGATAATAATTCTAAGTATTATTGAGCATTTGCCAAATGCCCAGCACTCTGCTGACATGACCCTCTATACTTTTGACTATAATTCCTGCTTCCCAGATGGGAGACTAAGGTCCATTAAGAGAGGTGACTGTTTCAGTTGGCATACTGTGCATATCAATCCAGGGAATCTGATTTTAGAGCCTACACATTCAATCACAGCTAATATTAAATAACTTCTTTATTTAATTGCATACTCAAAACTATTTGTTACATGCAAAGGCTTTGAAAGGCGCAATCTTGAAACAAACGTGTACATCAAGAGGAAAAGACTTAAAAATGTGTGTGTGTGTGTGTGTGTGTGTGTGTGTGGTAGGAAAGTTCAATTGTTAAAATTAGAGAGCTCAATGGAATTTTGGCCTGAGTCTCAAAGTACGTCCATCTGCCTTGCACCTTAGCAGGAAGTATAACTGCAGGGATTGAAGAGGATAGATTTTCTGAGTATTAACATGGGCTTCTAAGTTAACACCACTATGGAAAATGGCTCAGATAAGGCAGTGTATGTGTATTCCATTTCTTTACATTCCTTATTACAATCTCCTTCCATTAATACCTACGTCCATTTCTGCTATCCCAAATTGCTTCCCTTTCAGTCTCTAGAGGTGTTGAGGTGCAACATAGTCTTTTAACAGATGCACCCCCACTGAAATGGTGCCCTTCAAAGAGCTCAAAGCACCCCTTTTTTGTCTACAGGTTGAGAAATGTCTCTCCGAAGATCTCCCAGCCTCTTATGACCACAGAGCATGAGAATAGAAATGCTAATGTGGCATTATGAGTGAGAGGTAAGGACTGTCCAGCCTTTTGTGGACAGGAGGCCTTTTGGGCTGATTGAAATGTGTGCATACAGTAGAACGAATGCCACCAACGGATGTTCCCACAGTCGGCACTCAGAGATAGCCCAGGCATTGGTGAGCCTTTTATCTATACTCAGTTTTGAAAGACAACTTGACATTCTTATAATGCCATGCAAATGTATTCCCTTATACAATGTCAGTGATTACTCAGACTCCCAGGACAAGCCACACATATCTTAATAAATTGGGACTACACATTAAACAATTTAGAGAATAATGGTCTTTCACTGAGAGAGAAGCCATGGTTTGTGTCCTTCAAATTACAAGAGAAAGTGTTTAAATTATTCTCAGCTGGCATTCACACCAGACAATGGCGGGCAACAGTGGCATTCTTGTTGTTTCCAACTACACCATGACCTACCCTCCCACTCCCCTCGGCTCTGAGTGTGACGCATTCTGAAACGCCCAAATCAAATGTCATCTTCTCTTTGATGCCTTTCTTGATTCCTGCACCCCATCCCAAGCAGAATTTGCTACACCCTCATTGCTGATCTCACACCCCTTTAGTCATATATCTAGAGAAACATAAATGTAACTTGAGTTATGACTTACAGTAACCTGTGGCTGTAACCTCTTTCCCCACTAACCATTCTCCTATTACGAACTCTGACAAGGCACAAATGATGTCTTATAACTCATCACAATAACTCCCCGTCCTTTGGCCCAGCTTAGTGCCATGAATAGCTAGGAAGGTTGCAATTGCACAACTCCCTGGGGGCACTATTCACATTAAAATCCATATAAATGGCAACTTTTGTGCGGACAAGGAGCTCTTTTCTCAGTACCTACCTAGCATACAAGACATGCTCCGTCAAATGCTTGTTAAGTTAAATAACAGCAGACTGGTTGGGTGGGGGTAGAAAAGAGGAAGCCATTAATTATTTATCCAACATTCATAGGAACTAGCCACAGGGTTCAGTTCTTTTTAATAGTGCATCTATTGGTCTATCTGATCATAGCTAATCAGGCGTTAGTGGCATATGGTTTGAGAGAAATAGCATTCCCTGTTACAGATGTCAGTTAAAAAAGAGACTTTTAAAGCTTCACTTGATGCAAGCCGCCTGCTTAACTTGAGGCCATAAGGAGATGGTGACAGACAAGCTTTACAGCCTCCACTTGCAATCAATTTGCTCTGACCGTGATTCCAAGTATTAACCTTGTTCTATCAAACCCCTGGAGTGTGGGGATGGGAAGACAAGAACATGCACAGAGGAAGCTGAGATCAGCCCAAATAGCTAATGAACCAACAGATTTGATCTTTAGGGGAAAGGAGAAAAAATGGCCTTGGTATGGAAAACAAAACATAAGAATTCATTCCCTTGGGAACCCGACTACAGCTTGCTTTGCTGCCGACATGGTCTAGTGCAATGCCTGTTTGCTCAGGTTTTCTGCCCCAGCTAAAGATATGAGGGTTGGCAAGACAGGGATTTAAATTTGTAGCTATTTCATATTTGTTCGCATGTGTTATTCAGTGCTCCTAAAGGAGACTATACAATGAACGCTGAATAAATAAAAAATAATATAAATCTAAACAAAAGAAAAGTAATACCAAGAGAAGATTGTAGGAATATGACCTGTTAAAAGAAAAAAAGGAGTGGATAGAATTGGACAATCCATTTGTTGTTGTTGTTGTTATTGTTTTAAATCTTTACAAAGTTCATATCCAGAAATGCAATGCAATCATAAAGCTGTATTAACAGAAATACAAATAAGACAGCATATCCCAACGCCAGGAGTCTTCCTTAAGGATTTGCCATCTTGTCTGTCATCTTAAGTGGTTCTCTATGATAGCTATTGCATGCTGCATATTGTCATTCTTATTTTATAGAAAATAGTGATGGTTCTTTCATTCTTTTATATACAATATACATCTTTTATTATCTTTTATGTTAATTTGGCACTAACTTTCATATTATACATTACATAAAATAATGTAGATACCTAATCCTAATAAAATTATATTATATAATTACATATTATATATTTATATAATACATATTTTATGATATATATAGTATAAAATAATGTACATCCCCAATATTCTTAAAATATTTTTATTTCTTGGCGTACCACACAAGCTAATCTAATTTCTGAGTTCAAATTATGGTACAAGAATCTACCTAGGAGGAATAAACAAGAAAAATTTAATACTTCACTAAGTCTATTCTTAAGGAAATGAATTACCAAACAAAATATTTAAGTAGCAACTATAAAGCAGTGTATTTGGTCTTATTTGGTAGAATTTTTTAAATGGTATGGCTTTTAACATGTGATTAAGTATAAAGAAAAAAATTAAAATACCCCAGAATCTTACAATTCAGATTGCTGCTTTTGATCTTAAAGAAAAACAAAAGGAATACATACACAATTTTTAAAAATTAAATGAACAGGAAGATATCAAGTGAAAAGCCTAGTTCCTCTCCATAGAGGGTCTACATAGTGTGGTGCCTAGACCAGAAGCAGCAGTATCCCCTGGGAAACTGTTAGAAATACAAATTCTTAGGCTTTACCCCCGATTCATTGAATCAGAGTCTCTATGGTGGGGACCTGGGTATTAAGAAACTCTCCCGGTAATTGTGATGCACACTGAAATCTAAGAACCAGTATTCTAGACAAAGGCAATCAGAGTTCAAAATCTTACATCTTTCCAGACACATTTTAATCACACACATGCACATGCACACACATATACAGTCTTTTTTTATACAAAGTGAACCACATTATACACAGTGATCATCATTTTAATTTTTAAATGACGTCGTTTGTCTTGTAGGTCGTTTCATATCTGCACTTAGAGATGCACGTCATGTTTTAAGATTATTTAGCCTTTCATTGGTTGTGCCATATACCTTAATGGTTCAACCAGGTCAGTTATGTGATCATTTCTGGTATTTTCAGTTTGTATATTTTACAGTGAGCATTCTTGCTAGTACATATTAGAAAACATGTATGAGCATATTATTGAATAAATTCCCATCAGAGGCAACCCAAAGTCACGAGGAAAAGTATATTTTAGACTTTTGTGCATATGACCTAAATGTCTGACAAAGAGGTCGAGCCAATTTACACCCCAAGCAACAATTTATAAACAGTGGCTATTTTTCTGGATTCATTTGACACCGGATATCATCAAATTTATTTTAACTGCTATCAATCTGATTGATTACAACATGACATCTCATTATCGTTTATTTGCCTTTCTTTAATTAGGAAAGCAAAGATGGTCCTCTTGCATTTTTATTGTCCATTTGTATTTCTTTTTCTGCAACTTGTCCATTTTCCCTTGGGTTCAGTGTATTTTTTCCTTACTAATTTGTATAAAATTTTGCAAATTAAGATTAGTCTGACCTGTCACATGTTTAGACTGTATTTTTATTAGTTCAGATATTTTTAAGTGGGTTGTAAATTAATAGATTTGTTAATGTTTTCTGTTTTGTGCTGTGTGTCTCGTGTCCTGCGTGGAAACACTTTCTACTAATTCCAAAATTTTAAATAAATTCACTCATGTTTTTCCTCAAACTGACATAGTTTAATTTTCACTTTCTGGAATTTACTTTGGTAAAAGAAATGAGATTAGCATCCATTTTTTTTTTTTTTTTTAAATCCAGTTAGTACCTTGTCCCGGCACCACTTAGTGAAGAAGTTCTTTTCCCAATGATTTGAATGCCATTATTACCTCTGAATCTGGAGAATTTGGGACCATTCTATTACAATCTATTGGTTCTCTAGTGCCAAGCTCATTAGCTAGTACAGCCTCATTGGCTATTTTTATATAGATAATACTATTTCCAGCTCATTCATTTTGTTTTGAAACATTTCAAAGCATTTTCACTTTTATTTTTCATTATGAACTTTGTATTATTTTGTCAAGTACAAAAATAAATTTGGATAGAGGGTTAAGACATTGAATTTGCAGCTTAATAAACTGAGATTTGTCCGTTTGTCAATATATAATATTGTGGTTTCCTATAGAGAATACCTGTATCTCTAATTTTACTGAAGAATTCTTTTATGTTATCTTTAGAGCTTCAAGTTTTCTTCATATAGGTCTTTCACATTTCTGGTTAACTTTAATACTAGGTATTTTATTTTTCTTGTTGCTATTATAAATGGATTATTTATCTCTCCCACTGTATTTTCTAATTGCTCTGGGTTGTTTACAAAGCTACGAATTTTAATTCTTCATGTGTGTTTATCTTTTGTGATGCTTGTAATGAATTCTTAAAAATTATAATCCCCCCAAACATGATGCTTACACATCTAAATGAATGTTAGCTACTGAAAAGAAGCATAATCAGACTTCATTAAAAACATATTTTGAACATCCCTTTTTTTTTTAAATTGCCCACCAGAGACAATGTCTCATTTACTTCACAGTGACACATTTTTTTTTTTAATACAGATTGATATGGCCTTGCTTGGCCAACCAGTGTATATCAGCTAGGCTTTCTTTAGATAAACTTAACTACTTTTTTATATTACCCAGTGAAAATAAATAGAAGAGTATTTGTGATCATTTAAAATATTCCAAAAAAAGAATGTTAACTTCAAAGAAATCTCCAAATATGAAGTTCCAGAAGTGGCTTTGCCAATGGAGAGAACATTGAGCATCCAGATAAAGAATTGAAAAGAATGACTGACTACTTCCATGGAAATCAAAAAGAAGGTGACAAGAAAGATTGAAAACAAAATAGAAAGAAAAATAATAGTAGAATTGATCAGTGAGTCTTAGACCTTTTAAAAAACAAAGCATAATAAAAATGAAAAAGGCAGAAAACAAAGACATGTACACAACAGTTAAAATCTTAACAGGTTAATAATAGATATAGAGAAAATGAAATTAATGATAACATAATACTTTATAAAACTCATCCAAATACATTGAAACATCTATTTTCTATGTATAATTAAACTGACCAAATAGAAAAGATGAAAAGTCAAAGCTAATGATTTTGTTCCTGGCACTTTTGTATATTAACTAATTATTTGGTATATTTCTCAGTTGATTCCACTGCATTTACTAGGTATACAATTATATAAGCAGCAACTAACAATAATTTTTTTTCTAAAAAGATTTAATGCCACATGGTTTAGATTAAGCTGGATCTATGAAACATTGAATTCATCTTTTATTTTCTCTGTGAGCAGGGGCTCCCCTTCTATTTTCTACCATCTAGAGACGAATCTATATTTGTCAATATTTACATAAATCAGAAGCATAAATCACATAAGAACCCTAGACATGGCCTCCAGGATCATCTGACTCTTGCCCGTTTCTCTTCTCAATTATGTTGTCAGAGAGCGATACCTGAGATGAAGTCTCTCAGGAACAGAACTAACAATAATTCTTGTCTCTTCCTTACCAATACCTACACTTTTAATTTTCATGTCTCATGTTGAATTACATGTGCTATTTCTAGGATAATTTTAATGGTGGGGATAGTAGGCATTGCTATCTTATCCATAGTAAGAATATAAAACTTAACAATTTTTATCATTTAACTTGATGCTGAATATTTATTTGAAAACGTACATATTCTTGGTTAATGATAGACAATTATTTTAATATGCCACCATTCATTTTGCTAACATTTAATGTTTCGGCCCCAATAGTTGTATGATTATATTACATAAGACTGTGACAAGATTGTCCTATTTCATCATCTCTATCAAATTTCTACTTAGATGTTATATTGTCTTTGCATAAAAAATTCGGAAGCTGCATTATTTCTCTATGTTTTGGAAAGCTTAAGTAATTAGTAAATTGGTTCTTTAAAATTTCAGAAGAATTCCCCTTGAAAACCATTTGAGTCTGGATATTTCTTTTGCTACACTCTTTAAATAATTTTCTAAATAATTTTTGTAGTTATTCATCAACTTGAGTTTCATCTCCTCTCTAGAATCACTTTTGTTAACACTTGGTTCCTAAAATTTTGAGAATTGTTAACGTGCATTTTTGAAGAGCTTTATAAAGTACTATTTTATTATTCTTTTAATTTCTAATGTAACTCCCATTTCCTTTATGCCATTTTAAATTTTATGCACTTGTGTTTTCTTCCTTCTTTATGTAGTGTTTCCAAAAAGTAAAGTTATTAATCAACTTGAATATATTTTTTCACTGTTTAATTCATTATTTTTACATTTGCCACTTCCTTTTCATACTGCAGGTTTTATTTTTTAAGCTTTTCTATTTCCAACTTTTTCTTAGATATTCAATACTCTTTTATGGCCTGGAATATTTCTGAAACTTCATTTTTGGGAACTCATTTTAGAATCCCTGTTACAGTCTTTGAATTATTTAAATGGTGACAAATCCTTCCCTTTGTGTTTATGCTGTCATATAAGAAAAGTGGCTGAATATTATTTCAAACAAAGCTTGCCTGATATGAATGTTGACCAGCTGGGTCATATGATTTTACGTTAGGAATCCTGTGCCTCCGTAATTAAATGAGGCATTGTTTCTTGTGGGTCTCATATACTGACTCTGAAGGCAATCCAAAACATAGTTCAAAACATGCTTTCAACCAAAGGCTATTCTTTAGAAGCTAAAACTCCTTTGAATGTGTAAGCACTTCTTTTTGTCATTTTAAGAGCTCATTACCATGTAGTCAGATGCTTGTTCACTGTGGCTAGAAATCAGAAAGGCAGATAAACCAGGGATGAAAAAGCAAGGATTCAGCAAGGCTGGAACTTCTGTAGAAGTCCTGAGCTGATCTTTTTCATTCAGCCTAAAATGCAAAGTCGCTCATTTCAAGGGAAGAAGTAGCTGCATTTCTTTATAGCTATTAGACAAATATGCAAAGCAAAATGCTTTTCTAAGTGAAGAATGAAGCACAAGCCAATATAAATACTTCAAAATAACGTGTGCTTTTGATAAAGGGTAATGAAGAGAGAGACTGCAAAAAACAGTATTGGTAAACATTAAGTTTTAATGTAACCTTACACCAATGCTAGGGTTTAAAACGCCCTCATAATATATTTACGTATTATAGGTCTGTCATTTTAACTTGAACAGCTAATGTCATTTATGGAGAAAGCAGTCACCTTTCCTGAATAATGACTGTATACCTATTAAAACGAATTGTGTTTCTTTTTAAAATGTACGTTTATTCTGTTCTTATTCTGTTAATGCATATCTTTTCCTTCTTTACATCTGCAAAATGTCAATTCTGCTATGTTGGGGTAATCAATAATTAAATAGCTTTACAGTAATTACCTCTTAGTAACACATTTTTCCACCTTCACTACATAAACTAACTCTACTAACATCAAAATTAAACAAATACATTGGTGAGAAGGTCATCATGTGAAAATGTAACTCAATTTACAGATATTTTGAATCACATGTTAAACACCAATTGTCCTGCGCATTCGTGTGAAGAGACCACCAAACAGGCTTTGTGTGAGCAATAAAGCTTTTTAATCACCTGGGTGCAGGCGGGGTGAGTCCGAAAAGAGAGTCAGCGAAGGGAGATAAGGGTGGGTCCATTTTATAGGATTTGGGTAGGTAAAGGAAAATTACAAGTCAAATGGGGGTTGTTCTCTGGCGGGCAGGAGTGGGGGTCACAAGGTGCTCAGTGGGGAGCTTTTGAGCCAGGATGAGCCAGGAAAAGGACTTTCACAAGGTAATGTCATCACTTAAGGCAAGGACCGGCCATTTTCACTTCTTTTGTGGTGGAATGTCATCGGTTAAGGCGGAGCAGGGCATTCTTTCCTTCTTTTGTCATTCTTCAGTTACTTCAGGCCATCTGGGCATATACGTGCAAGCCACAGGGGATGCGATGGCTTGGCTTGGGCTCAGAGGCCTGACACCAGTGCTTCCTAAGAGGAAACAATGAATCGGCCTTCTGAGCCCCCCTTAGGAACTTCAGCTCTACTATTAGGAAGGACAAGACTTCATATACTTGTGGCTCTGGAAATTTAGTTACCCTTAAAATACACCCACAACAACAGCAACAAAACTCTAATAATCTCCGCAATGGCAGTTAAGTGTGGCATTTCTTGTAAATTTCCCAGGTGTTTTCTAAGGTTTTTAGTAAACTGGTCACTTTGTGTCTAAGCTACTAGAATCTAAATGGAATCGATGGCTTCAGTGATTTCACCGCCTTCATGGCTAACACAGATCACTATCCAGTCAAAGCAACGAACTATTCGTGCTCAAATGAGCTGCCTGTGGATACGAAAAGATTAAGGAATTATCCTCAAAGTCATTCTTTGCCTTTGTTAACACCAGTGGAAGCGATTACATTAAAAGAGTATATTTCTTGAAAAGTGATATAGACTTAAAAAATCAATTCAGAAAAGTAAAATATAAAACGTTGTAATTCCCCAAATTCAGAAATACCCATTGTTATCCTTTGGTAAACAGCATGTCATACAGCAGTAGGCTTATTCACAGGAGAGAAGATTAAACTTGAATTCAAGTGATAAAAAAGTTAAAAGATTTTACATAACATTTCCATAGCACAAAAATTTTATTTTCTAAAATATTTCTTTAAATCTTTTAAAAAAGAAAAGATTTTTAAAGCATTTTAAAAGTTGGAGTCAATATGTGCAAACTATGGATTTCCCTGCCCAACTGTAAAAAAGAACAAAATCATTCCTTTGTAGCAACATGGATGCAGCTGGAGGCCATTACCCTAAGCAAATTAACACAGAAAACCAAATACTGCATGTTCTCACTTAGAAGAGGGAGCTAAACATTGGGTACGCATGGACATAAAGATAGGAACAACAGTCACAGGGGACTCCTAGTGGGGGAGGGAGGAAGAGGAGCTAGAGTTGAAAAACTACAGATTGGGTACTATGTTCACTATCTGAGTGATGGGATTCATTGCTCCCTCAACCTCAGCATCACACAATATGCCCATGTAACAGACCTATGCATGTACCCCTGAATCTAAAATAAAAGTTGAAATAAAAAATAAATAAGTATGTAAATAAAACTATGTATGCCAACAGTAGAAAATGTTTCTTTGGCCTGTAATCCCAGCACTTTGGGAAGCCGAGGCAGGCGGATCCCAGGAGTTCGAGACCAGCCTGGCCACCATGGTGAAACCCTGTCTCTATTAAAAATACAAACATTAGCTGGACTTGGTGGCGCATGCCTGTAATCACAACTACTTGGGAGGCTCAGGCAAGAGAATCGTTTGAACCAGGAGGCAGAGGTTGCAGTGAGCCGAGATCGCATCACTGCACTCTAGCCTGGGCAACACAGTGAGACTGTCTCATAAAAAAAAAAAAAAAAAAAAAAAAAAAAAAAAAAAAAGTTTCTTTATTCCTACAGTAAGGGATACAGAAATTGGCACACTTATACTTTGTACGCCATCTCAATCACTTAATTTTGATAGTTACATGATTCTTTTGTATTGTCAAGGTTTAAAATGTTTGTATTCTATTTATAACTATAATCCCCGTTATTGTTTTATCTGCTTTCTGCATTTAAATGTGTGTATTGAGTGACACTGTTTCCTTACCTTCCTTATCTCTTTATTTTCAAGAATCCAGATCTCTTGGTTGGCTGAACTTCACAGCCTTGTGTCCACTTGCCTTTCACACCAAAAACGGGGCAAGTCCACTCTCGCCCCTCGGTTCATATGTGAGATAATTTGTTATTTGACTTTATATTCAAAAGAAAAGGAGGAGTATTATCTTTTCTGTTATTTTTTTCCCTTTATCTTTGTAGACAATAACCAACTATCTTCTGGCATCCTATGCTATAATACATCAAGCATCACATTTAATTTACTTTTTCTGCTTACATAGAAATGTAATTTTTTTTTCTTTATCCTTGCAGTTCAGTAACTTCAGTATTATAATGCCTTGCTATTGAATATTTTCATCAATTTTTCTGGCACATACTGTGTGCCTTTTTTTTCCTTACAAATTAGGATCATGTTTTTCAACTCATGTTTTCTCATTCTATCTTCAAATATAATTTTTTCTCTTCCACTTGTTCTCAGCAACATAAATTATTAATTCATTGGATATCTTTTGACTTGTCTATAATAGCTGTCATCTAATCCAGAATGATTTGCCCTTGCTGGGTTTTTTTTTAATATTGTTAAGATTTTCTCAAATTTATCTCCTTGGTCTTTAATTTTAGTCCATCTTTTTCTCCTTTTGTTATTTTAATGGGGCTTAACTCTAATGCTTTTATGTTATGCCATTACTTTTTATTTGAACCCTTGCATCTATTCTTAGATCACTTGTTTTTGATAAGCTATATTAACCAGAACTCTGAGGATATGAAGAAGTGTTTCATAAAATATTCCTGGGTCTCTTTGGGTATTATTTCTGTGAGATATGATGTTCATCTGCTTTATATTAATATCCCTTAATTTTCCTTTTATTCTTTTAATTTCTCTTATTTTTTCAACTGGCCTAAAAGTATTCTTGATTTTTTAAATTCGGGTGGCTACTTTGTGCAGAAGAGTATCGGGATGAATAGAGAGCATGGTGGGATATGTATGATGAAACATGCACAGTGGCTCCTCAGGAATGTTGGACACCTGAGGACCTGCCTCAGGGAAACTCGGCTAAAAGCCTTTCAGTTAGGGCTCTCTGCTTCAATCTGACACTCCCTGCCTCCTTTCTCTCCTTGACACCCCTTCACCTCAGGGAACACTCCTCCCCTTAAAGATCTAGTTACAGAACATAGAAAACAACCATGCTGCATAATTCCTCCCTAAACTTACCCTCATTCTCTGTTTGCCTTATTATGTTTTTTCTCCCCTACTGAGTCACTTAACTGACCTGAGGTTTTATAACTTGATGTAAAGAATTCTTAGATATGTCTTTCAGGATCACGACACTCGTTGTGGGAGGAGAGGGAATCTATATTCTCCAAGAGAATGGAGATAGCAGAAGTCAGTTCTCAGTTCCCATGTATCCATCTGGACTGCATGATCTCTGATAGGAGTGAGAGCTTCAGAGCTACTGCTGTGTTTTTGTTTTTGTTTTGTTTTGCTCGGAACTTGTGTTCTAACTACTTTTAGTGGCTCTTATTCAGTTAGAGACAGGACAGTACTACAAAACTCTTTACTCCATGATTTTTAATTGAAAACAATAATCATTTTCCAATAGTTTATTGTGTAAATTTTCAAAATTCAGAAAAGTTGAAAGAAATCTACAACGGCCCCCCATTTATCCACCATCTAGATTCTACCACTAAAGCTTTACTGTTTTTGTTTAATCATATATCTATCCACTCATCTATTTCTCCATCCATTCATCAACAAATTAATCATGTTTTATTGTTATTTTATTTTGCCAAAAAAAAAAAAAACTGAATAGCAAGTTGTCAGAAGAAGACGATCAGGAAATAGTGAAACTTCATTTATGGTAGCAGTCAGTTTAAAAATAAGATGTATAATAATGCTCTTGTGTTGCCCTTTGACAAAAATGAGTAATGCTTTCAAGTGAATTATTTTACATGTAGCTATTAGGGGCCAAATATGCATTAATGACCAGATGCATAAATTTCTTTTCTGTGTAACTTGGTCTGTTGTGGCATCTGGCTTCAAACAAAAAGCCAGTTTACTCAGATGTGATTCATACCATATAAAATAAAAGTAGAAAAAAATCATTCCTCAGAGCTAATTTTTCTTGATTCTGGTAGCATGAGCTACCAGGCATCTGTTACAACACACCTTACTGTTACATCAGAGAAGATAGTGCTTCTCAATACACACGTGTTGGGGGGGGTCAGAGATACTGCATGTTAAAACCAGCTGCAGTGCTTTTTTCAAACTGTAGAGTCACACACTCAATCCCCTAGAATTTTTCATATGCTTTGCTCTCTACACAGATTTGACATTTGAGACTATTACATGGAAGATCCACTAACAATTAACCTTTCTTTCAAGGAATAAAGCAAGAAATGTTGAGGAGGAGAAGTGCAAACTATTTAATATTTGCACTTTTTGAAGGAGGAGGGAACTGAGACATAGGTAGCCAGCTTGCCTCCCTTTCCTCGTCATGGGTCAGCAGCCGTGTGAAGTGGGAAGAGAAAGTATGAGTCTATTTTAAGTGTATTTGTTTCCAAGCATAGTTTCTACTAATATCAGTGTAACTTGCTCCCCCTGGGGTAAACTCCACCAGTCTGGAGGAGATGGATCTGAAGATGAAGGTCTGACTATGGGGAAAGAGACGCAACTGGAGACACACTGGTTGCAAAAGCTCCAGGTATGGCATCACTTGAGTGACCATATATCCTCATTTTCCAGAATAGTTACTTTTTTTTTTTGGTCTTATTTATTGTTATACATTATTAGCAATGTATCTTTATCCTAAAAGTATCCTATTTTGGATAGTAAGCTGTATCCTTACCTAAGGCATCATTGAAGAGAAAGATAGTGGAATTTTCATGACTTTTAATCAATATAGATGACTGACTAAACCAGGAGGAGCCTTTTAATGAATGAGACAAATACCCTCCAATAGAACTGGAGACTCCCCAGAGTGACAGGTAGAAACTTCTGCATGGTGATGAGAACCACAGGGTGTATCTAGAAATAAGGTCAGGTGAACACAGCAGTCTGATACATTCTTTGCAAAACAAATAAGACAAAAACCATGATGTAAAGTATTTACCAACTAGGACTGTAGGTGCCTTTCCACTTTGCTAATTATAAACCTCCAGCACACAATCCTTAGCTTAAGAGTTAAAGCTGCCCACATGAATGGGGGAGAACTCATGCTGCCCAGGTCTCAAGGAGAATCTAGACAAACAATTTTTGTGCAAATAGAAAACATGGATACACTGTATAGACTTGTCATCCTCAAGAGTCAGTCAAGAAAAATAAACAAGCCACATACAGGCATACATATGCATAACCAGTATGTTTGAAAACATTCAGCAACTAAAAAGAAAATTAAAAAAAAATGTAAAAGATAAATAAAGAGTATAATTTTGAAAAATATTTACCTCAGCCAGGAAAATAAATTAAATTTCTGGTAACTGCTGTTTTGTATTCCCCGGGACATCAAGGGGAAAAAACCCTAAAACATAGATTTACTACAAGGTAGGAAAGACTCTGTATGAGACAGAAAGGAAGCTTATAGAGCTAGAGAAAGAAACTAATAAAAATATAAATGAAGAATGCTGTTTAAGGAATTAAATTGGCATTAGACAATTTTAATAACTGGTATGCAGTCTCCAAATATGGTCACCAACAATTTTTTTTTTTTCCATTTCTCTATCTGCATATGTCTCCATCTGTTTCCCCTCTCCTTGGATTTGGATTGGCCTTGTAACTGATTTGACCAATTCAAAGGTGAAAGGAGAAAGGTTATCGGGCTTCTGGAACCACACAGGAAGAGCATTAGCAGCTTCCACTGTCTGCCTCTTAGAGCCCAGGTGCCATGTTGCCCAGGCTAGACCAGTGAATGACTACAGCCTGTCTGAAAAGAGGCCTTGGAGGAAGACAGGCCATTCTTGCAGCTCCAGCCCCAGTGAGGTTGGAATTGAATGTAGCTACATAAGTGACCTCAGTCATAATCAATTAAATCAAATTTACTTGCAACTGAAGACTAGAAGAACCACCCAGAAGAGCCCATTCAATTCACAGAATTAGTAGAAAATGATAAGCATTTGTTGTTTTAAGCCACTAAGCTTTACAATGAATTGTTAAACAGCAACAGACATCTGAAACAATGATATTTCTTATGCAGGTAATATATGCCAAACTTTGTGCTGAGTGCTTTATATGTCCTGTCTCAATCTTCAAATTCATCTTTTCTTCATCTCTAACACCATTGCTCTGTATCAAACCATCGTTTTTCTCCAATAGAAAAATAAAAATACAAGTTTTCAAATTGTATTTCTAGACTTCTGACTTGAGCCCTCCCCAATTCATCCACTCGATATACAACCAAGAGATCTATTTGAAATAAAATTGAAGTATATCTCTATGAATACCAGACCTCATCTCTGTAATCTATCTCTTTAGCCATATTTCCCATCAATTGTCCTCCAATACTATCTCATTATTTCTCCCTGCTCTTACCCCACTACATAGTGTCCTTTGCATATATGTTCCTTTACCTGAGAAAACCTTCTTTGCCCCCATTAATTCCACCAGGATTTTTACCTTCTTTTCAAAGTGTAGCTCAGGTATCATCTCCTCCAGAAAGCCTGTCTTCATTATCTCTGCTGCTATGATTTGACTGTGTCCTCTCTAAAATTCGGATGTTGAAACTTACTAGCCAATGTGTACATATTAAGAAATGAGACCTTAAGAGGTGATGAGGTCATGAGGTCTCCTCTCCTCATAAATGGGATTGAAGCCCCCAATAAAGAGACTTCAGACAGCATTTGAAGGGCACTTCCACCTTCCACCATGTGAAGACACGGTGTTCCTCCCCTCCAGAGATGCAGCTAGAAGAAGCCATCTTGAAAGCAGAGATAGCTCTCATCAGAAATTGAGCCTGCTAGCATCTTGATCTTGGACTTCCCAACCTCTAGAACTATAAGAAATAATTTTCTAGCCTTTATAAATTACCCAGTCCATGTTATTTTGTTATAATAACACAGACATTTGCCCAGGGCCAGATCAGTTTCCCGTGCATGGGTCACATAGAAGGTCATTGATACCATTATTAAAACAGCTTTGCCAAAGCATTGCATCTGTTTGTTTGTAAGTCTTCCACCTGCATTTGACTGTAACTCTGTAAAGGTAAATGCTTGCTCTTCCTAGCAATTGCTATACAGCTGTGTGACCTTAGGCATGTTATGTATGCTCTCTGTGTCTCCACATTCTTTATTTGCAAAGAGGATTTCTCCTATAGAGTTTTATTGGGAGGATTAAATAAATTGGGCACATACAGTGTTTAGAACCACTCAAAAATTTTTAACTTATTATTTTAATTATTACTCAATATGCTTATTAAGCATGCTAAATCTGAAAAGATAGCTAGGATTTAGAGAAACGTGGTAAGGAAAGGGAGAAGGATGAATGAGGGATAAATTAAGAAATACATTCAATGTATTCAAGGTATAGATGATGCCCTCGTCATCTCAGTAAATAGTGTCACCATCTACCCAAACACTCAGACCAGAAACCAGGAGGGCATTCATGAGACAGTCATATAGTCCTGCATCCCTCACATTGAATTCATACAATCTCTCAGCTTTCCCTCAAAAATGCATCTTGAATCTGTCTACTTCTCTGTTTCTATGGATACCACCCTAGTCTAAACCATTACTGTTTACTTTGTAAACAACTACAGAAGCCTCCCAATGAACTTCCATGTTGCCCCTTGCCCTATAGCAATCCATTCATCAAATAATAGCTAGAATGATCTTTCAAAGTGACAATCAGGTATTTAAATTCCTCTGCTTCATACTTTCACTAGAGCCACAATATTCTTAAAGTCTTTTATGATAAAGCCTTGCCTACCATTGCATGCCATTGCCCTCTTCCTTCTTATTTTAAATACCTTTTGGCAAGGTGGGCCTCTTCCCATTCCCCACTCAGTTTTTTCAAACCACAACAATTTCTGCACAGCCTAGTCTTCTTCCTTTGTTCTCCCAATGGTTTTACTGTCTCATCCTTCAGGATTCAGCTTAACTATCTGCTCAGAGAGAATATACCAGACCAGTAAACTTAATGTAAGCCATTCTTAGTCTACTGTCTCATGTGGCAAGGCTATTCTCTGTCTAGTTAAAAGATTTACTAGAATCTTAAATAAATATTTATTTTTCTGTTTGTTTAACATGTGTCTTTCCCACTAAACTATATATTCGAAGGTAGAAGTGGGCTAGGCCATAAAATGTTGGTTAATTACAGTGGTACTAAGTGGAATTTAAGTATCAATTCTCAAAGATTTATATTCAGAGGGCAATTCCCTGAGAAGACACATGTATTTTTTAAAAAATAATACGATTTACAAAGAGGCAATTTTGTAATGGAGCAACTCCTCTAAGCTAAATGTGCTAACCATGCTCTGATACGCTAAAATGCATTATAACTTATCTTTTTCCTATTTTTCATACAAGAATGGCACAGCAGAACATAGCAACACAAAACATCAATAAGGCTCCAACACAACTAGAGATGTCTTTTTGCCCAGTGTGGAACAGTTGCAATGGTTTTCAGGATATCTCCTGTGGCAGGTTCTTGGTTGTATTTTCTACAGTAATGGGAGTTATACAAATCTATTTCTTTCTGTGGCAGAAAGGCAAGTCTTTATGGGAAGAAGTAGCAGGAAAAGTGACTTCTGTTTTTCTGACCTTTCTGAATCCTTAGGCTGTGGAGGGGAATACAAACAAACAAACAAACAACCTTAAATTCCCTGAGTGAGGTGGAGATTATCATTGGTTTTTTTTTTTTTTTTTTGATCAGCCAGTAAGTTTTCCAGAGTCTTAATAAACCTCTAATTGTTATTGGCTGCAGAAAACTCTTTTCCTGCTGCTACTTGGTATTTGGATACATGGGCACACTTTCAAACTGTTAATGGTTGAGGTTTCACAGCATCACACTGAATTAAGCAAAGCAAAATATCTCAATGGACAGCTCACATTGCCTAACTCTTTACCCAAATATCAGGAACTACTGGATGAACCACTGGAACCATCATTAGGACTGAAGCACAAAAATGCCTGTTTGATTAAATCAAAGTTCAAGAGCATCTCTAATGTAGCTGTTCTGCAATCTAATGCATATAAAGAGATAATAGCTTCTTAGAACATCAATATCAAGGTGTATGCAAACAACTCTAGGGAGAATTTCAACAATAAGAGTGGCATTAATTCCAAATGTTCTCTGAATCGTAATGCAGAGTCTCCAGGTAACTCCTGGGATCCCCATAGGATATGACAATTAAAGGACCAGCTTAAATTGAATTATCATTGTTAGTCTCTGTGTGATCCCTACTTGCTGTTTCTTCCACTTCTCTCCAATCCCTCTTTGTTGTTATATTTTTTTCTTTTACTCGTAGCACTGCAATCTTTGATTAGATTGCATAGAATTCTCAGCACTTAAAGTTTCCATAATATTTCATAAAACCTAGATCCTTTATCGAGACAGCATATGAGCTATAAATCGCTTTTCTTTCCATTCTCTCTTTGGTGGTCAGTTCCTTCAATTATGACTGGAAGTGGTTGTTGAAGATATTCTGCAACATATTCATACATCAGAGAAATAAGTAGACATACAGAACAAGGATCTGAGACTTTTGCTTTATTTAACCTTGCTATTGATATGCCCGGGGTTCCCAGAATTAATAACTCTGAAAATACTGGTGGAGATTTAAGATTCAGGTAACTGGACTTCCCATGTTTGGGCATCTAGTCCATCATCTGTCTCCTTTCAATTCATACTCATAGACTAAAGTGGAGTCATCATACTGAAATGTATGTTTCTTTCTCTACTTCTTTAGGCTCCTAGAGCTCAATTGTCCTTTAGTGGTTAGCTAACAAAAGAAGTTTGGACAACACTATCATCTGACTTTTGGGATAAAACAAAATATGGAATGACAATGAGAGAACTCATCCAGTGATTCTAAACTTCTCCATCTTCTCCACTGATAATGATATTGGTGATATTAATGACAATTAACTCTGTGAGTGTTTAATATGTGCCTAGACTGTTCTGTGTGCTTTATGCTTTAGATATAATATTCATTGGGTCATCACACTAGTGAGAGGTTAGATGTTATTATCTTATTTTAAAAATGAGGACAATGGAGCACAAACAGATCAAGTAATTTCCCTAAGTTCACACAGATAAATGTCTGCAGCAGGGAAAAATTAAATGTAGTAACAGACAACCAGCCATTCAGTAGCTGTATATCTTTGCAAAGTTACTGGACTTCTCTGAGCCTTTCATTATCTGTAGATTCATGAGTTCACTCTCTCTTAGAGTTCAGAGAGATGTCACTCATCTCATATAAAACAGAAACAGAAAATGCTGTATCTGTTAAACTGTATACCATAACCCACGTTCAAAATTTATGTATTCATTCAACAAACATTGTTTAGGCATCTACTATGTGAAAGGCTTCATGCCAGCTGTTGAAGGTAAAGACATGGATGAAATATCCCAAGAAGTTCCCAGTCTATTAGGCAAAATAATTGTATATTGTGTGATCCAGTAAATTAGCCTGTAGTAGAATATCATATTTGCAGCAGTGGGAGCCCCTTCAGAATACAGAGGCAAAACGTGAAAAGAGCTTATTTAACTACATGGTTTAGCAATGCCAGTAAGGTATCAGGACTGAGTTTTGATGAAAACACACAGGTGTCAGTTTCCCCAGGTAGCTACAGTCATGATTTTAGAAATCAAAGCATATGCCAATGGCAGGTAAGGAGGCGAAGAAGCACAGGGCAGCAGACTGCATTCAGGAAACTGGGAAATGTAATATGACTGGATCTTTATGCCCATAAAGCGGAGTGGTGCAAGAGGAACTTGGAGAGGTGGAAGTCATGATGGCCTTGCAGGCCACACAAAGAATTTTGGACTTCTCCCTCTACCTGTTGCAGGACCAGAGAACCAGGGAATAGACAGTTGGATTTGCATCTTAGAAAGATGACTTTGGCAGTAGAGTGGAAGACCAGTTGCAGGAGGCAGACAACAAACCTGTAGTCAGGGAGAACAAATGAAAGGCAATTTCACAACCCGGACATGAGACAGTGAAAGAGAAATGCCTATGTGGGCCTCTTCTGCACATTCCTCTTGAAAATAAGGTAAGAGGCCAAGTGTGGTGGCTGGCGCTCGTAATCCCAGCACTTTGGGAAGCCGAGGTGGGTGGATCACCTGAGGTCAGGAGTTCAAGACCAGCCTGGCCGACATGGTGAAACCCTGTCTCTACTGAAAAAATAAAATACAAAACTACAAAAATTAGCCAGGTGTAGTGGTGCACACCTGTAATCCCAGCTACTCGGGAGGCTGAGGCAGGAGAATCATTTGAACCTGGAAGGCAGAGGTTGCAGTGAGCCGAGATCACGCCACTGCACACTAGCCTGGGCGACAGAGCGAGACTCCATCTCAAAAAAAAAAAAAAAAAAAAAAAAAAAAAAAAAAAAGAAGAAGAAGAATAAAATAAAATAAAATAATGTAAGAAAGTTACAACAGGAATATGAAAGAGAAGGCAACTGGAGCATTCTGTTCTTTTAAATGAGATGGTTTTGATGGGATTTGGTTACTGATTAAGGGTTCTTGGTGAGAAGATGGCAGCATTGTAAGGTAAATACTAGGTTTCTCACTTCAGCAATGGGAAAGCGGTAGTGTCTCCAGCTCACACAGGAAATATATGAGAAATATAAATTTGGGGTGTGGTAGATGAATGAAGTTCCAGAAGTGTTATGTTCACTGAGGTTTTGGGACATTTGAGTGGGACCATCAGGTCAGCAGCTCATCTTCAGCTTTGTGAAAAGATTTGTGGTAAGGATATAAATATGGAAGTTAGGAGCACATATGTGTTGTTCAAATGTATGAAGGAAGGTGATCATGTGAAGAAACAGAAAGTGATAGGACAGATAGGAAGAGGGACATGGAAAGATGCCTGAGAAACATGAGGATTCAAGGAGAGAACAGAAGAGGTGGAACCACAGGAAGAAACAGAGCTGGCTGCCAGAGGTGGGAAAAGTGACCAAGAAATCAACTCAACCAAAGAGTGGAATACCACATTAAATTGGTCTCACAAAGTGTTTATACATAATAAATCCCCAAATTCCCTTCTCATGTTCAAATGGCATACTATCTAAGATAACAGTTCATTCATTTCAACCATTCTGTATTTTATAACCTCTGTACCTTAAGTAAAATATTTAAGGTTCAAAGATCTTTCGCTAAGTTTTCGCCTATATAGGTAAATGAAATTCATCGAGGGATTAAAATAATCTAATCAAATCTTATTCCAGGGCCTCAAAATCTGTGAAGCAGAAATTGCCCGGATATCAACTTCGATTTAGCTACAATTGTTCCTTTAAGAATGAAGTTCAGAAGCATGTACAATATTTATGTGTCAATTATGAATATAATTTAAAAAATTTTAAAGAATAATAGAGCTCAGAGTAATACAGAACATTTAATAATATACCATGATCAAATATATTTTGGTATATTATTTTATGCATGGATATAGAAACGCACACAAAGTTGGCTTTTGTGGTCTTAGAATAGACCCGGCAAAAAAATGGTTATGAGGAAAGTAGAGAGAAGTGGATAAAAGTACAGTTATTGACATTGGAATTAGATTCAATTAGACTTGAATTTTTGACACTACACTTTGTAGCTGTGCAAACTTGACCAAGTTACTTATCTTCCCTGAGGGTTTTTATCCTTTTCTCTAACATGCGTAAGATTGACCTCATGTGGTTAGTGGGATTATCACCTCAGGAAATTCACTCTTGGCACGGTGTCTGTGCATAGCAAACAATCAATAAATATTGACCAAATACAGTACAAAGAATACTTGAATAGGAGTTGGGAGCCTTGTATTCTAAACCTGGCTCTGGTGGGGCACAGTGGCTCACGCCTGTAATCCCAGCACTTTGGGAGGCCAAGGCAGGCGGATCTCTCAAGAGCAGGAGTTTAAAACCAGCCTGGCCAGCATGGTGTACTGAAAATACAAAAATTAGCCATGTGTGGTGGTTCATGTCTGTAGTCCCAGCTACTAAGGAGACTGAGGCAGGAGAATTGCTTGAACCTGGGAGGCAGAGGTTGCAGTATGCCAAGATAGCGTCACTGCACTCCAGTCTGGGCAACAGAGTGAGACTCCATCTGGAAAGAAAGAGAGAGAGGAAGGAAGGGAGGGAGGAAGGAAGGAAGGAAGGAAGGAAGGAAGGAAGGAAGGAAGGAAGGAAGGAAGGAAAAAAGAAAATCAACTTGGCTCTGTCACTAACCAACAGTGTGATGAAAAAAAAATATCATCATGTCTCTCAGTGGTCTCTTCATGTAGAAAATTGGAGAGTTGGACTAGATTAGTATTTTTCTAAATTTTACTTAACCAAACCAGCACTTTCTCTTTAAGTACAATCTTATATCTTATAAAACTAAATAGAAGAGTAGCTGCTGCCCTGGTTGAAGTAGAAGAGTTTTAGAATATGTATGTGTGTGTAAATATACACAGTATACATATTCAGATATACATGTATATTTGCATATCATATTTATGCTGTAGTAACAGGAAAAATCCATGTTCCTAAATTCTTATAACCTCCACAAGTAACTGCACCAGCAAAAGAGCAAAGCAGAACTTCCAGGCAGTTCCTTAAACAAGGACTGTTGTTTTTACAGACTCTAGCGTTGAATCACAATGAGCCGAATTTCAACTTTCATTCTTAGTTAAATGGACAATAGGCAGACTAATCTATACTAAAGAGGCTTCTTTTCCTCTCAACAGTCGCATTCTTTTCATGTAAGCAATGCAATGCTAAGTACTTATAGTGATTGCAATCTCTTCCAAGAAAATTTTCTATGGCACTTAAATATAATCACTACCTAACTCAGGACAACTTGTGTCATCAATACACTCTCTTGTTGAGTAATCAAGACATGAAATTTAGTTTTGCTTTGGTTTCTTCTCTCCCTCCTGTAAAATAGAAATGTATTTTTGGAACAAATATGTTGCTGTTAGGCAGATTTGAAAATACGAACTTTTAAAAGGGAATGTTCTCATTGTCATGTAGTTTAGAAAGAGACCACTCTTGTAGGTGTGTGTACTAACAGTATCAGTGTATATCAGCAGAGCCTAACAGTTTAATTATTTTATTATATAATTTGATTTAAACAACTGCCAAGTTGACATTTTGGGTGGTCTGGAGTATAGTCAAGATGACAGCCTGGGATCCACAACTAGAAGAAGCCAGCACCAAATGGAGCAGAGAGCTAAGTCAGAAATAGCCAGCGTCAGTCAGCAAAGGCAGCCAGACAGTTCAAACTTGTCCTTCAGGTGAGAGAAGCCTCCCAGAAAACACAGCCCATCACCCCAGAGAACATTTTGGGACAGGACGGGGTCCTGCTTGATAAATAGAACAGCAAGGGAGTTACAGCAGGTCAAGGGAGTAAGGGAAGAGTGTCAAGAGTCAGATACTTGGGAGTATGTGTGTGAGGGGATGGTGGGTAAGACATGAACACATGTACCAGGTGAGTTTGTGTTACTGCCGAAAGAAGTAGCTGCTATTCAATTCTTGGGCATGTGTGTCCAAGTCTTCCAAGAGAAGCCAGAAATATGTATTTTTAAGTGAAAACTTCAATTGTGAAGCATTGTCAATAACTTCATTTTGTTTTTTAAAATACTGTGAAAATGGAAGCAATCTTATGCCAACCAACGTGAAATACATTTGCCCTAGGGCTTTACGTTTGAGATATCAGGCCTAGAATTCCAGACTTGTAGGTGTATGCTTATAAATTTGGCACTGATTCATGGGTACTTTTCCAGTTTTGTTATAATTTATTTCTTTGGATCTGAGTAAGCATCACCAAATTGCCCTAATATTTATGGGAGGCCAACTTTATTCTTACTTTGGCATTCCAAAGAAACTTCCTGAAGCTCAAGAAACATGGCAGTCTCTTCAAGGGTGGTCTTGTCTGCCTCATTATTTTACTTCTTCAAGATATCCTGGGATGAATTCTCTGACCTTCCCCTCACCCTGAAAAAGCCCCATTCTTTCATTTGCCAAACATTTCACAATCTAGCAAAGTGTATCATAAAATATTTGGCTATTCCATATGTAAACTAAACATAAAATTCTAAGTCCCCCAACTCACTGAACAGATCATCTCTTGGCCAAAAGGACCCCACAGAAAACTTGAAAACTGCTTTATTGGCCATAATGAAATGGGAGGTCAGACGCGCCTTGTTACACCCACTCCCTGGCTAATCACAATTAGGCTTTATTCCCTAAGGGCTAAACAGAAACCAGGTCTTTCCAAAGACCACACTACTCAGCTGCCTGAGGCTGCCCTTCCTTTTTTGCCTGATAAGAGAACACTGACCATGGAGTTGTTCTGTCCAGTCTATGGAGAATGTGCAGTCAGAGTTTTTGTGACCTTGGCTTCACCTCTTGATGTTAGAGCACGGAAAACGCCACCCTTGGCTCATGCTTGCACTCCCATTTTTTGTAGAGAGATTCAGGAAGGGGCATAAAGCTCCGTTGGATCTGTGTGCGTTTCTTCTATCACAAATATTCATAACTCCTCCTACAGCTTATTAAATATGTATATTTGGTCACCAGCTCAGCATAAATTCCTGTTCCCTTTGCCCCTCCTCAAAGTGTTCATTTCTGACTTCTGACTGGAGGTTACACTTCTCAGCCTGTCAGAATGGCCACCCTGAAAGCTGCAACCCTTTATAAGAAACAAACTGTCAGGCCTCTGAGCCCAAGCCAAGCCATCACATCCCCTGTGACTTGCACTTATATGCCCAGATGGCCTGAAGTAACTGAAGAATCATAAAAGAAGTGAAAGTGCCCTGCCCCGCCTTAACTGATGACATTCCACCACAAAAGCGAAAATGGCCTGTCCTTGTCTTAAGTGATGACATTACCTTGAGAAAGTCCTTTTCCTGGCTCATCCTGGCTCAAAAACTCCCCCACTGAGCACGTTGTGACTCTCACTCCTGCCCACCAGAGAACAACCCCCCTTTGACTGTAATTTTCCTTTACCTACCCGAATCCTATAAAGCGGCCCCACCCTTATCTCCCTTCGCTAACTCTCCTTTCGGACTCAGCCCGTCTGCACCCAGGTGATTAAAAAGTTTTATTGCTCACACAAAGCCTGTTTGGTGGTCTCTTCACACGAACGTGCATGACACAAACCTCTCCTTTCCAAATTTATGAACTTTGTCATTCTTAAATTTCCACATAGGATATGGCACAGGAGCTAGGGGCACAAACCAATTTAAATGGCTGTGAGAAGAGGATCAAATCCAAATTCAATTTAAATTTTTCACATTTATATAGTCATATTGTTTTTAGAAAGTCATCAACACCATTTTTTTTTCTCTGTTGAAGAGGAACAGAGGGGAAAATATCACTGCTGTCATGGAAAATACATTTTTTCCTTTTTTTCTCTGACACTCTATTCTCTTAGCAGTTCTTTCGGAGTGGGTGGCAATGAAAATGCCCAGGTGAGGCAATGCAGTGTGCTGCTCTCCTCCTCCCTGGCCAGTGCTCCTCAGAGTTTCGTCTCACTCTCCAGTTAGTAAGACCTCTCTGAAGTCTGAAGTGAAAGACTCTCCCCTTCTTTCACACTCAGCATGAAGGGAGGAAGCAGACCTTTATCAGGTCCTTGGGGAATTTGGACCCATCAGAATCTCTAAAAAGTGTTCAGAAGTAAACAGTGGATCCTTCAAGGGACAACCTTTGAGATTTCAAAGTAAAAGAGACCAGGAAAACTCTAAAAAGCACAGTATAAAAAGGAAAATATACTAAATAGGAGTCACTGAGAGAAAAGTGAGTTCTGGAGGCCTAAGGCTCCCACTACAGGGGAGCATTATGAAACAGCAATTAACATAACTCTCTTGAATTGCTTAGAGTCTTTATAGCTACTTTCCTATAACTTCCCTGCTTTTACATATATATAACTTCCTCCCTTTAGGCACCAGTTAATACCTCCATTAAAACTCCCCAAAACCAAAAGCAAAGTGGTTTCAAAACAAGTGGTTGCAACTGTTTTAGAGCGCAGGAAAGAGAAATGGCAGAATCCTTTGACCTCCAAGGGAAACTATTTTATTACATTAAAGAAACACAGGAAGAGAGAAAGAGAAAATATTTTCCTTTTCAGGAGCCGTGAATTCATGTAGATTTTACCATGTGCAAAATGTATATCAATATTGCTTTTCTTTGATGGAAGACATTTGATTCATTGCTCCAAGGAAGATGTTAAAAACAAAACAACAGCAAAATATTGGGAAAAGAAATGAAATGAAGACTGTATCTCCTCATCTTCTTCTTCCTTATTTTGCAAACTTTGAGATCAATGGTGACTCTCTTTTAAGGACAATACTGTTCATAATATCTACTTGAGGGAAGAGAGAGACCCTCTCATATTGTTTTATATTGTTTTATACTCAGAAAAGGAAAGAGAAGTGAAACTAAAGGCAGGTAGCCCGGCGCCTAGGAACTAGAACCGAAACCAAGGAACCAGACCCGAAACCAGGCCTGGGCCTGTCTGACCTAAGCCTGGCAGTTAAAATTCGACCTCTGACCTAGCAACTGATGTTATCTATAGATTCCAGACATTGTATGGAAGTACATACTGAAACCTCCCATTCTGTTCTGTTTCACTCTGACCACTGGTGCTCGCAGCCAGTGTCACGTACCCCCTGGCTTGCTCAATCGATCAGATCATGACCCTCTCATGCGGACCCCTATAGAGTTGTGAGCTGATTAAAGCCACTCCCTTCACTATCTTGGTGCCTGAGGGGTTTTGTCCGCAGCTCGTCCTGCTACATACTCACTATTTTGCATTTTTTAGCATTTGAGGATGTAGCTAGCACCTCCTAAAAGAGAATCTTTTATCAGCTGTCTTCAGGAAAAACAACCACAACAAAACTATAAACACTGCTTGAAGTTTATAATGCTTAGGTTATCAACCTGTGACTAAAATGCTGCACGGTTCCATTAAGCGTCAAAATAAATCACTGTAATATACTTGGCTAACAGGGCTTGGACTATTAGGATGAGTTAACAGGGAATTGATCTGATTAATTAATTAGTAATAAGATTTTAGACGAAAGCTGTGCCTTTTCAAAGAGCTCCCAGTGCTTTGTAATCATCATCTTACTTTTTCCTAGATGATTCAGAGAGGAAAATGAGATGTCAGAGCCCCAAAATCACATAGCTGATTTGCAGCAGAATCAAGTTTAGAATCTCTGTCCCCTCATTTTAAATAATATGTTCTAAACACTGAATCATCATATTTCTCTGATTAAAAAAAATAGCGCTCCCTGATTTACAACTTAACATCTGTGACATTCTAAAACTGTATCATGTCACTTGAGGTCAAGTGAAATCACAAAACAAAACCAATTATTTGTAGACAAGATAACTATTATTTAATCATCTGATGGAAATGAGTTTCAAAGACATAAGAGCAGATGAAACAAAGTACAAAAAGGGATAACAGCAACCTCCTGATTATCTGGTAGGGCTTTTACTACCTCTGCATCAAAGAAGGGATTTAAATGACTCAAAAGGAAGATATTTTGAAATACCACTGATATGGTTTGGCTCTGTATCTCCACCCAAATCTCATCTCAAATTGTAATTACCACACGTTAAGGGGGAGGTGATGTGCTCTCCTCGTCATAGTGAGTTCTCACAAGATCTGCTGTTTTTTGTTTTTTCCAGGAAATAAATATCTGTTTTCAATGCTTAATTTCTTTTTATGAATTTATTTTGTACTTAAATCGATTTTGGGAAACAGGTGGTGTTTGATTAGATAAGTTCTTTAGTGGCGATTTCTGAGATTTTGGTGCACCCAATATCTGATGGTTTTATAAATGTTTAGAAGCTCCTCCTTCTTTCTTCTCTCTCCTGCCACCATGTGAAGAAAGTCCTTGCTTCCCCTTCGTCTTCCGCCATGATGGTGGGTTTCCTGAGGCTTCCCCAACTATGCGGAACTATTAAGCGTCTTTCCCTGAGTCTGGGGTATTTCTTTACAGCAGTGTGAAAACGAAAACATACTAATACAACCATTCTAATCACATATTTAATATTAGAATCAAATCTTAACAGCAGCCAAAACAGCTTTTGGTGTGCTGTGAATCTATGATTACTTAGCTTCCTTGCCAGTTGAGAAAGAGTTAAATGACCTAGAAACCTAGCTCTGCTATAGCCCTATGACCTTGAAAAATTCATGTAATTTTCTGAGCCCCGTTTTCTCATCTACAAAATGCTACTAGCATCACTTACTATATGGATTAAGTCATGTATGTACTTGAAAGTGCTGAGTAAATCCTGTGTTTCTCTAGTGATGCAATATTGTAACATCATAGGTACACAGTCCTTAGTCTTTAGGAAAGATCTACACAAGTTTAGGCCAAAGAGCTTGACCATGTGTTAACTCTGCCTGGGGCAGGATGAAATTATGGCCTCATTGAATACAAAAGAAATATTTTATTTATTATTATTATTATGTTTTTTGAGACGGAGTCTTGCTCTGTCGCCCAGGCTGGAGTACAGTGGTGCGATCGCGGCTCACTGCAAGCTCTACCTCATGGGTTTACTCCATTCCCCTGTCTCAGCCTCCTGTGTAGCTGGGACTACAGGTGCCTGCCACCATGCCCCGCTAATTTTTTTTTTTTTTGTATTTTTAGTAGAGATGGGGTTTCACCTTGTTAGCCAGGATGGTCTCAGTCTCGTGACCTCATGATCTACCCACTTCAGCCTCCCAAAGTGCTGAGATTACATGTGTGAGCCACCATGCCCGGCCCAGAAAGATTTTAAAACTATTTTAGATGCGTAATTATAGGGTTGTATATTGGTAAACAAGAGAGATTTCTAGTCAAAGCTTGCAAATAACAATCTCAAAATTGTATCTGTTCTGCAGATGCTTTGTTTTACTCAGACATACATATTATTTTAAAGTAAGCTGCTTTCTAACTATTTTTTTAATAGAAAACTTAGACAAAAGACTGTGACTTTCTATCTCCCCTCTCTGAAAATCAAACTCTGGCAGGGCGTGGTGGCTCACATCCATAATCCTAGCACTTTGGGAGGCCAAAGTGGGAGGCTCACTTGAGCCCAGGAGTTCGAGACCAGCCTGAACAACATGGCAAAAACCCATCTTTAAAAATAATAATAATAAATAATTAGCCAGGCGTAGTGGTGTGTGCCTGTAGTCCCAGCTACCTTGGAGGCTGAGGTGGGAGGATCACTTGAGCCCAGGAAGTAAAGGCTGCAGTGAGCTATGATTGTGCCACTGCACACCAGCCTGGGTGACAGAGGGAGACCTTGCCTCAAAAGGAAAAAACACAACAAGAAACATTTGTCCCTGAGGCTGAGTCCCTGCTGCCTGATCTTGATGGTGTGTTCCCTCTGCTGTTTACTTAATTCCTGTCAATTTCTGGAGGCATTTCAGTGTATGAGACTTGTAGCAGAATCTGGAAAATTGGATTATTGTTCTGCAAATATCTATGGCTTTTCCAAATCCCTCCTACCCGTGGACAGAACACACTCTCATTCCTCATTGATTTGGAGTTTGATCACAAGACTTGCTTTGGCCAATGGAATGTCAGCAGATTGGACATGAGAAGAAGGTTGAAGTGTGCTTGGGTGTTTGGCCAGGACCTGTGTTTATCCTGTTTGCCAGGAGGAGGGTGTGTCCCAGGAGGTGGCCCCTTTATCTAAGGGCTTAGATTAAGACACAAGGAGTGGATTTGAGCCCTTCTTTCAGGATCTTAGCCTGAAGCCAAGGTTGGGTGACCTACAGCCCAAGGCAGGTCTGCTCCAGCACCCCTGAATTAAAAAAACAAAACCTTGTTGTAAGCCACTGAGTTTCAGGATGGTCTGTTATGCAGCACTAGCGTGCCAATGGCTGACTGATACCCTACATTATTGTTTTCTCTGTCTCTCTTTCTCACTGTTTGTGAGTTTGTGTCTTTCTTTTAAGTTCCTGATGAGAGTTGAGAACAAGGATGAAATAGAAAAGCTGTAATAGAGTCAGAGATGAGTAAAAATGGGAAAGTCTTCCGGAATTATTTCATCCAAACCTATCATCTCTCCAGAGAAGTGAAGTCAGTCTTTCAAGCTTAGGTAGAATCTACTTTTCTTAGTCCTGATTCAAAGATCTTTATGTCCACCACAATTCTTCCTTAGACTTAGAAAGGTTTTGCATGACCACTGATAGAGGAAACATCTCTTTCTTCTCAGAAGATATAAAGAAGCAGGGGTAAAATTAGAAATTTGTGGGCAAGGCTGGATGCAGTGGCTTATGAAGCAGAAGGATTGCTTGAGCTCAGGAGTTCGAGGCTGCAGTGAGCTATGATCGTCCAATTGCACTGCAACCTGGGCAACAAAGCAAGACCCTATCGTCTAAAAAAAAAAAAAAAAAAAAAAAAAAAAAAATATAATATAATATACTAATATATATCTATATATAAATAAAATAAATTTAAAATAATAGATTTATGGGCAGAAAACCTAGCATTCCTTTCCTTCAAATGCAAAACTAAAACACATCATTATGTGGGGGGGAGGTGCACTCACACACATGCATGTGTGTCTACCTGCAAACTTAATAGTTTAAGGAATGTGAGCCAGTTGTTGATGAAAATACATGTATTTTTAATTTACAAACAAGCCTCTCAGGATGAGATTCACAGATGTAAAACTTTTCTGACCTTCCTTATTTCTTGCACACTCACTCGCAAATACAAATTTTAAAATCCTTTAAACTCTTCGAACAGAAGTAAATACACAGATTCAGTGTTACTTTTCATAATAACTTTAACTATATATACAGTCACGTGCCACAAAACGATGTTTTGGTCAATAATGGACTGCATGTTCAGTGGTGGTCTTATAAGATTTTAATGGAGCTGAGAAATTCCTATTGTCTAATAATGTCATAGCCATCATAATGTCAGAGCACAACTACTCATGTGCACTATTATCATTGCACAATTATTCATGTGTTTGTGGTGCTACTGGTATAAATAAACCTACTGCACAGCCAGTCACATAGAAGTCTAGCACGATTATGTACATATATAATACTTGATAATAAATTATTACGTTAGGTCGGGCACAGTGGCTCACACCTGTAATCCCAGCACTTTGGAAGGCTGAGGCGGGCAAAGCACCTGACGTCCGGAGTTTGAGACCAGCCTGACCAACATGGAGAAATCCCGGCTCTACTAAAAATACAAAATTAGTCGGGCATGGTGGTGTGAGCCTGTAATCCCAGCTACTTGGGAGGCTGAGGCAGGAGAATCGCTGGAAACCAGGAGGCGGAGGTTGCGGTGAGCTGAGATTGTGCCACTGCACTCCAGCCTGGGTGACAGAGCGAGACTCCGTCTCAAAAAATCCAAAAAACAAATAAAAACAATCATGTGACTGGTTTATGTATTTACTATACTAAACTTTTTATCATGATTTGTAAGTGTACTCCTTGTGTAATTAAAAAGGTTAATTGTAAAACAGCCTCAGGAAGGTCCTTCAGGAAGTATCCAGAAGAAGGAGTCATTATCATAGGAGATGACAGCTCCACGAGTTCATCACTCCTGAAGACCTTCCAGTGAGACAAGATGTGGAGGTGGAAGACAATGACATCGATGATCCTGACCCTGTGTAGGCCCAAGGTAATGTGTGTATTTTGTTTTAGTTTTAACGAAAAGTCTGAAAAGTGAAAATAAATACATACATGAAAATTAATAATTTTAAAAATGGAAGAAAAGCTTATGGAATAAAGATACAAAGGAATAAAATATTTTCGTATAGCTGTACAACGTGTTTGTGTTTTAAATTGTGTGATTACAAAATAGTCAAAAGTTAAAATAAGTTAAAATCTATAAAGTAAAATATGTTACAGTAAATTAATTTATTATTGAAGAAAGAAAAATATTTTTTCTAAATTTAGTGTAGCCTAAGTGTACAGTGTTTCTGAAGTCTACAGTAGTGTGTGGTAATGTTTGAGGACTTCACATTCACTCACTACTCACTCACTGACTCACCCACAGCAACTTCCAGTCCTGCAAGCTCCATTCATGGTAAGTGCCCTATACAAGTGGACCATTTTTATCTTTTTTAACCATATTTTTACAGTATCTTTTCTTTATTATTATTATTTTTTTATTATAATACTTTAAGTTGTAGGGTACATGTACACAACGTGCAGGTTTGTTATATATGTATACATGTGCCATGTTGGTGTGCTGCACCCATTAACTCGTCATTTACATTAGGTATATCTCCTAATGCTCTCGCTCCCCCCACCCCCTCCCCACAATAGGCCCCGGTGTATGATGTTCCCCTTCCTGTGTCCAGGTGATCTCATTGTTCAATTCCCACCTATGAGTGAGAATATGCAGTGTTTGGTTTTCTGTTCTTGCGATAGTTTGCTGAGAATGATGGTTTCCAGTATCTTTTCTATGTTGAGCTATGTTTAGACACACAAATATCACTGCACTACAATTGCCTACCGTATTCAGTACAGTAACATGTTGTATAGGTTTGTAACCTAGGAGCAATAGGCTATACTGTATTGCCTAGGTGTGTAATAGGCTATAACATTTAGGTTGGTATACGCACAGTCTATGATGTTTGTGCAATGATGAAACTGCGTAACCTGACATTTCTCAGAACATTTCACCATTGTTAAGCAAAGCATGACTAGACTACACACACACACACAGACACACAGACACACACACACACAGCCTCGTTTTCTTTTTGCTTATATACATTTCTTTAATGCTATATACATATATCTTTTATTTTCTCTATTGCCTATTTTTTTTTGCAACTGAAGCTAATATGCTACCTAATTCTAAGATATGATACAGCTTTATAAATAATGGTTGCTCATAGACTTAAGAAAAACTTTCAGGTTTTCAATTTCAAAGGATGAAAAAATTTTACTTAACAAAGAAATAAGCCAACACAGGGGTTGTGAATGTCTTTGGCAATCAGTGGTTAAAGGGATTAGCAGAGATCCCCTGAGAGGAAGAAAGAACTTTATGCAGTGAAATAGAAAAGAAAATCATTTAGAGTAGAACTTCAAATAAAAATGAGTCCAGAGAGAAACAATTTCAGATTTGGAAAATGAACAATGTAGACAAGGTACTTGAAAATTGTGAAAAATTTGGCTTGTAAACATGAATGTGATCTAACACAATCTATGAGACTTAAGACTAAAGTGACTTCATACTCTAGAAAACATGAAAAATCAAGCATTTCAAGGTAGAAGAAATGAGGGGCTAAAGATAATCAATACAAGGTGGAGAATTCTTTGCCAGTTGTTAAACAAGTCTTTCTTCATTTAAGAAAGGATGGCTTGTCAGCATGAGTTGCAAATCAACAACTCATTTTTGTAAGAATTAGCAAAAAGAAGTCCTTCTCTCTAGAAATATAGTTATTGTTTGACAGTATATCAATAAATATACAAAACTGGTAAGAATATGGCGTGAATAGCATCTCCTGCATCATGCGGTGCACAGACCATACAACCTCAGGCAGCTGTCCTGGGTTGAATAAACTGTCCTCAGCATTCTTAGAATGTGGTGTATTACAAGGGCTCCACTATTCATCTCAAAAGATGATCTATACAAGTTTTGAGGAAAACCGAAAGAGAAAACATAAAATATAGTTACTCATTGTGTAGAGAAATTATGTACTTGTGCTATTGTATAAGCTTTATTTTTTAAAAAGAGCAAAAGCTGGCCTCTCCTATTTGTGGTATCGATAGACTGCTGAAATGTACATAAATTCTTGGCAGCACTCCCCTGAGAAGTGAGAGCTCCTTCCTTGAATCTGAACTTGAACATGTAATTGGCTTTGGTCAGCGGGACAGCAGCAAATCTTACACAATCAGAGACATGAAAAGTGTTGTGCAAGGGGGCTCGCCCTCTGGATAGGTGGATCCTTTCTGTCACCATGAAAACAAGCCTGGGCTAGCCAGTTGAGGTTAGAGACCCCACATGGAGAGACTTCCCAAGCCAGAGAGTCCTAAAATATAATAGATGTCTGTTTTTAAGGCATTATATTATGAGGCGGTTTGTTATGTAGCAAAAGGTAACTATTACCGTGTCTCAAGAAAAGAACTGTTGTAAATTCCACATCATCACCATCGATGGTCTAAGTAATAAAAGATGGATTGAGTCATCTCCCTTGTTTGCGATTCTTCTTGTGTCCATAAAACTTGACCATAAGACATCTTTTTCTGTTGACCATCCTTCCTGGGGTTTGAGGGTGATTCTTAACTACTTTAACTTTTTAAGGGAAAGGAATCTCCTTAGCAGCTGGTCAAGAAACTGGTATTAATGTCTGCCATTAACTTCAGGAGAAAATAAGAGACTTGTTTGAAGAAGAAAAAAACTTTACTTCAGTTTTAAAAATTTGACAATTGTGAGTGGTAAATGTTATCTTACTGTTTATGAAATAACCAATCACTTAATTAAGGCCTAGAAAAGCAAAGAGAACCTCTCAATTTCTGAAAAGGAATATTAAGACCTGTAGCCAAAATATCAGTCCATCCCTTAGAAAGGCAGCTTGCTTCTATTGTGAAGAAGGTGTAGTAAGCGGTAAACGATGAGAAGGAAACCGTAAGGAAAAATGGCTCTGATGGAGACAGCGTGTGATAAGCAGAACTTTGCTTCTAAGAAATAAATCTCCAGGTTAGAAATGTTATTAGACACTACCAAAGGGAACACACAGAGACCCACACTAAAAAGCATACTTGGTTGGGAGAAAAAACTAACAAATAAAAAACATAAGAGAAATATGACAATTATTTCCATCATTGTCTTTAGGCGGAGGAGTAAGAGTGATATTTATTTTCTTCTTCTCATTTCCCTGAATTAGTTTCTCTCTCTCTCTCTCTAGAATATTTTATTGCTTCCATGAAAGGATACTAAAAACAAAAGCATGTGCATTCAATTTATATCTGCTTTTCTTGAAAGTATAAAGTACAAATACTTGCATTGTATAGATTGTCATTGCAACACTAGATGAAGGCATGCCAAGGACAAACTCTATTATCTATCTATCTATCTATCTATCTATCTATCTATCTATCTATCTATCTTCTATCTATCTCACCAATCTATCTACACACATGTATATATATCACTGTGATATATCTATCTTGACATATTCCTTTCTTGTTGCTGTTGTAAACATGTTCATTTTATTTCACTTTAGGATCTCATTAACTTTTAAGTTTTCCTTTTAACACAAAACACATAAATATGTGCAAACAGTATATGAAGGATAATCAAACACAGTATTATAATTGAAAAATAAAAATATTATTTCCCACTGTAATACATTTGCATGTACATTTCAGTTTGCTTGTGCCATTTTCTACACATTTACAAACCTGCACAATACACTGTTCAACAATGAATGTTTCTGTTATGAAAATTAGGTCACGCTTTATTGGTAAACAGGGAAATCATCAGTACAATATGGAAGTCACAGTGGTTCACACATTTGTTGTTTACAAGGCAAGGAGAACCAGAAGAATGGGAGTAGAATTATAAATTTCAGCAGGAAAGAACAGAACTCTGAACTCAGTATTTGAATTGGCAGCAGAGGCCATTTTGTTTGCATTAAAAATAATAATAAGGAAAAGCTAGCAATTGCATCCAGAATTCCTTTCTTTGAGAGGAGCACTCAGCTGTCAATGGATGGCAGGTTGCACTGCAATGAAGGCCAAGGGATAAGAGCTTATAGAGCATGGAAGGCTATGTCGGATAGGGTAGCTAGACAAGACCTCTTTGAGGAAGTGCCATTTGAGAAGAAATGTCACTAGAAGAAGTGAGAGAGCAAGGCAGCAAAGAACGGGGGTGGTGTGTGGTTTTCCAAGCAGAGGGAACAGCAAGTGAAAAGGCTCGAGGTGGGCACAAACATGGGACATTTGGAGAATAGCAGGAAGGCCAGCATGGGTAGAGTGAGCAGAGAGCAGAAGGAGAAAACATTAGAGAGATTAGCAGGGACTAAATCATAAAGGTCATTGTAGGCTGAGATGAGAAATTTAGACTTTATTCAGAGGGTGCTTGGAAACCACTGGAAAGTTCTGAGCAAGACATTGATATGATCTGATTTCGTGTTTAAAAACTCACCCTGGATGCTGCCTGAGAATTCAATATAAGGGGAAAGAGTCAAATCAGGAAAACCCATCAGGAAGCTTTTAAAGCAGCTTAGATGAAAGACAATGATGTTTTGAACTATGGTGGTAGCATCGGAAGAAGATTTTTTTTTAATAATAAAACTGGTAGGGGGCTGGCGCATGGATTGGAAGTGGAGAGCAAGGGAAGGAGAGAAATCAAGAACAATCCCTAGGCTTGGGTCTGAGTAAATGGGTGAATGGTGAGGCCATTTATGATGGTGGGAAAGGCTGGGCAAAACAGGTTTGGTGGAAGGGAAGGAGTCAACAGTTCCTTTCAGACAGTTAATTTTAACATGCCTATTAGACATCCCTGTAGAAAACTATGAATTTGAAGGTGGTATTAAATGGATGAACAGAACAAATAAACATTCTTTCTAATGGTCAAGTAATCAGAACTTGCTAATGATATGTGACAGTGTTCATCTTAATCAGATCAATATAACAGAAAAAATATATAAAATAGAAGACATAGAAGAACTTCAAAATAGAACACAAACGCTAGGTCGTATCTAATTGGGTGGCAAGTTTAATAAGGCAAAAGTGGCAGATAATGGTGCACAGCACCGCCAGCTTTCTCTTCATCACACACTTCTCTTCTGTGGAATGGCAGGGCTTTGTTTCAACTGGCTGGCCACTTCCAGCCTTTCTTCCAACAGAAACATCTCCCGCACATTTCGCCTCAAACCACCAAGGAGGAAATGGATCATTTGGTTCTAAACCCTGCAACCCTCCCACTTAGAAATGCAACTCTTTAATATGTTATTGAAATTATACAAATCTTGCTAAAAATCTAACTCAAATCAAATCAAAGTATGTTTATGTCTTACTTTGATATTAGAAAATTAGGGTACGTTTCACAGATTTCCAACTCTCATAACTTGTATCTTTTTATTCATGCATTATAAAAGTAATTTTTTTGCAAACATCACCTGAACAGAATCAATTAGCCATAAAACTACATAGCCTTTGAATGCATTAGTCTATATTTGTAACAATTGACCCAAATTCAATTTTCTCAGTTGAGTTAGCATAAAGCATGTTAAATAGAACATTGAGACAAAAATTTCTGGTTTTTTTAAGGCAAGATTATTTGGATCCGATTTCTGTCAATATTAGGTCAGTTCTTCACTTCATCTAATATACTTAGTCATAGTCTAAGCATGTAGCTATGACTGTATCAAATATTCATTGCTAGTGCCAGATAGGTAAATATACCACAAGCCAAAGTTATACAGAACCCTTTCACCTAGTCACAATCTGAGAACAGCTTCAAATGCCTGTGACGTTTGTGGGTGTGTGTGTGGTGAATATATACTTGCACACCACACTTTTTTTTCCTTCTGCATTCAGCCTCTGTCTGGTGTCTTACATCATAAAATGATATGATACCACGCGATGGCAGGCTTTGAAGTTGCAAAGTTACTTCCCAATTCAACTCACTGCTGATGTTGTTCAAAGTCAAAACCATCTCGGGTGCTTCTGCCACTGAGTGCAACCAGGATGGGCTCGACAGAGGAGCACTGAACTGTCACTGACCTTCAGGGGTCAAGATGTCTCCCTCTTACTGAGATGTGTCAGTGGTGGTGCACAGAGGGTCTCTTTAAGTATCAGTTATCAGGTAAAATTCATCAAAGACCAAAGCTAGAGCTAAGCAGCTACACTGTCTGAAAACATTCTCTAGGCTTTTAACAAGAGAACTGAGCAGGAAATAGAATGGTTACAGCTTTCTAAAGGAAAACCAAAATACTGAAATTCCCTTACCTTTGATGTTAATGAATTTATTCTTACCAAATGGTTATCTGGATGTTAGACACCAAGACTTCCACTCCATTTGGTATGTGTATATGTTGTGCACGTGCCCATACACCCATTCATTTGGCACATATTCTTTAAAATAGACCTTATAGATGGTACAGTAATTGTAACAAGCAACGACAAAACTCGGAGAGCAATGATCATTTATTAGTGCTCAGGAATATCTGGATGGTCTTTGGTTATTAGCGAGTCACCAGGGCGGTTTTATCTTACATGTCCCTCACCCTTCTCCTGGGACCAGCAGGAATACTCTTCTCATAGCCCTAACAGGGTGCAAGAGGAAGAGTAGTTGCACCAAGGCCAATGAAAGCCTGGACTAGAGGCTGGGCGTGGTGGCTCACGCCTGTAATCCCAGCACTTTGGGAGGCCGAGGCGGGCAGATCATGAGGTCAGGAGATGGAGACCATCCTGGCTAACAGGGTGAAACCCCGTCTCTGCTAAAAATACAAAAAATTAGCCAGTCATGGTGGAGGGCGCCTGTAGTGCCAGCTACTCGGGAGGCTGAGGCAGGAGAATGGCGGGAACCCGGGAGGTGGAGCTTGCAGTGAGCCAAGATGGCGCCACCGCACTCCAGCCTGGGCGACAGAGCGAGACTCCATCTCAAAAAACAAAACAAAACAAAACAAAACTGAAAGCCTGGGCTAAGAGTCACAAGCAGGCTGTTATCTCTGCTTCTTGCTATTGGACAAAGCAAGTCACATGGTCAAACTCGTGCTCAAAGCGGGTAAGGAAATAGACCTGCTCCATTAGTGGGAGGAACTCCAAGGTCACATGGCAAAGGGTATAGGAACAGGGAGGTTTAGGTAGAATGGTTAGTAATTTGTCTACCAGATCCCACCTATGCATCTTTTAATCTGAAGAAATAACCGTAGCACAAGGTCTAACAACATGGAATTGAGGGCAGACAGACCTGAGCTCAAATGCTTACTAGCTCTGGCCCTGGAGTAATCAGTGTCACCTCCCTTGTCCTTACTTTCCACGTGAGTAAGATGAAAACAATAACATTGGCCTCAAGGATTTCTGTGATTACTGAAAAAAATGTATGAACAGTTGTCTGTAGTATTCTCCTAAGAAGTTATGGCACTTGTTATCAATGTTATTGCTATTGCCATTATTTCCATTATTATTATTATTCAAAGCTAGAAATAGTTGGGGCTTTTATTCTATCATCTGTCAAAACTGGCATACTCGATTTCTTCCTTAAATGCTTCAGATAGAAAGCATATCTCCTCTGCCCAAAAAATAACCCAAAGAGAACAAAATAAAAAGTATGGACTGCATGTCCTTGGGCATCATTCCTGTCCCACACAGCTGTTGAAAGAAGAATCTGTGAGATGAAAAACTGTGTAAATAGGGAAATTCAAAGAAAGCTTTAGAAGCTGAGAAGGAAATCAAAGGTCTTCCTGCAGTCATTACTGGGAAAATGAGTTACTTTGCTTTTGCAAGCATTAGTTTCTTTTGAAATCATTTGGAAAATAGGTTATTTGCAAGGCTCAGTGATTGAGCAGTTGGCCAGGACTGGTATGTTTTTTGGGGAAAAGTTCTCTAGCTTTTCTGGATTGGATCTTCTGTAAAATATGAGTCACCACACCGTAGCCCCAACCCTGTCTCCTCATGTCTTAGTTTCATGTTCAGTGACATGCTTAATGTTCTCCTCGAATTTTGCCTATAAGAAAATGTGGATATACTTAGTAACACATACTCTTGAGTTGGTTAAAATAGGCCTCAATAGCCTTTTTCTCCCCCTCAATTGATCAGATCATTGAAGCGATTTTTGTTATCTCTTGCACAATTAAAATAATTGCCTTAATTACTTAGTAAGCTAAATTCTTCCCTTTTGCACTGAGGTTGTACTTGAGTGATAATAATTTAGGTTATTTTTAAACAGGATAAGTTTTTAAAATTTGAAACTTTTGGCCTGGCACAGTGGTTCACACCTATAATCCCAGCACTTTGGGAGGCCAAGGCAGGCAGATCACCTGAGGTCAGGAGATTGAGACCAGCCTGGACAACCTGGTAAACCCCGTCTCTACTAAAAATACAAAAATTAGCTGGACATGGTGGTACGTGCCTGTAATCCCAGCTACTCAGGAGGCCAAGGCAGGAGAATCACTTGAATCAGGGAGGCAGAGGTTGCAGTGGGCTGAGATCACACCACTGCACTCTAGCCTGGGCAACAGAGAGATTCCGTCACAAAACAAAACAAAACAAAACAAAACAAAACAAAACAAAACACACTTTTATGTAAATGATTGTATGCAGTATATTTCATTCATGTTATGGACTCTTGATAGTTTCTATATATGCAGAGTCTGAAATTCCTTTCTAGGTTTCATTTCAACTCAGTTTTCTGAATCTAGTCTTTTTGTTTTTTCTCCTTCTGTGATAATAGTCCTTTTTGGCTTTCTTCATATCTGATCTTAACTTCCAAATCCCTAATTTTTGTTTTATTGAAATAGAATTGCGAATTCGGTCCCTTTTGAACCACAGTGTCTGTGTCCATTCACATAAGGTCACTCAGGAAATACGAGCTGAAAAACAGTGTGCAGGGCACTTCCAGGCATTTTACTAGAAGATATTGGTGTGTGTGTGCTTGAAGTAAAAGCATCAATTGCTACTTTTATCTTCTCCTCCCTCTCCTGAGGAGTCCTCCCTGCACTCTGCCCCCAGAGATGGATGACCTATTCCGCAGTGGGAAGCAAGGAAGGAATGCGTGGGGTTGCCGTGCAGTGCCTGGTTTTCCTGTCCCAATGACCAAGATGAGATCCAGAGTTGCCTTCTGTGATCCCAGAAATGCTTCCTGCAGCAGCCACTGGGCTGGAAAGGCAGGTGCCTACTGAGCTGTGACTTTCTCAGCTGTCTGCCGAAGCTGCGCTTCTAAACATAGCAAAGCCCCCTCCCTGTAATTTCAGCCCCATCTGGTAAAGCCCACCTGGCTCTCTTGAGGCATTCCCTTTGTGTAAGTGGCTGAGAAGCAGCTGAGATACCCCTCCAGGAATTGGCAGCTGCTGTCAAGCCTTTGGTTTCTCTAGCTTCAGCCGGCAGCTCTGGGTCATTTTCACGAAGCCGAGACAGTCCTCACGGTGATTCAATCCAAAGGATCAGATATGACCCTGAGGTCCGTTTTTGATCCCAAGAGTGTCTGAACATGCATTACAGGAAGATGTTTTGTGATTGGCTTACAGGGGGTTGATCTTTGTGGCGCTCCAGTCAAGAATTTCTCAAAGGGAGAATGGTTCTATTCTCTGTTTGTCCTGTGAGCACAATATTGTCATTATTATTTGCACTTTTCTGAAGCTTTACGTGACGAAAATTCAGTCCTCCTCTTGGGAAAGGCAGCTTTTCTTTAAAGCAAGAATTGCAGCGTTTTCCTGTTATAACCGCCTGTACGGGTTTGGTAATATAAAACTCCTGTAGGCATTCACTGATGTTTCCCTTCTGGCCTAAACTGCTGGGTGTGACTAGTTTAAAAGCTGTCAAAATGACATAAAACAGTTATTAAAACCACTGGCTGCCTCACTGCCAGAGGGCAATATTGTTCCATAAATAGTCTACATCGCAATAGTGCTCAAAGCGAGACTGAGCCATCAAACCTAAGGGCAGAAGGCATTTTAAACTCACAGTAAAGTGCAATCATATGTAGAGTCCCACATAAGCAAATGGACACATTTTTTGCAGGTGCAATTTGGGCAATAGGTACAAGTGAAACATAGGCATTTCCAGTATCTATCTGAGCACCTAAGTGAACATGTAATTGCACAATGAGCCTTTCAATAGCAACTCAATTAAACATGTAAATTATTGCCAAATGTTCCCAGCAGCCACAGAACATTTTTGGTGTCCAACGTCATTATCTTCTATCAGGCATTTGTGCATCAAAGTACACATTTCTGTAATTAAATAGCAATTATTTTTACTTCCAGTCCCATTAGTAATATATAAAATCATAAGTACTATATTGTGTTTTTTCTTTTTTGGCACGGACTCATTATATTCTTAGTGAAAATGCTTCTTATGGAATTAGTGGGTTCCCACAGAGGCATCTTTTAACATCTTTGTCTTTGGAAAGGTAGAATGACTATGGGGTTCTTTTTTTTTTTTTTTGAGACGGAGTCTTGCTCTGTCACCCAGGCTGGAGTACAGTGGCGCGATCTTGGCTCGCTGCAACTTCCAGTTCCTGGGTTCAAGCAATTCTCTGCCTCAGCCTCCCGAGTAACTGTGATTATAGGCCCCTGCCAGCACGCCCAGCTAATTTTTGTGTTTTTAGTAGAGACAAGGTTTTACCACCTTGGCCAGGCTGGCCTTTAACTCCTGACCTTGTGATCCACCTGCCTCGGCCTCCCAAAGTGCTGGGATTACAGGTGTGAGCCACTGCACCCGGCCTGGGGTCCGTTTAAAAACAGAATTAGGCCAGGTACAGTGCCTTATGCCTCTTATCCCAGCACTTTGGGAGGCAGAGGCAGGAGGATCACTTAAGGCCAGGCGTTCAAGACCATCCTGGGCAAGATGGCGAGACATCATCTCTACCAAAAAATACTAAAATATTAGCTGGGTATGCTGGAGGATGCCTATAGTCCCAGCTACTCAGGAGGCCGAGGAAGAAGGATCACGAGCCAAGGAGTTGGAGGCTACAGCAAGCTATGATTGTGCCACTGCACTTTAGCCTGAGGCACAGAGCAAGACACAGTTTCTTAAAAAAAAAAAAAAAAAAAAAAAAAAAGACTGGGTGCAGTGGCTCACACCTATAATCCCAGCACTTTGGGAGGCTGAGGCAGTTGGATCACTTGAGGTCAGGAGGTCGAGACCAGCTTGGCCAACATGGTAAAACACCGTCTCTACTAAAAATACAAAAATTAGTTGGGCGTGGTGGTGGGCACCTGTAATCCCAGCTACTCAGGAGGCTGAGGCAGGAGAATGGCTGGAACCCAGGAGGCAGAGATTGCAGTGAGCCAAGATCCTGCCACTACACTCTAGCCTGGGCGACAAAGTGAGACTCCACTTCAAAAAAAAAAAAAAAAAGAATTACAGGAATGTATTATTCCGAAAAGTCTTTCTGAGACACCCTTATCATACAGACATGAGCTGTTGGTAATTTACACAGAAATTATAAACTTTTAAGTAATAAATACCCAACAATTATTTGCTCACAATATTTTTAAAGCAACTGTCTATTCTAAGAAACCAATGGTAATAGTATCTTCTGTTTTGGAATCGCTTATAAAAAGTGAATGGATAAGCCAAAGGCAACATTTTGAGACTTTTTGCGGGCATGATTTGGGAAGGACTAGAGATACAAAGTCAGAACCTCATTATTGTAGGCTAAATGTTTGTGTCCTCCCAAGATTCTTACGTTGAAGTTCTAACTCCAATGTGATGGTATTTGGATGTGGGATATTTGCAAGGTAGTTAAAGTTAGATGAAGTCTTGAGCATGGGGCCCCCATGATGGGATTTGTGTCCTTATAAGAAGAGGAAGAGAGATAAGAGTTCTCTCTCTCTCTCCTCTCTCTCTCTCTCCTATATTTGAAGACACAGTGAGCAGAAAATGAGAAAGAGGGTCCTCACCAGGAACTGAATCTGATCTTGGACTTCCCAGCTTCTAGAAGTATGAGAAATAGATGTCTGTTGTTTAGATCACTCAGTCTATTGTATTTTGTTATAGTAGCTTAAACTAAGACACTCATGGAGGTATTTTCTACAGTAGATGGCAGAATTCAGTATTAGATTGGTCAGTTTTGGATTCTTCCAAAAGAAGATTTAAATAATGAAGTATCAACATATTCATCCGAAAAATAATCTCCTTTGATAGAGGGCAGTATTATTGCCAGCATCCTGGCTAATAATCCTTCTAGCTAAGAACAGAAGTCCAACAGAATTAGAAAAAAAATTGCCCTACTAAGTACAGGTAACTTTGCAAAATGAGATGGAGGTGAAACAGTGAATTTAACTGACTGATCTCTCCTTCTATTGAAAAATAACTATTACTGTTCCTACTACTAATTTTAACCACTTATTTGCATACTACAGAAGTTCCAAAGACACGAGTCATACAGATTTCCAAAGAGAACGCCTTCCATTTTGTTTTGTTTTGGTTTTACTTTCAAAAAAATTACGCAAAGGAATGTGTTCTGAAGTTCCAAATGATTTCAAAATCAAACCAATCCAATCAATTTTTCAGTAATTGGCTTTGAAGAAACTGAGACAAGAGCAATGCAAACAAAGTGCTTTTAAATAAATCATAATTACCCATGCAAATGTCTCCAATAATTTGAGGGTTTAATCAGATGACTAACAATTTGGAAGCCTGCTTGCATTCGGTAATGTGACAGGCAGTGGGAATGAGGAGAAAGCAGTCTGGTAATGACAATCTGAGATGTGAATGGGAGGAGCCAGATTAACATCTAGAATTATCCAAACTTGGAAAACTGTCCTACCAGAAGGTTTTTAATGCATTCACCTTAATAGTAAAGACTTGCATAGACATTAAACCTTTCCAACTTGTTTTTAAGCCTTGAATTCATCTGGAATGGTTGCAGGTTTTTCCTTTCCCTTTCAGATGATAAAACATTTTGTGGGCAAAAGGAGCAGGTGTTGTTGGTTATTCAAATTCAGAGCATGTTGCCAGCTTCCCCCCTTTACCTACCCACCCCCCTTTTATGACGGCATCCTCATGTCTTCTCTTACTAACCAATCTTCTATATTCTAATTACAGCAAACCTTGTAAAGAGGTACACTTGTGTGGCTCCAGATGATGCAACCTTTAACAATATTATTTTACTCCTGCTTAGGTGGTTAAAAATCAATATGATATGTGGCCTCCTTGTAAATTTTTTTTTTCTAAAACCAAGAAGCAAAGTACTCCACTTAGTGCACTTTTAATTAAACTGAATACATTATAAAACACTCTCCTAATTTGCTTTGCCTAGAAAATGTTTTTTAAAGTGTTACAAATCAATCAACTAATTGAGCTATGTAGTAGGAAATGCAGATGGCATCTCGTTACTCTGTGTTTTCACTCTGCCAACCAAGTGCCTCTTCATAGATAGGGTTTGTGTTGAGGCTGGCAATTTGCATTCCATAGTATCAGTGGGGGGTTGTCATAGGCAGTGCCAGAGGCTACCAAGGAACAGCAACACAAAATGCATGGTCCAAGAGCAGGGATTGTGAGTGGAGAATGTGGCAAGGGGACAGAGGTGGCATAACCAGGATGGCTCCCTGCAGCCTGAGGTACCATCTATTCTATATTGGACCAAGAGCAGATGGTTTTATCTGCCCATTTGGAGTGGCTCAACAGGAAACAAGATCATACCTGCTTTGGGGATTTATTTTTTCCCGGTATCTAATACAGGAAGAGGTTAGAGTTTATTTCCTGCTGTTCCCTTTCTGTTTAATCCAATAAATATTAATTCAATATGAGGCACTCCACCCAGTGCCGGGAAGACATGTTGACTGATGATAGACAATTTAATACCTTTGCTCTTGAGGGGCTTTCATGCAACAGCATTTATTGAGTGCACATGTTTTCAGGCATAATGTTGGGTACGTGATAATCAAAGTCAAATCTCTCTCCCTTCAAGGGTCTTCCAGTTTAATAGAGAAACATATGCCAAAAGTCATTGTACAATATTGTTTTATGTTATTCATGAATGAGACAAGCATGGAGAAAGAACTAGTTTTGCCTGGGAGGTTTTCGAGTCCTTTGTAGAGGAATCAGAGGGTAGAGTATATTCCAGTGAACATGCATATGGGCTTTAGTGATGAAGGAAGTGTACCATAACCTGAAATGTAAAATCTACTCATTTTTGGAAGCTACCCAACAAGCTTCTCCTTACAGTTCACATTATGACTGTTCTCTCCAATATTGAATTACATATTTAAACTTCTTACATTTGAGGTTGTTCTAGTTTAAAGCACTGCTTTGTTCTACACACCCAGGACTCATGGCAACCCACATCTGAAACGCACCATGGCGAATTCTGATGACTCAGCAGCCATATCCTCACCTGCTCTAGAACCATTCCCAAAGCGTGGCTCCCAACCCAGAAACATCACTGTCTCCTGGTAACTTGTTAGAAATGCAAATTCCTGGCTGTGTGTGGTGGCTCATGCCTGTAATTTCAGCACTTTAGGAGGCCGATGCAGGTGGATCACCTGAGGTCGGGAGTTCAAGACCAGCCTGGCCAACATGGCGAAACCTCATCTCTATGAAAAATACACAAATTAGCTGGTTGTGGTGGTGTGCACCTGTAATCCCAACTACTCAGGAGGCTAAGGTAGGAGAATTGCTTAAACCTGGGAGGCAGAGGTTGCAGTGAGCCAAGATTACACCACTGGACTCCAGCCTGGGAGGCAGAGCTAGATTCCACCTCAAAAAAACAAAACAAAGCAAAAAACCCCAGCAAATTCCTGGGCCTCATCTCAGACCAACAGAATCAGAAACTCTGGGGGTGGACCCAACAATCTTGTTTGAAGAATCCCTCCAGGTGATTCTAATGTAGGTTAACATTTGAAATATAATTCTTTAGGATATACATAATGGCCAGGGCAACAATGTGCCACTGAGATGGGTTCTATATTAGATGGCACTTAAAAAAAAAAAAAAAAAAAAAGATTGAACACATTCTTTCTACCCAAGTTACACATTTTTTTTTTTTTTTTTTTTTTTTTTTT
>NW_016812016.1:2602193-2619460 GCF_001698545.2 Rhinopithecus bieti
CTTGCCTTGGGTTTTTTTTTTTTTTTTTTTTTTTTTTTTTTGAGACAGAGTCTCACTCTGTTGCCCTGACTTGAGTGCAGTGGCTCAAGCCTCGGCGACAGAAATCTCAGATCACTGCATCCTCCGCCTCCCAGGCTCAGATGATTCTCCTGCCTCAGCCTCCTGAGTAGCTGGGATTACAGGCACGCGTCACCACACCCAGCTAGTTTTTGTATTTTTAGTAGAGATGGGGTTTCACCATGTTGGCCAGACTGGTCTTGAACTCCTGACCTCAAGTGATCCGCTCACCTTGGCCTCCCAAAGTGCTGGGAATACAGGCGTGAGCCACCGCGCTTGGCCTAGACTAAGTTCTTTAGGAATGTTAATGGACCAATTTTGCTGATTTATGTTTTTCCTAAAGAAACCATGATTTTTGGCTACATGTAAAAGGAAAGAAAAAAACACAAAAAACAAACTTTAGTTGGGAGTCATGTAGAGAAAACATCTTGGCTATTTCACTTTTTAATAAGTAATACTTTACATTTAAATATCTATTACAAATTATGCCTGTAGTACTAAGATAGATGCAGTAATTTGATCTATACCATTCATTATGTATGTTAAGTAACTATTACATGAGTCATTCATATCTTCTCTCTTTTTGCATGTTTTTTGTAAGCTTGATCTATCAGATTTTGGGAGAGATGTACTAAAATATCTTGTGATGATTATAGATTTGTCAACTTTTCCCTATAATTCTGACCATTTTTACTTCATATATTTTAAATTCAAGTCGCTAGGTACTTGCAAGTGTTTATTTATTAAAAATTCCTTTAAAAATGTGAGCCATGCAAATCAAAAGCACGATGAGCTACCATCTCACACCAGTCAGAACAACTATTACCAAAAAGTCAAAAAACAACAGATGCTAGTGAGGCTGCAAAGAAAAAAGAATGTTTATACACTGCTCGTGGAACGGTAAATTAGTTCAGCCATTGTGGAAAGCAAGTTGGAGATTTCCCGAAGAACTTGAAACAGAATTACCATTCAACCCAGCAATCCTATTACTTGGTATATATCCAAAAGAAAGTAAATCATTTTACTACAAAGACACATGTACTTGTATGTTCATTGCAGCACTATTCACAATAGCAAAGTCATGGAATCAACATAGATGCCCATCAACAGTGGATTGGATAAAGAAAATGTGGTACATATACACCATGGAATATTACCCAGCCATAAAAAGAATGAAATCATGTACTTTGCAGCAACATGGATGCAGCTAGAGGCCATTATACTAAGTGAATTAACACAGGAACAGAAAACCTAATACTCCATGTTCTCACTTGTATGTGAGAACTAAATATTGGGTACTCATGGACATAAAGATGACAACAGTAGACACTGGGGACTACTGGGGGTAGGGAAGGAAGTAGAGCTTCCTGTTGAGTGTGATGCTATTTTGATGACAGGGTCAATTTTACCCCAAACTTCAGCATCATGCAATGTGCCCATTTAAAAATCTGCACGTGTACCTCCTGAATCTAAAATAAGAAGTTGAAAATATATTTAAAAAATTAATATAATACCATATATGCTGTCATCCCAGAAAAAAATGCCTTAGGATCTACACATGGTCAATTGCATTTGCTTTGCAAAAAAGTATAAATTTGTTTCTCATTTACAAAGTATATATGTATGTGTATAATCTATACATATACACACATATGTAACTATACATACATATACAAACACACTCCTTCTCCCACTCTAATTCAGCATTATTCTCTTCCTAGGCTAAATCTTTTCATAGTTCATCCTCCCATCTCTAAGATTGGCTCAGCACATTGGAAGGATCTAGTGTGCACACAGTAATTAAGTAGGAAAAATTATGAGAGAAACAGAACCTTGGTGAGGTACCGTGATTTAGATGAGCTTCCTGTGAGAGGACATAATAAAAAAAATATATAAGTGATTCCAGCAAAATGGAGTCCCCCACCACAGACGGGTAGCTGTAAAGTTTCATATAAGAAATGACATTTGGGTTTGTTTCAGCTCAGAAACGAAGATTTTTCACTAAAGAAGAAACCATGCAATGAAAAAGATAATCTTGCATAGTGAGTCAATCACCAATCTTCGAAGTCAGGACCTTTGATAGAGAAACTGGTACAAAGAGTGGGCAGGTTCTGTAATTGGACTGCTCATACTGGAACAGAAATCCATGTGTATGTGGTTTGTATGATTCTTTTCCTGCCATTGACACAAGAGAAATCACAACTAAAGGGAAACATATTTGTCTTGACAGGAGCATGGACTTTGATTTACCTCTAATTGATTATGGGAATAACACTATAGACTACTTTTCTTCCCAGCTATTCCCCTGCCCCCCCCGCAAAAAAATAAGAAAGAAAAAAGAAAAAGAAAAAACATAAAAAAGGTTGCAGTTAGGTAGTTTAAAGGGTTCCTAAAAGGAAACTGGTATATTTTCCTTGGGTCAAAAATACTAAAATACCTATAACCTAAGGAGCTTTGAGTTCAGATCAACTAGGGAAAAGCTGTTCTGAAGAGCAGATATTTGTAAAGATCTTTGCAAACTAAAAACTCTAATGCAAACATTAAACATCTCCGTACGCATTAAGTATTTATAATCAACTAGGTGCAAAGCCTGAACTAAATAATGATACTCCAAGTTAAAGATGTCGGTCCGAGTTCCAGAACTGTGGGAATTTATGGAACCTTGATATAATTTCAGCTTCTCTATTACAGAGTGGAGAGTAATAGAAATGGAAGCCATGTACCTCATTCTTTTTTTTCACAGCACATTTGATGTACACTGATTGAAAAAAAAAAAAACTCTGACATACGCAGCTAACACAAAAACCAGCTGCAACCTAGATAGGATGGGCTGCAGCTGGGTTTCGTGTTGCTCTTACCCCACTTTTATGACACTTTCTCATTATATCATTCCTGGATGTTCCGGTCAGGAGAGAAATTGTGAACCAAGAGACTTCCATAATATATTTTGGGCCTTATGTAGAGAGCCTTCAAAGCTACAGTTTTCTGTTACATCTTAGCAATTTATGCTCAAACAATATAACTAACTTGTCAAAGGGGTAAATCTAGAGACAATATTAGGACATTCTTAGAAGAGGATAAAAGGGAAGCATCTCTTTTCTTTGTTCCCAAGAAAACATAGTTTTCATAGATTTAATTTAACAAAAATTTAAAAACCCTGGAAATAGTAAATATGTTACTCTTCAATGAACAACCGATTAATAGCTTGGGAAAGAGTTCAGTGCATACTTCTAGCTACATAGTGTTATTATTTTCTTCTCTTCAAATATCAATATACATGTGTTATGATAAAGTAATAAAAATGTTACTTTTACTGTGGGTAAACATTAGTACCTGAATCATGTCATTGTTTGAATTTATTTTTAAATTGATACATTATAATTATACATCTCTTTGGGGTAAAATTTGACACTTTAATACATATACATGTGTTATAAATGATCAAATCCAGGTATTCAGTGTGACCATCACCTCATGTATTCATCATTGCTTTTTGTTGAGGACATTCAAAAGCTTATCTTCGTGCTATTTTGTAATATATCATATCTTATTGCTTATCTTTGCAATAGAATCCCAGATCTTATTCATCTATTCTAATTGTAATTTTGTACGCATTGACCAGTCTCTCCCATTCTCTTTTCCCCCATCTCCTCCCATCTCTGGTAACCACTGTTCTACTCTCTGCTTCTGTGATAAACAAACAAAACAAAAAAAACTCTTAAAATATTTTCTGTTATTGTTGTTGTTTGTTTTTTTAGATTCCATAGATGAGGTATTTGTGCTGTCCTCCAGATCCACCCATGTCATCCCAAATGACAGGATTTCATTTTTTCTAATAACCAAATAGTTTTTCATTGTTGATTAATAGATATATCACATTTTCTTTATCCATTCATCCATGTTTAGATATTTGGGTTGATTCTGTATCTTGGCTGTTGTGAACAGGGCTGCAATAAACATGGGAATGTAGGTATTTCTTCAACATACTGATTTCATTTCCTTTGAATATACAGTGTACCAGTAATGGGATTGCTGGATTATATGGTATTTCTATTCTTATTTTTTTTTGAGGTACCTCCTGTGTAGCTAGAAGTATGACTGAACTCTTTCCCAAGCTATTAATCAGTTGTTTATTGAAGGGTAACTTATTTACTATTGCCAGGATTTAAAATATTTTGTCAAATTAAAACTATGAAAACTGTGTTTTCATGAGGACAATCCCACCAACAGTGTGTAAGTATTTTCTTTTCTGTACATTTTAGCTGACGCTTGTGGGGTTTTTAAAAAGTATTTTTAATTATAGCCATTCTCATTGGAGTGAGATGGTATCTGATGGTGGTTTAGACTTGTATTTTCCTGATGATTAGAGATATTGAACACTTTTTCATGTACCTGTTGGCTATTTGAATGCCTTCTTCTGAGAAATGTCTGTGAAGGTCTTTTGCCCGTTTTTAATTGGGCTATTTGTTGTTTTGCTCTTGAATTAAGTTCCTTATATATTCTTGGTATCAGCTCCTTGTCAGATGTATAGTTTACAAATATTATTTCCCATTCTGTAGGTTGTCTCTTTACTCTGTTGTTTCCTTTGCCGTGAAAGAGGCTTTTAGTTTAATGTAGTCTTATTTGTCTACTTTTGTTTTTGTTTCCTGTGCTTTTGAGGTCTTATTTTAAAAGTCCTTGCCCAGGCCAATGTTGTAAAGCATTCCTCTGTGTCTTCTTCTGGTAGTTTCATAGTTTTGAGCTTCTTATTTAAGCCTTTAATCATTTGAGCTGATTTTTGTATGTAGCGAGAGACAGGTGTCTAGTCTCATTCTTCTGCCTTTGGATATTCAATATTCCCAGGACTGTTATTGTTTTAATGTAATGAAAGAGCCCTGCATGTGTAATCACCTCTCATTTTGTAAGAAGAAGATTTTTAACCCATGTCACAGGTAACGGCTGATCTTCCTCACTCTCTGGGCCAAACTTCAGCCTTTAGGGAAAGTTTATATTCTCAATAAATAAAACAATTAGCCAAACTAAGAATAAATATCTTCCAGAAGTATAGGAGCTGAGAAAATGACAGATACTAATGAAAAGTCAATGTCACAAAAGCTCTCACTCCTTGATTCCTATAAATTTATTCTTTTAAAATTCAATATATATCCATTAAACACCCACTTTGTGATAGGTAGTTTCCTAAATTTTAAGGATAAAAATTAATATTCTATTTGGAATAAACAGGAAATAAACAAGTAAATATATAACAGAGAAATATAATTTCAAATAGTGACAAGTGCTATAAAGAAAGTGAAAATGGCTGTTGTGACAGCAAGTGATTGAGAATCCTTGCACATAATCACTCAAAAAGTTTCATACTCTTTCATTACAGACCAGCAATTATCTGGATGCATTGAACAAACTGAAAAAATTAATAAGCACTTGCTCTATGCCAGCTAATATAGAGGATTATAAAAAACAATGTAAGATATTCCATTGTCCTCAAGAAAGCAAGATGTTAAAACAGACAAGTTATTTATCCAAAAGTTAATTAACAGTTCAAGTCAAGAACATATAAAAATGTCATGGAGACATGAAAATAATAATGGTGAGAGCTAACTTTTATGTACTAGGGAGGTGCTTTGTATCTGTTGTCACTAATTCTACATTCCTTATATTACAGATGAGTAAACCAAGGTTTGAATGTCTTCACTGACTTGTCCAAAGTTACATGGCTGGCAAATGGTGGAATGAAGATTAAAGCCTGCTCTTCTTACCACAGCCCTCTCCCTCCCCACACAGCATATATGTGTTTGTCAAAATATCATTACAGAAAATTTCTCCTGGGTCTTGATTTAGAATAATGGTGAGCAAAATTATTCAGATCAAACTTCTTAATAAAATATGAACAATGTTGGAATACGCTTGAATGGAAGCCTGTAACTAGACAGATGTGGAATATTAAGGTAACAAAGATGCTTATGTCCTGAAGTGACTGGTCAATACTGCACACGTGGGCTTCAATCCAGAGCCACAGGCGGTGAGAGGAACAGACGTCAAAATCCATGGCCTACCCCAGGTAGGAGCCTTATAAGAAACACTTCCTTTTGAAGCTTCAAAAGGCTACATTTTGAAAGAAGGCTGAACTGATTATAACCTACACTCCACCAATATCCCCGAATACAAGGGGATAATAGAGAGGTTTTCTGTGGTGATGAGTGGAGCAGGACAGAAAAAAAAAAAAAACGAGAAAGAAACAAAGGAAAGAAGGAAGGAAGGAAGGAAGGAAGGAAGGAAGGAAGGAAGGAAGGAAGGAAGGGAAAAAGGAAAATTCCTTAAGCGATTGTGGACATTGATTGGCTCTTTAATGTATTTGAACCCAGAGCCTGGACTGGTGATGGAATTTAAGTCACAAAATTGGACTGAAGTAGTCCCAGACTGACAGTGCCCATTCTCTGTAGGAGATATATTTTAGCCCTTGAGGAATCTTCCCAAGTTATCTTTTTTCTTTTTTTTTTTTTTTTTTTTTTTTTTTGAGACGGAGTCTCACTCTGTCCCACCCAGGCTGGAGTGCAGTGGCGTGATCTCGGCTCCTGCAAGCTCCGCCTCCTGGGTTCCACGCCATCTCCTGGCCTCCAGCCTCCCTAGTAGCTGGGGTACTACAGCGCCCGCCACCGCGCCCAGCTAGTTATTTTTGGTATTTTTAGTAGAACGGGGTTTCACCGTGGTCTCGATCTCCTGACCTTGTGATCCGCCCGCCTCGCCTCCAAATGCTGGATTACAGGCGTGAGCCACCGCGCCGGGCCCTTCCCAAGTTATTTCTAAGGGCAATGGCCAAGAAGCAGTCTTATATCAGCAGATGCATTAAGAAAGGAAATAACACGGGCAGAACTAGCATGGCAGACAGCAGAAAGAGATCTGCATGCACTTCAGACACTGGGATTTTCAGTACACATTTTAAAAGAGCTATGCTTACCCTGTGTATAAGAATAAATGAAAAATTTTAAAAAATATCTGCAGAGGACAAAACCCTATAAAACAGGATAGCAGAATTTAAAAAGAAAACTAGAAAAAAGAAACAAAATTGAATTATCTACTCAAAGCTTTTCTGTTAATGTCAAGAAAGCAAAGATGGCCCCTCTCACCACTCTTTCAACGTTGTACTATAAGTACTAGTTAACACAATAAGAAAAGGAAACAAAGGTATACAAATTGGAAAGGAAGAAATAAAGCTGTCTTTGTTCATCCACGCTATGATCATCTAGGTGGAAAATCCGAGAACTGACAAAAAAAACTTCCAGAAACAATAAGCAATTGTAGTAAAGTTGCAGGATACAAATTTAATATATAAAAGTCCATTGCTTTTCCATCAACAAGCAATAATACAAGAGCCTTAAACAAAATTTTCCTGACACATTAAAATAAACATAACAATACTGTTTAAAACATCAATTGTATCATGTTACTACTGGGTTCATCCAGGAATTCAAATTTAGTTTTTCTTTAAATACAGTCATCTTCATTCAGCACTAAGGAGCCTCGATACGGGCCAAAAACCTATGTGTGATCTTTCGAGACTGACCATAGGTAATTGCCAAACCTTTACCTGAGAGGCCTCATCAGGGAAAACCACCTTCCCCACACCTGCTTTGGTATACATTACCGTCTTTGAAGAGTATTGCAGTCAGGGACTCGAATGCTATCAGCTGGCCATGTTCTTGCTCATGTCTGCATTCTTAGTCTTGGTACCTACATTCAGAGGCCTCCTAATTGGGAGCCTTCAGCAGACATTTTTCTCAGGTGCTGAGACCTCCTTATTATGGTAGAGGGAGGAACCTTGAGGATAATCTTTTTCACTCTGACTCAGTACTCAATACCTTCCACTACTAACTTTCCCACCCTCCTGTTTATGGTCCATAAAACAGAAGGAGCTTTTTGTTTTGGACTCCCTTAGCAATAAGGAGATTCATCATGTCTGTGCTGATCCATCTGACCATGGATGGTGCCATTCCAAACAAACAATGCAACAGTAGGGAAGTCAGTGCTTTCCCCAGTTGAGCATCTTGCTTATATTATTGCACTATTGATGAAAATCTTGACTGTTACTTTCATTTTGGCTTATTTTCTTCATGGACCACTCGAACTGACAGCTCAGCTCTCACTCTGGCTCAGCTCTTCACAAGTTCATTGGCACATTAGGAGAAAAAAACACACAACCTCAATAGATTCAGAAAATGTATTTGATACATTTCAGCAAATTATGTCAGAAACCCTCAGCAGACTAGGAAGAGAAGGAATCTAGCCTGAAATAAATGTTTTCTACTAAGCTTACAGAGCAAATACATCCTTAATTTTGAAAATTATAAAATGATGAAAGTTTCACCATTTCTTTTTTTTTTTTTTACTGGAAACCAAAGAACCATGCCAAACTCAGTCTTTACTATTTCACTGGAAATAAGTGCAATAGGGCAAGTAAAACTAAATGGTAATAGAATTGGAACTGGAGAAACAAATTGTCATTTTTCAAAGATAATATGATTGTATTCATATAAATTCCAAAATAATGTACAGAAAAACTTATCGAATTGATAAGAAAGTTTACCAAGGCTATGCATAAAAAAACTTGTACAAAATCAATACATAAAATAACAGATATTTAGAAAATTTGATTAAAATACATTATTTACAGTAGTATCAAAATAATCTATCACCTGGAAATAATTCTCACAAAAGGTATGCAAGATTTTTACAAAGAAAATTATAAAGCTCTATTGAAAGACACTAAAAATAACTTAAATGAATTATATACATTGTTCATGAATTATAAGACCCAATATTTTCACAAAATTCTCATCAAATTTATATACAGTTAAGGCAATCCTAATCAAAACCCAGGCAAGATTGTTTGTGAAGCAGACAAACTAATTCTAAGACTTATGTGGCAATAACATAAGACAAGAAAAGTCAAAAGGCTTTTGAAAAACCAAAAATTAAAAGGTGAGACTTGCTCTGCCAAATATTAAGATATATTTTAAAGCTGTAATAATCAGCACACTAGAAATTACACAGATGTAGACAGACACATCTGTGTAGGTCTTTAATATAGAGCAGAGACAGCACAGAAGCTGATGGGGAAATGTCTTTAATACACAGAGACCAACACATATGTAGGTCTTTAATATAGAGCAGAGACAGCACAGAAGCTGATGGGGAAATGTCAGTCTTTTCAATTTATTATGCTGGAAAAACTGAATAGCTATGTACAAAATAAAATATACCACTACCTGTACTGTACTATGGTGTGGATCCAAAGTGGATTAAATACCTAAAATAAATAGAAGAGAATACAGGGGAAGATTGCCATTTCCTTATATAGGAAAATACTTTTAAGTGTTAAACATAAAAAAGATTAATAAATTCAAAACAAAGAGCTTTTCTTCAAAAACATCCAGAAGAAATGGAAAAGACAAGCCATAGGAATCATAGAAGACTTTTACAAACACAAAATTGACTGAAATAGTATCCAAGCTATAGAGAGAATTCTTGCTTCACAATTTTTCTCACAATGAGCAAAAAAGGTTGACCATCCTAAAGAAAAGGAAAAATGCTTGAAAAGGCACTTCAGTCAAATGAAATCCAAATGCCTAAAGTCATGCAGAAAAATGTTTGGCTTCAGAGTAATTAGATAAATGCAGTAAGATACAGGACCACCAGGTTGCCAAAATGTAGAAGTCTGATAAAAGTAGGTAATGCTTACCTATGACACAACAATTCCAGTTCTGTGTATGTGTCCAATATAAATGTGTGATGATGTGGAAAGACATGTATGTCAAAGAATATTCACAGCAAGAATATTTACATTTGCTGAATGTTAAAGCAATCTAACTATCTCCCAACCACACAGTGAATAAACTGTGGTATATGCACACAGTGGAAAACTGTACAACAATAAAAACAAGTGGACTGTAGCTACCACCAGAAAGTTAAATGTTATAAGTAATATTGACGAGGGAAAGTCCCCAAATACATAATGTATTGGTGTGCTTTAGAGTGGTTAGTATTTAGTTTAATCTTTTCTTGTAGAACATAAAAAAAATGTACACTTCAAAAAGAGTACAACTAAACTGTATTGTTCAGGGATGCACACATATAGGAAAACTATGAACTATGAAGGGCAGAGGTTAGCTCTGGTGGAAAAGAAGGGGTTGTCAATTAGCTAGGATGCTTGGGTGCTTCTCGTATGCTGGCAACAGTCTAGTTTTTCTCCTGGGGTAGTTACACAGGCGTTCCTTTTTAAACCACCTATCAAACTATAAATTTAAACTTATGCCTATTTTTTTGTGTAAGTTGATATTCTATAATCAAAAGAATTAAAAATCTAGAAAGAATGAGAAAAAGAGAGACAGAAGAGTGAAGGGAAGAAGGGAGAAAGGGCTGTGCTGAGTGGATTCAGAGATGGAAGCAATTACTCTGTGCTAAACGAGAGAACTTTATTGAGGTTTCTGAGCTAGACTGTGAAGTGTGGATTAGATTGACTCAAACACAAATGCAGGGAGAGGCACTCCAGGCAAAGGAAAAGATATGTGTAGAGGCCTGGAGGTAGGAAAGCTCAGGGATTTTTCAGGGATCAAAAAATAGATTGGTCAATTTGGGCAGAAATGTCACAATGGAGAGGAGTGAGAGAGAAAACTGGTTAGGATGGTAGGTAGGTTAGGATGGAATCAAGTGGGATCTTAAAAGCGAAAATGAAAAATTGAGGTCTTGACTGCTGGAGACATAGACATGGGGAATATTTTTGCATTCCAGTACCCTTTTTTCCTAGGCTGTGTCAAACTAGCTGTAACCTCCATGTCTACTTGTATCACTTCCTGGAAAAATTGTATAATATTTCTGCTTGATTTTAAATTCTTCTGATGAATCTATAGTCAAGTGGTAGATGAGGGATAGCATTTGAGGTGAGTGAGCAATTGGGGTACACAAGAGTAAGGCTAGTGTTATCTGAGATCCTCATGGGGATTCTATTCTTTGCCCGCTGAAATGCTCATATATCAGGAAGATACAGGCCTGGTTAACTATAGAGGCCGAATAACTCAGCCAGCCCAGCCTTGCAACAACCTCACCCAGGTTCTCCTTTCTTTGTCATTACTTCATGTGATAGATGATAGAACGTGGTGGTGGTTGAATGGGGGGTGAGGGCTAGCTTGAATATGAAATATTAAACTTAATAAATAGTCTTACTGGAAAATATCTCAGGGGAAAGAGATTGAAGGTGTCAAACAAATACAATTGACCTGACAAGGCACTTAATAAGGTACACAAGAACAGTGGGACCACCTGCAAATTCCTCATTATCACACTTACATTGGACATACCCTAGGGAGCTGGCTTTCATGTAAAGCAGAAATAGCCCACGCTTATGCTGATTGTGGCTGCATTCTCATTGAAATGAATGTATGATGATTAATATCCTGTTTATTTACCTGTTGGCTTTTGAAAGCTGGATCTAAAGTTACAGTCCAAAAAGGGAGCTAAAAGAAATTCAAACTGAAGTTATTTTAGTTGAGATCAAAAGGCAGGCAGGTATCAAAGCACAACTTCCATAAATCAGTTAATTTTCAACAATTCCTTAGAAAGTCTTTAATTTTTTAAAATGTCTCCCCTGCAACAAAGTTTAGTAAAAATAGAAGATACAGACATACACATGCTGGATGGTGAATTTCTTCTCACACTGATTCCCTATGTTATGGGCTGTCCCTCTCTATACTAAATTATTATCTATCAGTGTAAAATAAAATGAAAACTAAAGGGGAAATGACTCAGATAATTTAGATCAAAAATAAGTTCTCTAGAAACATCCAGATTGAGGGAAACATGTTTTCTATGGCTCATATCATCCTGATAATTGCCTTAATTCTCCATTTTGTTTTGCTTCTGTAGACAGCTTAATGGCAGTTAAGATTTCTTGGATCTTGCAGCATAAGAATAAATACTCAATTAAGGCTTTTTAAGATGAGTCAGAAATAGAAAATCACTGTAGCTGTTAGTGATGCATGCTCCCCACTCCCAACCATTTGCTGGCCTGTAAGTTTCCAGACACAAGTTGAAACACAGATAATATTTATACTATAAAGAAAAGAGAATAAATCAGTCATTAATGAAAGGAGAAATTTATTCCTTACCAAAGTGTCAAATTATTCAGCTGCTGTCTGTATTGTGGGATCCAGACCATTACTGTAACAATCATTTTGCAAAATGTAGAACATTGCTACTTGTCAAGCAATGTAAGAAGTATGAGGGCTCGAGGCAAAATCAATCAACCAATCAATCCAATCAATGTATTTGTTTATTATTAACTCATTCATTCATTTATTTAACTAGTATTTACTGAACCTCTACTACATGCCAGATGCAAAGACACCTAATCTCCTGAAGTTTAACATTCTAGTGGGGAGGAGTCAGTCGGACTAAACATTAGACGTAATAATTAGGTAATAATACCTTGTGTGTGAGGCTGCAACACGCTATGAGAAATGAAGAAGTAAAGCAGATCAAGGGATTAAGGAGCTATTGGAGTGGGGGATGTTGCTTTCTTATATATGGTGCCCAGGGGAAAGTATCCAAAGGTTCCAATTAAAATGTGCCATCTGAATAAAGATGTGAAGGAGGTGAGGGAGTAGCCACGTGAATATCAGAGGACAGAGGGTTCCATACTGTAAAAATAACCAGAACAAAGGCCCCAGAGCAGGAATATGGCTGACATGTGTGAGGAATGACAAGGAGGCCAGCGTGTGAGGTGAGGCCAATATTAGTCTGAAGCAGTGTAAGATATGATAACTGGGCTGGGCGTGGTGGCTCATGCCTGTAATCCCAGCTACTTGGGAGGCTGAGGCAGGAAAATTGCTTGAACCTGAGAGGTGGATGTTGCAGTGGGCTGAGATTGTGCCACTGCACTCCAGTCTGGTGACAGAGCGAGACTCCATCTCAACAAAAAAAAAAAAAAAAAAAAAAGATATGATAATTGAGAGTTTTATAGACTATTGCAAGGAGTTCTTCCACATTTATTTTGAGTGAGGTGTGATCCATTGGAGAGCTTTGAGCAGAGATGAGACATCATTTCCATTGTGTTTTGAAGGACCGTTCTCACTACTGGGTTGAAAAGAGGCTGGGAGGAAAGAGATGGCACAGGTATAGTGGAGGACAGCATGCGAGCAGTGGAGATGGTAACAAGGGATCACATTATGAATACAATTTGAAGGTTGAGCTAACGGGATTCCCTCATTAACTGGTTACTGGATATGAGAGTCAGAGAGGAGTCAAGAGTGTCTGTAAGAGTTGTGATTTGACTACCTGGAAGAAAGGTGTCACCATGCATTGCATTAAAAAAAAAGGCTCCAGGTAAAGTAAATTTTGTTGGGGAGTGAAATGAGTTGTTTCAGGTATGCTAAACTTGACCTTTCTATAGAACCCCAAATGGAAATATAGAGTAGCAGTTGACTGTACAGGTCAGAAATGCAGGGCAAGTCTGGACAAGAAGTATAGCTTTAGGATTTTAATGTTGTCCTCTCTCTTCCCAGTGCTTGTGGTTCTTCTCAGGCTGACAGTGTTTCTTCCTCACTTCCTAGGCTTCCATTTGTTGTGTTTATGAGTCTGACTTTCCCATCTCCAGCATCCATCACGGTGTATCTGTCTTTTATCTCATCTTCATTCTGCAGGGAATTAATTTGACTAAGACCCTGCTATAGATATTTATATATCTATATATAAACTATATATATCTATATAACAGTAAATCATACTAGCTGTTACAAAAACTGCCATTGTTTTTTACCAAACTTGTTTCTTTTCCTCCAGGGCTCACAGTGAGACTGCATTTTCTAGCCTGCCCTGCTGTTAGAAGGAGGCATGTGACTGACTTTGGGCCAATGAAACAAAGACAGAAATCACAGATAGCATTCCAAGTCTCAAAGAACCCTCCCACATATTCTTCCACATATTCTTTCTTTCCTTGTCTGACAGCTGGTCATAGAGCCTGAGACCCCAAAGGATTGTGTGCAGCAGAGCTCCCATGTCGATCTACATTGGAATGTGACTTGAAGTGGACATGATAAGCTACTACAATTAGGAAATTGTTTACAGCAGTTTGCGTATCTTGACTGATAGAGAAATTGAGTGTTTCCCATGTGTCAGACAATATCCTAAGTTCTTGAAATGTAATATCATTATTATGCCAATTTTACGTCAGACCTTGAAGGCAGTAGGTAGAACAGTGGATGACTTAGCATTTCTAAGCCTGTATTTAACTTCCTCCAAAATGTTTTTGCTTTTCTCTTATGCCATTCCTTACCCTTCTATCATCTCTGTCATGTAATCTTTCTACTGTTTTCATCCTATATTTGTTGCTTAGCAGACTTCTGATTTTCTTTCATGAAGGAGTCTATACAAACATTTTTAATATTCACATCCATTTGTTCTTCATCTCTTTGTAGCCTAGCTTCTATTCTCACTACTGGGATGAAAATGTCCTTAGTAAGATTAACTTCAATGGGTAATGTGTGCTCCTAACTTATCTAATACTTCTGGATCTTTTGCTCTACACTTCCTGACTCCTGGCCTCTGAGAGATGACTATTTTCTGCTGGCTCATGTTTTTGCATCTTCATGTGTCTCTTCTATGTCTCCTTACCCTTTGAATGTGGTCTGATGTCTGGCTGTCTTCTCACAGAACATGTTCTTTCTGAGTAGAAATTGAATTTATAAACCAATGACTTCCAAATCCAGATCTGAACCCATATCTCTCATGTGAGCTCCAAATTATTTACAATTGTGAAAGGGCATCTTTAACTTAGTGTTTGTTTTGAAAGCACTTCTGACTCAACATCATCAAAATGTAATTCATCTTGCCTCCAATCAACACAGACAAATCCACTCCTTCTGTGCGACTAATTTGTAGCTTAAGTACCCAATAAATATTTGTTGACAGAGACTTCCTTTCACCTAATCTCGCATTCTTCACTGTCACAAGCCCCCATCAAGCCCAAGAATCTATTCCCTATTCCTCTCCATCCACATAGCTATTATCCTAGCTTGAAATTATCATTTTTGCCTAGATTTGCATTGTATTTGCATCTTACCAGTGTCTCTGCCTAAAATTTTAGCTACATACAATTTACCCTTCACTCAGCTATTAAAATGATTGTAAAAAACAACTCCATAAACAACTTCAGTTGGATTTTCACACTTCTCAAGTCTCTCCCATGTAATACTGGGGATGATGGCTCTCCTCCCCAACAGAACATTTGTTTTGAACTTCAGTACTAGGAACTGACCTACTGATCCCAAGATCCACTTCTGTGACAAACCTACTATGAGGTGGTTCTACTGAATGTGCCTCAACTTCTGGGATTCTGTTATGCTCCCAACTACAACTTATCCATCCTGCTCAATATCTTCATTTCTTTTTCCAATATACAACATGTCATTTGCTTATAAATAAGCCAGTAAAAACTTTGAGTCATTTTATGCTTTCTTTTACCTGTGAATGTTATTTTCCATAACCCCATCAATATTACCTTCACTCTTTTCTATTTTGCTGAACTGCTCTTTCAAAGTTTTAGCAGTGAGTTTCCTTCCAACTTACCAACTCTCACTCTGTAGACCTGTCTATATCATTAAATTCTGTGAAACATGTCCTCTTCCTTAATTTTTTCTTTCCTCAGCTTCTGTGGCACTGTCTCAACTGACTCTCTTTCTAGTCCTCTAAATTCTCTAATCTTTACTTCTCCCTATCTCACTCTCTTTTTATATAGTAGGTATATTTATTTATGGGGTATATGAGATTTTTTGGTACAGGCATGCAATGCATAATAATCACATCAGAATAAATGAGGTATCTATCACCTCAAACATTTATCGTTTGTGTTACAAGCAACCCGATTATATTGTTTCAGTTACTTTAAAATGTACAGTTATTGCTGACTATAGTCACCCTGCTGTGCTATCAAATACTGCTAGATTTTATTCATTCTTTCTATTTTTTTGTACCTATTAACCATTCTAACTTCTCTCCCATCCCCTTTCCAGCCTCTAGTAACCATCATTCTACTCTCTATCCCCATGAGTTTAATTTTTAGCACCCTTTTAATCTATATATTTACCTGTCTGTCTGCCTGTATCTGCTGTCTATTTGTTTATCCATCATCCACCCATTCATCCATCATCCATTCATCATCCATCCATCCATGCATCCATCCATCCACTGATTTATTTACTGGCCACTTTTCCAGTCCATTACATATGTCTATTCCCTGAGGTTCAGTTTTGAGCTCCTTTGCTCTCTTCCTAACCTCTTCTTAAAGCAGAGGTTCTCATCTGAGGTGTTGACATACAATGGTTGTCAAGGCAAATTATTTCCAATGTTCTCAATATTTGTGAATGATTTACTTTCTTAATAAATTAGAATAGATTTAGAACAATATTCATAGCAATACCACTGTTCTTCACTTCCGTGCAGATAGGCTTTCTTGAGAGACATCATGTTAGAGCTAACAAATGGACCTGAACATGTTCATGTACATCAACTATCATGTTCTGACTGCTCCATGATAGGAGGGACTTTGTTGGTGTTTCCCACCATATCCCTGGTCCACAGATGGGAGCTTGGCATGTGGCACACACATCAGTGTCTCAGTAAGTACTTATTGTTGAATGAGGGTGTTTAATAACACAGGATACAGTGGAGAAATACTGCCTTAGAAAACTCATCTTCTTTTAGGTGCTTAGTAACTCCATGAGGATGTATAACTCACATCTTGATTTTCCGACATGTCTGAAGTTTCTCCCCTCATATGCCAACTAGTGTTTAGAGCTTTCCACTTGGATGCCCAGTAATTACTTTAAATTGAACATATCTAAAAGCAAACACATTATCTTCAAAAATTATTTCGACCTTCCTCATTTTGCCAGTTAACAAGCCTTGAATAGTTGGATTCATATAAAGTTTCTTCTTTCTCTCTCACTTCCATATACAATCAATAACCAAAGCCAATCAATTCTTTATTTAAGTCCTACACCTCTTTCTCCCATTGCTCCTGCCATCAGCCTAATTCATGCAGGCCTGGATTATCAAAACTCTGGTTATTTACTTTTTTACTCACTTTGCATTGTAAAACTGGACTATTTTCTTTTTTTTTTTTTTTTTAAGAGGGGTTTTCTTTTCCCCCCGGGCGGGGGGGA
>NW_016812016.1:2620052-2626623 GCF_001698545.2 Rhinopithecus bieti
AGTAGCTGGGACTACAGGTGTCCGCCACCTCGCCCGGCTAGTTTTTTGTATTTTTTAGTAGAGACGGGGTTTCACCGTGTTAGCCAGGATGGTCTTGATCTCCTGACCTCGTGATCCGCCCGTCTCGGCCTCCCAGAGTGCTGGGATTACAGGCTTGAGCCACCGCGCCCGGCCTGGACTAGATTTCTTAAAAATACTAGCCTCAACTCAAAAATCTTCTGTGACTTTTATTACAATACAATTGTCCCTCGATATCAATGGGAGAGTGGTTCCAGGACCTCCTGCAGATACCAAAATCCACAGAGGCTGAAGCCCCACCATAGGTCTTGTGGAGCCAATGGCTACTTAAAGTCAGCCCTTAGTATCTACAGAGCCCACATCCCTCAAATACTGTATTTTCCATCTGCAGTTAGTTGAATCCACACACGCAGAACCTGCAGACACAAGAGGGCCAACTATATTATATTTAAATGTCCACAAACTAAACATATTTTAATGTCCACTCAACTTCACGTATCTATAAAATTATATCTGCTCCCATTTACCTATCTAAATTATCTCCTCTACTCTCAGTTCTTATCAAGTGACATGTGTAGTCCTACTCCCAAGATGCTGCTCACACTTTTTATCCAACCAGGATTTCCATCTCATATTCTCTGTACACATCTGGAATCCAGCAACACTTAAGGCCCAGTTCAAGTATTGTCAACTTCATGAAGCCTTGCCTGGTAGCCTCAACTCCAAGAAACAGCAACTATCTTCATACTAGTGACCCGCAAGCCAACGATTCCTAAAACCACCACAGTTAATTATGCCATGTGTGGCACTTGCTCTAGAGTCCTTTGAATTCTGGCTGGAGTGTGGATGTGTGTCATTCCAATGTGACTCTAAACTAGTGATGTAGAGAGAATGAGAAACCAACAGGTACTGAGCGTCTGCAATGTGGCAATGCTATTCATGTTATTTAGTGTCCACAATAGCTGTATATGCAGGTATTGTAATATCCATTGAACAGAAATCTGAGGCTCAGATAAGCTAAGTTTTATTTAGTAAGAAGCTGTGAGGGCTAGATACGCTAGAGCCCAAGCCCCTTTCTCTCTACCATGATGCCATATCTCTTATACATCTATATCCCTCTAGGAGTTTAGTATAGTGTACGGCACATGCTAGTTGTTCAATAAAGATATGTTAAATTAAACGCGTGAATTTGGGGTACTTCTTTGGGGATCATGAGATCTATAATCTGCACTGATTTGTCTTCTGAGGGTCAAAATGACTTTCTTATTTCATGCAAAGTAACAGAAAAGAGACGTGGGTAGTCAGTTTGTTCCTCAAGTTATCTCTGTAGCTCTGTTAAGTGACAAAACAAGTATATAGTCAAAGACAGGAAATGGAAACATGCACTGCAATTCTTTGCCAAGTCCTGCCCAATATAAAAAGTAAAATTGACACTTACACAGTGGCATATTCTGGTACAGTGGGTCATTGTCCCAGGTTAAAAGCAATCAATTCCATTTATTGAGCTGACTACCAAAAGTTAAAACTGTTTCAAATGAAACAGCATGTTAACAATACCCTTCTGATTTCTCATGAAAGTGGTGAAATCTGGCATTAAACTTCTGAAAGAACCAACTCTTGCTTTTATTTCCCAGGAACACTGCTAATAAAGTGACTTGTGTTAAACTAAAGGGATTCTAGTCCTTATTAAAAGCAATTTATCTTTATTAAAACAATTCTCTCATATTTATTATGAGTCAGACAAACAAATTAACCATTAGTGGTGACATCATGGGCTTTTGTGCACAAATATTTCAATTAAAAAAACTCCTGGTCAGGTGCAGTGGCTCACACCTATAATCTCAGCACTTTGGGAGGCCCAGGCAAGCGGATTGCTTGAGGTCAAGAGTTCAAGGACAGCTTGGCCAACATGGTGAAACCCTGTCTCTCCTAAAAATACAAAAACTAGCCAGGTGTGGTGGCATGCACCTATAATCCCAGCTACTTGGGAGGCTGAGGCAGGAGTATCACTTGAACCTGGGAGGTAGAGGTTGCAGTGAGCCAAGATCATACCACTACACTCCAGGTTGGGCAACAGAGAAAGACTCTGTCTAAAACAAAAAAAAAAAAAAAACAAAAAAAACAAAAGCACAAAACTCAAATTGTTCAGTTAAAATGCTCTCAGTTTTACTGTTGTTACAATTCAAGATAGTAATTGGTATATTTTCCCAGAACTGAGTTATTTTGCTATCATAATAGAAAGCATTATGAAAAATTAGCAGAATTGAATGTATTTCATTGAATCACAGAAAAGGATAGGTTTACTAAAGAAAACATTGGCAAATGTATGTTTGTGCAATTAGTTAATTAAAGGAAATTTCTACATACAGACACATATGCCAGAAATTATATAAAAGGGACAAGAAATAGGTAAAACGCATCTTGTTGAAGATGATTCTTGTTTTCTGGAGGCATCCTATTTATTCACTCTAGTTTCAGGGAACAAAGTGCTATGGCTATATATGTCTTATGCAGATACCTCGTACGGAATCTGCTCTCTTCCCTAATGCTTCTCCAATTTCACAGAAAATTTATTTTTATCACATGAAGTCTTCTGGTGATAGTGCTTTGGGCCAAGGGAAAATAGAAGAAACTTGAGACTGGATTGTACCAATGTCTTGTCTTCTCAGTTCCTTTACATGCCTCTCTGCCCCCTGCCTTGTTAACTTCCATCAGTTGTGGTGGCTTTTTTTGATACTGGAAGATTGTCTAATCCTTTGGTTTATGACATCAAGACCTATGGTACTCCTATCTGCTGACTCTGCATGAAATCTGGACCTTCCACCCTATTCTTCTCTCTGGGGTCATGCTTCAAATGCACCCTCTGCACTGACTCAGAATGCTAACCTCTCCCAGGTCTTTGTGCCTTTGCATAGGGTACTGACATCCCTATCCTACTTTCTCACATGTCAAACTCCTATTCCTCCTTCAAAACACCCTCTGTAAAATTTGTCTGATATTCCTGGCCCCTCTCCCTTGCCCAGATCAGAGTTAAGTAAGCTTTCTCCATGTTTCTACAGCACTCTGTATACATCTTTAACACACATTTCCTAGCACATAATTCTTGGTTCTTGCAACTCTCCTCCTGACCACACAACTCTCCGTAAAATTATGTCCTGTTCATCATCCTAATGATCTCAATGGCTGGCATATGTGAGGGGCCTTTCTATCTCTGGCTCTCCAGTGTGTCAAGGTGAAAGAAGTTGAACTCAAGTGAGGAAACAAGGCAAAAATTCAGATAATCAAAATAAAATATACAATGTTTCTGCAGTTCAGATTCTACTTCTTATATTTATTAGTGTGTCTGTGTCAGGCCTCTGAGCCCAAGCTAAGCCATCATATCCCCTGTGACCTGCACGTATACAACCAGATGGCCTGAAGCAACTGAAGATCCATAGAAGTGAAAACAGCTTAACTGATGACATTCCACCATTGTGATTTGTTTCTGCCCCACTCTAACTGATGGATGTACTTTGTACCTTCCCCCACCCTTAAGAAGGTTTTTTATAATCTCCCCTACCCTTACAAAGTTTCTTTGTAATTCTCCCCGCCCCTGAGAATGTACTTGGTGAACTTTACCCCCTGCCCCCAAAATATTGCTCTTAACTTCACCACCTCTCCCAAAACCTATACGAACCAACGATAATCCCACCACCCTTTGCTGACTCCTTTTTCAGACTCAGCCCGCCTGCACCCAGTTGAAATAAACAGCCATGTTGCTCACACAAAGCCTGTTTGGTGCTCTCTTCATACAGACACGTGAAACAGTCTGTATGTATGTGAAATACATAGGGTTACAGGCGGACTGGACCTGACTTGCCTAAATATGCCATAGAATAGCAGTTAAGAGCACATACTCTAGCACCAACCTAACTCAGTGTTAACTCTAGGTCAATGAATAAATCTCAATAAACATTTAAAAGTATTTTAAAGTAAATAAAAATTAAACTAAAACTTCACAATTTTTTTTAATGATACCATAAAAGCAGGGACAAACTGCTTTTAGGGAACTTTTTAGCCTTTAATGCATATTTTAGAAAAAAAGAAAGATCTAAAATCAGCTACCTAAGCTTCTACTTTAGAAAACAAGAGAATAAAGAGTAAATTAAATCTGAAATAACCTGGAAAAAAAGAGACACTAAAAATTAGAGCAGAAATCAATGAAATTAAAAATAGAAAGTTAGAGAGGAGGGGTGACAGGGTTCCAAGATGGCCAAATAGGAACAGCTCCAGGCTACAGCTCCCAGTGTGAGAGACGCAGAAGATGAGTGATTTTTGCATTTCCAACTGAGATACCAGGTTCATCTCACTAGGGCTTGTCGCACAGTGTGTGCAGGACAGTGGGTACAGCCCACAGAGCATGAGCCGAAGCACAGCGAGGCATCACTTCACCTCAGAAGCACAAGGGGTTGGAGAATTCCCATTCCTAGCCAACGGAAGCCATGACAGATGGCACCTGGAAAATTGGGTCACTCCCACCCTAATACTGCACTTTTCCAATGGTCTTAGCAAACAGCACACCAGGAGATTATATCCCCCGCCTGGCTCATAGGGTCCCATGCCCATGGAGCCTCACTCATTGCTAGCACAGCGGTCTGAGATCTAACTGCAAGGCAGCAGCGAGGCTGCGGGAGGGGTGCCCACCATTGCTGAGGCTTGAGTAGGTAAACAAAGTGGCCAGGAAGCTTGAACTGGGTGGAGTCCAATGCAGCTCAAGGAGGCCTGCCTGCCTCTGTAGACTCCACCTCTGGGGGCAGGGCATAGCTGAACAAAAGGCAGCAGAAACTTCTGCAGACTTAAACGTCCCTGTCTGACAGCTTTGAAGAGACTAGTGGTTCTCCCAGATGGAGTTTGAGATCTGAGAATGGACAGACTGCCTCCTCAAGTGGGTCCCTGACTCCCGAGTAGCCTAACTGGGAGGCACCTCCCAGTAGGGGACAACAGATACCTCATATGGCCGGGTGCCCCTCTGAGATGAAGCTTCCAGAGAAACAATCAGGTGGCCACATCTGCCGTTCTACAATATTTGCTGTTCTGCAGCCTCCACTGGTGATACCCAGGCAAACAGGGTCTGGAGTGGACCTCCAGCAAACTCCAACAGACCTGCAGCTGAGGGTCCTGACTGTGAGAAGGAAAACTAACAAACAGAAAGGACAACCACACATAAACTCCATCTGTAAGTCACCATCAGCAAAGATCAAAGGTAGATAAAACCACAAAGATGGGGAGAAACCACAACAGACAAGCTAAAAAATTCTAAAAATCAGAGTGTCCCTTCTCCTCCAAGGGAACGCAGCTCCTTGCCAGCAATGGAACAAAGCTGGATGGAGAATGACTTTGACAAGTTGCGAAAAGGCTTCAGACGAATGGTAATAACAAACTTCTCTGAGATAAAGGAGGATGTACAAACCCATCACATAGAAGCTAAAAACCTTGAAAAAAGATTAGACGAATGGATAACTAGAATAAATACCATAGAGAAGACCTTAAATGACCTGAAGTAGCTGAAAACCATGGCACGAGAACTACATGATGCATGCACAAGCTTCAGTAGCTGATTTGATCAAGTAGAAGAAAGGGTATCAGTGATTAAAGATCAAATGAATGAAATGAATTGAGAAGTTTAGAGAAAAAAGAGTAACAAGAAATGAACAAAGCCTCCAAGAAATATGGGACTATGTGAAAAGACCAAATCTATGTCTGACTGGTGTACCTGAAAGTCACAGGGAGAATGGAAACAAGTTGGAAAAACTCTTCAGGATATTACCCAGGAGAACTTCCCCAACCTTCTGAAAGGCAGACCAACATTCAAATTCAGGAAACACAAAGAAGGCCACAAAGATACTCCTCGAGAAGACCAACTCCACGACACATAATTGTCAGATTCACCAAAGTTGAAATGAAGGAAAAAATGTTAAGGGCAGCTAGAGAGAAACATCAGGTTACCCACAAAGGGAAGCCCATCAGACTAACAGCAGTTCTCTCAGCAGAAACTCTACAAGCCAGAAGAGAGTGGGGGCCAATATTCAACATTCTTAAAGAAAAGAATTTTCAACCAAGAATTTCATAGCCAGCCAAACTAAGCTTCATAAGTGAAGGAGAAATAAAATCCTTTACAGACAAGCAAATGCTGAGAGATTTTGTCACCACCAGGCCTTCCTTACAAGACCTCCTGAGGGAAGCACTAAACATGGAAAGGAACAACTGGTGCCAGCCATGGCAAAAACATGCCAAATTGTAAAGACCATTGATACTAGGAAGAAACTGCATCAACTAGCGAGCAAAATAACCAGCTAATATCATAACGACAGGATCAAATTAACATATAACAATATTAACCTTAAATGTAAATGCGCTAAATGCTCCAATTAAAAGACACAGACTGGTAAATTGGATAAAGAGTCAAGACCCATCAATTTGCTGTATTCAGGAGACCATCCCACGTGCAGAGACACACATAGACTCAAAATAAAGGGATGGAGGAAGCAAACGGAAAAAAAAAAAAAAAAAAAAA
>NW_016812016.1:2628353-2708514 GCF_001698545.2 Rhinopithecus bieti
ATTCCTCAAGGATCTAGAACTAGAAATACCATTTGACCCAGCCATCCCATTACTGGGTACATACCAAAAGGATTATAAATCATGCTGCTATAAAGACACATGAACACGTATGTTTACTGCAGCACTATTCACAATAGCAAAGACTTGGAACCAACCCAAATGTCCATCAATGACAGACTGGATTAAGAAAATGTGGCACATATACACCATGGAATACTATGCAGCCATAAAAAATGATAGTTCATATCCTTTGTAGGGACATCGATGAAGCTGGAAACCGTCATTCTGGGCAAACTATCGCAAGGACAGAAAACCAAACACTGCATGTTCTCAGTCATAGGTGGGAATTGAACAATAAGAACACTTGGACACAGGAAGGGGAACATCACACACCGGAGTCTGTGGTGGGGTGGAAAGAGTGGAGAGGGATAGCATTAGGAGATATACCTAATGTAAATGATGAGTTAATGGGTGCAGCACACCAACATGGCACATGTATACATATGTAACAAACCTGCATGTTGTGCACATGTGCCCTAGAACTTAAAGTATAATAATAAATTTAAAAAATAAAAAAAAAATTAGAAAGTTAATAGAGAAAATCAGTGAAACCAAAAACTGGTTATTTGAAGAGCTCAACAAAAGTGATAAGTCTTTTGCCAGGCTAACCAAGAAAAAAAAAAAAATAAATTACTAATATTATACATGAAAGGAACATTATTACAGATCTCACAGACCTTAAAGGATAACAAAAGAATAATATCAAAAACTCTACACCCACAAATTTGACAACTTAGATGAAAGGGACTGAAAATGGACTTAGATGTTATGGACAACTTAGATGAAATGGACTTGAAAAACATACTCTGCCAAAATTCACACAAGAAGAAATAATTAATGTGAATAGGCCTATATCTATTAAGAAATTGAATCAATAATTAATAACCTTCCAAAACAGAAAGCACCAGGTCCACATGGGTTTGCTAGTGAATTCTACAAAACACTTAAGAAATTATACCAGTTGTCTACAATCTCTTTCAGAAGATGGAAGCAGAGGGAATACTTCCTAACTTATTCTATGAAGCAAGAATTGTCCTAATATCAAACCCAGAAAGAAAAATAACAAGAAAAGAAAACTACACACTACTATTTCTTATAAACATCTATGTAAAAACCCTAAACAAATATTAGCAAATTGAGTCCAATAATGTATTTAAAAATTATACACCATAACTGAGTAGAATTTATCCCAAATATTCACAAATGATTCAACATTCAAAATATTCACAAATGATTCAATATTCAAAAGTAAATTATTGTAATCCATTAAATAAAAGTCACATGGTTAATTAGTAGAGACAGAAAAAGCATTTGACAAAATTCAACAGGCATTCATGATATTTTTAAAAAGGCTTCATTAAACTAGGAATAGAAGGGAACATCAGACCTTGATAAAGAATATTAACTCCTGTGCAAGGAGCTGGGAACCCATGTCCATTGCTCCATTTCCTACTCTGCAGGAAACCCTAGGTGACTCTGCAGCAGTCATTGTGGCTCTGTGACCTGCAGGTACTGGGAAGATGCTGGGAAATGTTCATATGATGCTTGAAACAACAGTGTTTTGACTTGTAGGACAGGATGCATATTTGGGTTTCCACAGTGGCTTAAAAGTAAAGAGATATCCTAGTCATTTCTGCCAGTGGTAATGCACACATGGACACCAGCAATTCTGCTCAACCCTGCACTGCCATTGCCTTTGGTGTGAGTGCAAACACAGACAATGGCAACCCCATCCCCAAGTGTGCTCCACTAGTGGTGCAAGGGCATGCAAGAATGCTGCAAACTCGCTTCTGCCAGCAACCTGCCCCAGGTGATGCATGTGCACCCCTCTGCAACACCACGGCTCCTAGCATGCGTAAGTGAGCAGGTATCTCACTGCCACTGCCCCAGTGAAGTGCTTTGGTCAGCACCTCCCACAGGAATGTTGTAAAGAGTGGACTGGAAACATGTTGGCCCTTCTAGTGCAGCTGTTTTCTAACCTCAAGGGGTCAGAGAACAAATTTGGGGACCTGGTACCAGCACCCCAGAGTTAAAGCACTCACACCAGGAGTGCTGTGCTGAGCCTTGGCCTCTTAAAATCTTCCAGAAATCAACCCAGTTGACTGAACCCACCTTATACCACAATCAAACCCCCAAGGGCATTAGAGAATATAAAGTAAGAAAACCTCATCCAAAAGACAGAAATTTCAAAGAATTAAGGAAAATAAGCCCACACACATGAGAAAGAACCAGTGCAAGAACTCTGGCAACTCAAAAAGCCAGAGAATCTTCTTACCTCCAAATGACTGCACTAGTTCCTAAGCAAAGTTTCTTAACAAGGCTGAAATGAGTGAGATAATAGAAATAAAATTCAGAATATGGATAGAAATAAAAATAATTGATATCCAGGAGAAAGTCAAAACCCAATTCAAGGAATCAAGCAATATACTAAAATGATATATGAGATAAAAGATGTAATAGACATTTTAAGAAACAACCAAACTGATCTGATAGAGCTGAAAAACTCACCTCAAGAATTTCAGAATACAATCACAAATATTAACAACAGAATCAACCAAGCTGAGGAAAGAATCTCAGAGCTCGAAGATCAGTTCTCTAAACTAATTCAGTCAGACAAAAATAAAGAAAAATAAACAAAACCTCCAAGAAATATGGGATTACGTAAAGTGACCCAATGTATGACTCATTGTCAGACCCGAAAGAGAGGAAGAGAGAGTAAGCAACTTGAAAAACATATTTAAAGATATCCTCCATGAAAATCTCCCTAATCTCACTAGAAACACAAACATTCAAATTCAGGAAACAGAGAGAATCCTTGCATGATACGGTACAAGAGGACTCTCCGCAAAACACCAGTCATCAGATTCTCTGAGGTCGGAATAAAAGAAAAACAGTTAAAGGTAGCTAGAGAGAAGGGGCAGGTCACATACAAAGAGAACCCCATCAGGCTAACAGTAGACCTTTCATCAGAAAGCCCACAAGCCAGAAGAATGCTATATTCAGCATTCTTAAGGAAAATAAATTCCAACCAAGAATTCCATATCCAGCCAAACTAAGCTTCATAATGAAGAAGTAAGATTCTTTTCAGACAAGAAAACGCTAAGGGAATTTGCTACCACTAGACCCACCTTACAACAGGTCCTGAAGGGGGTGCTAAGTATGGAAAAGAAAGACCAATAGCAACCACCTAAAACACATTTAAGTACATAGACCATTGACACTATAAAGCAATACAATCAAGTATGCATAATAACCAGCTAACAACATGATATCAGGATCAAACCTGCACATATCAGTATTAACCCTGAATGTAATTAGGCTAAATGCCCCAATCAAAAGGTACAGAGTGGCAAGTCAAATAAAGAAGCATGACCCAGTGGCTGCAGGTGGTGGCTTATGCCTGTAATCCCAACACTTTGGGAGGCTGAGGTGGGTGGATCACTTGAGATCAGGAGTTCAAGACCAGCCTGGCCAACATGGTGAAACCCCATCTCTACTGAAAATACAATAATTAGCTGGGCATGGTGGCAGGTACCTGTAATCCAGCTACTCGGGAGGCTGAGTCAGGAGAATCACTTGAACCTGGGAGGCAGAGCGTTCAGTGAGCCAAGATTTCACCATTGCACTCCAGCCTGGGTGACAAAGGTGAAACTCCATCAAAAAAGAAAAAAAAGTGCATTACCCAACTGCATGCTGTCTTTAAGAGACCCATCTCACATGCAATGACACCCACAGGTTCAAAGTAAAGGGATGAAGAAAAATTCACTAAGCAAATGGAAAACAGAAAAAAAGGAAGGGTTGTTATTTGAATTTTAGAAAAAACAGACTTTAAACCAACAACAATCAAAAAAGACAAAGAAGGGCATTACATTATAATAAATAGCTAACATCAATTCAACAAGAATACCTAGCACCCTAAATATATATGCACCCAACACAGGATCATCCAGATTCATAAAGCAAGTTCTTAAAGACCTATGGAGAGACATAGATAACCACACAATAATAGCAGGAGACTTCCACACCCCACTGACAGTAGTAGACAGATCATTGTGGCAAAAAAAATAACAAAGATATTCGGGACCTGAACTTGACACTTGACCAATGGACCTAAGAGACATCTACAGAACTCTCCACCACAAAACAACAGAATATACATTCTTCTAATCTGCACACGGCACATATTCTAAAATCAATCACAAAATTAACCATAAAACAATCCTCAGCAAATTCAAAAAATTAAAATCATACCAAACACACTCTTGGGCTACAACACAATAAAAATAGAAATCAATACTAATAAAATTGCTCAAAATCACACAACTACATGAAAATTAAACAACATGGTCCTGAACGACTTCTGGGTAAACAATAAAATGAAATTAAGGCAGAAATTAAGAAACTCTTTGAAAGTAATGGGAACAAAGATACAATATACCAGAATCTCTGGGACACAGCTAAAGCAGTGTCAAGAGGAAATTTCATAGTGTTAAATGCCCACATCAAAAAGTTAGAAAGATCTCAAATTAACAACCTAATATCACACCTAGAGGAACTAGAGAAAGAAGAACAAACAAACCCCAAAGCTAGTAGATGATAAGAAATAACCAAAATCAGAGTTGAACTGAAGGAAACCAAGATACAAAAAAACATAGAAAAGAATCCAGGAGTTGGTTCTTTGACAGACTAAATAAAATTGATAGGACACTAGCTAGACTAATAAAAAAAGAGAGAAGATTGAAGATTCAAATAAACAAAATCAAAAATGACAAAGGGGACATTGCCACCTACCCCGCAGTAATACAAAAAATCCTCAGAGACGACTACAAACACCTCTATGCACACAAAGTAGAAAACCTAGAAGACATTGACAAATTTTTAAAAACATACAACCTCCCAAGATGGAACCAAGAAGAAACTGAAACCCTGAATGCACTAATAATGTCTTCTGAAATTGAATCAGTAATGTAAAGCTTACCAACCAGAAAAAGTCCAGGATCAGACAAATTCACAGACAGTTCTACCAAGTGTATAAAGAAGCGCTTGTACCATTCATACTGGAATTACTCCAAAAAGTTGGGGGAAAGACTCCTCACTAACTCATTCTATTAGGCCAGCATTATCCTGATACCAAAACCTAGCAGAGACACAACTGAAAAAATAAAAAAATCAGATCAATATCCTTGATGAACATAGGTATAAAAATTCTCAATAAAATACTAGCAAATTGAATCCAGTAGCACATCAAAAAACTAATTCACCATAATAAAGTAGACATTGACCCTACGGTGCAAGGTTGGTTCATCATGCACAAATCAGTAAATATGATTCATTACATAAGCCGAACTAAAAACAAAAACCACATGATTGTCTCAATAGATGCTACAAAAGGCTTTTGATAAATTCAACATTCCTTCATCTTAAGAATCCTCAACAAACTGGGCACTGAAAATAATAAGAACCATTTAAGACAAACCAACAGCCAACATCGTATCAAATAGGCAAAGGCTGGAAGCATTCCCCTGGAGAACCAGAACAAGAAAAGGATGCCCACTCTCACCACTCCTATTCAACATAGTACTGAAACTCCTAGTCAGAGCAATCAGACAAAAGTGCATCCAAATAGGAAGAGAAGAAATCAAACTATTCCTGTTTGCAAATGATATGACTCTATACCTAGAAAATCCCATAGTCTCTGCCCAAAAGCTCCTACATCTGATAAGCAACTTCAGCAAAGCTTTAAGATACAAAGTCAATGTACAACAATCAGTAGCATTTCTATATACCAACAACGTGCAAGCAAAGATTCAAATAATAAAAAATGCAATCCCATTCATAAGAGCCACAAAAAGAATAAAATACCTAGGAATACAGCTAACCAGAAAGGTGAAAGGTCTCTACAAGGAGAATTACAAAACACTCCTCAAAGAAATCAGAGACAACACAAACAAATGGAAAAACATTCCATGCTCATGGATAGGAAGAAACGATGTTGTTAAAACAACCATACTTCCTAAAGCAATCTACCAATTCAATGCTATTCCTATCAAACTACCAATGACATTCTTCGCAGAATCAGAAAAAAACTATTTTAAAATTTATATTAAACCAAAAAAGAGCCCAAATAGAGGCACTCTTAAGCAAAAAGAACAAAGCTGGAGACATCACATTACTTGATGTAAAAGTATACTACAAAGTATACTTTTTTATACAAAGTAAACAAAACAGCATGGTACTGGTACCAAAATAAAAGCATAGACCAATGGAACAGAATAGAAAACCTAGAAATAAAGCTGCATACCTACAGCCATCCGATCTTTGACAAAGTTAACAAAAACACGCAATGGGGAAAGGACTCCCTATTCAACAAATTTTGCTGGGATAACTGGTTAGCCATATGCCGAAGACTGAAACTGAACCCCTTCCTTATAACATACACAAAAATGAGCTCAAGATGGATTAAAGATTTAAATATGGATTATGGATTAAGACTTAAATCCTAAAACTATAAAAATCTCAGAAGATAACCTAGGAAATACCATTTTGGACATAGGCCCTGACACAGGTTTCATGACAAAGATACCAAAAGCAATTGCAACAAAAACAAAAGTTGACAAATGGGACCTAATTAAAATAAAGAGCTTTTGCATGGCAAAAGAAACTATCAACAGAGTAAGCAGACAACCTACAGAATCAGAAAAAATATTTGCAAACTATGCATCTGACAAAGGTCAACATCCAGAATCTATAAGGAACTTAAACAAATTAACAAATTAACAAGCAAAAAACAAATAATTCTATTAAAAAGTAGGCAAAGGACATGAACAGACACTTTTCAAAAGAAGACAACCACTGGCCAATAAATATATGAAAAATGCTCAACATCTCTGATTATTGGAGAAACGCAAATCAAAACCACAATGAGATACCATTTCACACCAGTTAGCATGGCTATTATTAAGAAATAAAAAAGTAACAGATGCTTGCAAAGCTGCAGAAAAAAAGAGAATGCTTATACACAGATGGTAGGAATGCAAATCAGTTAAGCCTCTGTGGACTGCAGTGTGGCAATTTCTCAAAGAACTCAAAACAGAATTACCATTCAACCCAGCAATCCCATTATTGATTATATACCCAAAGTAATAGAAATAGTTCTACCATAAAGCCACATGTACATGTGTGTTCATTGCAGCACTATTCACAATAAGAACGACATGAAACCTCAACCTAAATGCCTGTCAATGGTAGACTAGATAAAGAAAATACGGTACATATATATCATGGAATACTGTGCAGCCATAAAAAGGAACAAGATCATATCCTTTGCAGCAACATGGATCAAGTTGGGGGCAATTATCCTAAGAGAACTAACATAGAACCAGAAAACCAAATACCACATGTCCTCATTTGTAAGTGGAAACTAAACATTTAATACACATGGACACAAAGAAGGAAACAACAGACACTGGGGCCTACCTGAGGGTGGAGAGTAAGAAGAGAGAGAGGTCCAAAAAACTACCTAGTGGGTAGTATGCTTATTACCTGGGCAATGAAATAATCTGTCCATCAAACCCCCATGATGTACAGATTTACCAATATAAAACTATATCGATTTACCTATATAATTTTTTATGTAGGTAAATTTACACAATTTACCTATATAACAAACCCACTCATGTTCCTCCAACCTAAAATAAAAGTTAATACAAAAATATAAATAAAATTAATAAAATGTCAGTATTCATATTATAGATTTTGAATAGTATTCAATGAGAATTTTACAAGACCTACATATAGATATCTGGACTCTAAAATAAATGTTGAAAAAAAGCATACGTACAAAAAATCTACAATTAACAGGACAATGGTGAAAAACTAGAAGCTTTACCTAGAATTAGGAACGAGACAAGAATATTCTCTCTTACCACTGCTTTTCAATGTTCTTTCGGAAGCAGTGACTAATGAAATAAAACAAGAAAAGTAAATAAAATGTATACAGGTTGGGAAGAAAAAAATAAGAATATCTTTATTTGCAGATGACATGATTATCTATGTAGAAAATCCAAAAGCTTGACAGAAAACCCTAGAACTAACAAGTGATTATAGCAAAATTTGTAGGAGACAAAGTTAACATGCAAGTCAATTGCTTTCCTGTATGCCAGTAATAAACAGATGGAATTTTACATTAAAAACACAATACCATTCATATTAACACCCCCAAAATGAAATACTTAGATATAAATCTAACAAGAAGAGTTACATGAGGAAAACTACAAAACTCTGATGAAAAAAATTTAAAAAGAACTAAAGAGATATTTCATATTATTTGATAGAAAAACTCAATATTGTCAAGATGTCATTTCTTCCCAACTTGATCAATAGATTCAAAATCTCGGCAAGCTATTCTGTAGACATCAACAAGCTAACTCTACAGGTTTTTTTTTTGTTGTTGTTGTTGTTGTTTTGTTTGTTTTTTGAGACGGAGTCTCACTCTGTCGCCCAGGCTGGAGTGCAGTGGAGCGATCTTGGCTCACTGCAACCTCCGCCTCCCGGGTTCACATCATTCTTCTGCCTCAGTCTCCCGAGTAGCTGGGACTACAGGCGCCTGCCACCACATCCGGCTAATTTTTTCTATTTATAGTAGAGACAGGGTTTCACCACGTTAGCCAGGATGGTCTCCTGACCTCCTGATTTGCCCGCCTCAGCCTCCCAAAGTGCTGGGATTACAGGCGTGAGCCACCATGCCCAGCCAATTCTATAGTTTATGTGGAGATGCAGAAGACCCAGAACAGCTAACACAATATTAAAAGACAAGAACAAAGTTGGCAGACTGACACTACTCAACTTCAAGACCCATTGTAAATCTACAGTAATCAAGACAATATGTTATTGGTGAAAAAATATACAAAAAGGTCAATGGAACAGAATAGACAGGCCAGAAATAGATGCACATAAATACAATCAACTGATCTTTGACGAAGCAGCAAAGGAAATACAACAGAACAAAGATAGTCTTTTAAACAAATGGTGCTGGAGCAACTGGACATTCACATGCAAAACAAAAAAACAAAAAATGAATTCAGACAAAGACCTTACACCTTAAAAATTAACTCCAAATGGATCAAAGACATAAATGTAAAATGTGAAACTATAAGACTCTTAGAGAATAGCATACAAGAAAACATAGATGACCTTGGGTATGACAATGACTCAACAGACACAACACCGAAGGCATAATTCATGAAATAAGTAATTGATAAGCTAAACTTCATAAAACTCAAAACTTCTGCTTTGAAAAGATAATGTCAAGAAAATGAAAAGAGGAGATGCAGACTGGGAGAATATATTTGCAAAAGACACATCTGATAAAGGACTATTATCCAAAATATACACAGAACTCTTAAAACTCAATAATAATAAAATTAGCAATTCAATTAAAAAATGGACCAAAAATCTTGACACCTCACCAAAGAAGAGAAATAGATGGCAAATAGACATATTAGAAAAATGAACCACATCATGTGGCATCAGGTAAATATAAATTAAAGTCTTGAAATACCATTACATACCTATTAGGAAGGCCAAAATCCAAAACACAAGTGACAAAGGCTGGTGAGAATGTGGAGCAACAGAAAGTCTCTTCGTTGCTGGTGAGAATGCAAATTGGTACAGTACTTTGAAAGACAGTTGGGCAGTTTCTTACAAAACTAAATATACTCTTGCCATGTAATCCAGCAGTTACTCTCCCCAGTATTTATCCCAAAGCGCTGAAAACTTACGTCCTCCCGAAACCAGCACACAGAGGTTTATAGAAGTTTTATTCATAGTTGCCAAAACTTGGAAGTAACCAAGATGTCCTTTAGTAGGGGAATAGATAAATAAAATGTGGTACATGCAGACAAAGAAATATTATCCAGCTATAAAAGGAAATTAGCTATCAAGCCATGAGAAGACACAGAGGAACCTTAAATGCATATTATTAAGTGAAAGAAGTCAATCTGAAAAAGGCTACCTACTGTATAATTCCAACTATATGACATTCTTAGAAAGGCAAAACTATGGGGACAGTATAAAGATCAGCGATTGTCAGTGGGTTGGGAGCGGGAGAGGTGAATAGGCAAAGCACAGACGATTGTTAGCACAGTGAAAATACTCTGTAAGATACTATAGTGGTGGTACATATCATTAGACATTTGTCCAAACCCATAGACTGTATAGCACCAAGAGAAATCCCTAATGTACGCTATGCATTTTGCATAATAATGATGTGTAAATGTAGGTTCATGGATTGTAACAAACGTACCACTGTTAAGAAAGATGTTGCGAATGGGTGGGGCTATGTTTGTGTGGGGGCGGTGGGTACACAAGAAATCTCTGTGCCTTCCTCTCAACTTTGCTGTGAGCCTAAAATGCCCTAAAATAAATTTTTTTTTAAGACAATGGTAAACTGCATTTAAAAGAACATCTATATATGTAAAACTCAGGGGCAAGAGATGTTGATGTAAGGACTGAAACAGAGCACTTGCAGGTAAATAGACATTTGATACATAACAAAGGAAAGCATGAACTTATTAATAAGTTTCAATGGGACAACTGGATATCAACATAGAAAAGAAATAAAATCGTATCTCTAGTTCATCCTTGACAACACTAGATCTACTAAAGATGTAAAAGTAAAAGGCAAAACTGCAACATTTTTGGAGAAATAATATAAAATGATAGCCTTGTGACTTCAGAGTTATGAAATCTCTTAAAATAGAATATTAAGAGTACAGAATAAGAGAAAGATGGATTATCTAAATTTTATTAAAATTATAAAATTCACTTTATCAAAGAATATCATGCAAAGGGTAAAATAAAAAAAAAGACAAGCCACTGAAATGGAAAATATATTTAAAACACATATACCTGGCAAAGTACTAGTATTCAGAATAAATAAGTAGCTACTTCAAATAAATATGAAAAATACAGTCAACAAGGGGGAAAATGGATCAAAGACCTGAAGAAATACTTCACAAAAAGGAAATCCAAGAGATTAATATAGCACTATCTAGAAATATGCTCAAACTCAGTAGTAATTTGAGAATGCCAAGTTAATCTATTTTCTAATAAAATTCAACATGCCTTAGATTCTCAAAATACTTTTAAAAATCTGATAACGGCAAACTGTTGGTGAGGATGTGAAACTGCTATTTGGAAGTGTCAATTTGGCACAACCTCCTTGGGAAACAGCTGGGCATTGTCTAGCAAAACAAGATGTCTATGCCCTGGGAATTCCACTCATAAGCATTTACATTAGGGAAAAATTTGTACATATTCTCTAACAGACATGTCCCAAACCATTCATAGCCCCATTACCAGTTAAGAGCCCTAAACTGAAATTATCCTTAATAACTACGAAGAGAAAGTTGAATATATAAATTATGGCAAATTCATTCAATGGAATACCATACAGTATTAAAGACAAATTAAGTAAAGTTGCATGCAACAACCTGAATACATTTCACAAATGTAGTTTCAAGCAACAGGAGGAATTTGGTAAAAAATACATATAATATGATTTCATTTATATAAGATTCAAACAAAACAATAAAAATCCGCGTTTTTTTTTTTTTTTTTTTTTTTGAGACGAGTCTTGCTCTGCGCTCCGCAGGCTGGGAGTGCAGTGGCCGGCCTCTCAGCTCACTGCAAGCTCCGCTCCCGGGTTCACGCCATTCTCCTGCTCTCAGCTCCCGAGTAGCTGGACTACAGGCGCCCGCCTCGGTCGCCCGGCTAGTTTTTTGTATTTTTTAGTAGAGACGGGGGTTTCACCTATTAGCCAGGATGGTTCTCGAATCTCCTGACTCATGATCCGCCCGTCTCGGCCTCCAAATTGCTGGGTCATTACAGGGCTTGAGCCACCGCGCCCGCGCCCAACACGCCTGCTATTTTAAGGACACCTAGTTAGAATAAAAGTCAGGAGAGTAGTTATTTTAGAGAAGAAAAATGTGATGCAATCAGGGGCTTCTATGTTGCTAATTATTGTTGGCAAGGATGATGGTTATCAGTAATATTTATTTGATAATTATTCTCTAAACTATTCAGATATATTCTATGCACTCTTTTATGTATAGGGTTTGTGTGATGCACCCAAAATACACAAATCATACACACACTGTGAGGGTATAAATCAGATAAAAGAAAATTTCCCTAAAACATGTGTTATAAAATCATTCTCATTTGTGATAAAAATAAATTAAAAATAATTATTTATATTAACATAGAAAAAAATTCTAAAATAAATAAAATAAATCAATCAAAATGTTAACAGTAGTTATCTTTAGAGTGTGGACATGTTGGTATTGTTTTTTGTATTTTATGAGTTGTCTACAATGATACATATTTTTTGTACTAAAATATACATTTCTTCAAACACAACAGGGACCAAGAAAGGGTCAAGGATGAAACTATAGCTTTAAAAGTGCGCAGAAATTTGGGAAATTAATCTTTTAGCAAAATGATCACTTAACAGAAGATTTTGGCAAACCTACAATATTTGCAAGATGACTCTGTGAAGTCTGTGAGGAACAAGCCAATTGCTTCTGAGGAAAAAGCTTTCTTGCATATGCTCATGGGTTACAAGACTTCAGATATGTAGACCATTGCAATGCAATGTCCCTGGAAGCATGTCTACAAGCCAGCACCAAGAATGTGCTTTTAAGGATAGTGATATGCTCATGGCATGCCATGAAGGTACTTTCTACAGAATAATCTGCCCACCCATGTGTAGGTTATGAGACTTACTTAACATAGATTGGCCAAAAGTTTTCATGTAGATGGATTTGAGGTTTTAGCAACATTTTCTGGATTTTGGAAATGCATTAATTAACCCCCCAACATCTGACCAAAGGTCAGTGGAGAGACAACACTAACAAAGAAAACACAGAGCCCCAACATAATGGGTCTAGGAAATTAAACAACTAAGCAATGAACCAGGCTGATTCTGATTTCTATACACTCCTGAAAAAAGCACTTCTCTCAAATATATTTCTATTTTAGAAAAGCTAAAACAGAAGCCATGGCTTTATATGTCTTAATCATCCTTTTACATCAGGCATTAATTAAGACCTGCAAGGCTTTTTGTCCCTTTGGGGAATAAAGAGGTATCATAAACAGGAAGAAAAGCCTCTCAGTGGAGACTTATGCAGACGTACCTCTCACTGCCAATAGTCCAGGGTGATTCAAACCAAAAATAGTTGATTAAGGCAGACATTCTAGGACAGGAAACCCATAACCGAAACACTAATCAGAACACAAATTGCATCTCTAATGAGGCATTGATTTTCAATCAGCCAATGTGTTGAATGTAAAGATGTGCCGGGTGGTTCTATCAATTGAAACCCTGGGTTAGGGCAATTTGTGATTAGCGCAGAGAAGGCAGAAGGACAGAGAAATAACTAGGTGATATGTAGAATTTTAAAAAATGAAATTTGAGTATACAGCCATTATGGGAAAGAGCATGAAGTTTCCTCAAAAAATTAAAAGCAGAACAACTGTAAGATCCAGCAATCCCATTACTGGGTATACACACAAAGGCAATGAAATCAATGTGTCAAAGAGATGTCTGCCTGCTCATGTTTATTGCAGCACTATTCACAATAGTCAAGATATGGAATTAACCTAAGTGTCCAACAACAGAGGAATGGATAAAGAAAATGTGGTAAATATATGCAATAGAATACTGTTTGGCTATAAAAAATAATAAAATTCTGTCATTTTTGACAATGTGGATGAGTCTTGAGGTTATTACATGAAGTGAAATAAGCAGACACAGAAAGACAGATACAACATTTTCTCATTCATATGTAGGAGCTAAAAAACTGATTTAATGAAAGTAGTGACTAGAATAGTGATTACCAAAGACTGGGGAGGGTAGGGGACATTGGGAGATAAAGAGAGGACGGTCAATGTTACACTTAGAAAAAAAGACTAAGTTGTGAGGTCCTATTGTACAGTAGAGTGACTGTAGTAATTAAAAAGATATTGCATATGTGAAAATAGCTAGAAGAGAGAATTTTGAATGTTCCTATTACAAAGAAATGATAAATGTTTGAGGTGATGGATATGCTAATTACCCTGATTTGATCATTACACAATGCACACCTGCATCAAAACATCACACTGTACCCCATAAATATGTACAATTATTATGTGTCAATAAAAAATAAATAAATTTTAAAATAAAAGAAAGTAAAAAGATGGAAAGACATGATGCCAAGCAAACCAACATTTATTTTTGGTGATTATATTTAAATGTATTAAGTGGGTCATTTCACTGAAGCTTAGTTAAAATTGGTCATTTCTGAGATTCAAAACAAGCTTTTGGAGGAATCTGTAAGGAGATGATTGAATAGCTTTTCCCTAATTAGGAAGGCATATCACAGCTAATCACCAAATAGACGACTTCAAAGACTGCCTAGACAGTAAAGAAAGCTCTGGAGTTCACTCACAACTATGATGGCATGTTGAGAACCAGTACATTTCTGATACTTTGCTGCAGTACCTTCTTAGAGTTGGCAAAGTGCATAAATTCTTCTGCAGGAGTCTCTGCCTCAAAGCTTGTTCAAAATCCTTTTTAATAGAACTGCCAGTCACTGCAGAGCATATAGTGCTTATTTCTTAAGAAATCATCATCCATAAATTTCTAATATTTACAGCCTGAACAAGAAATAAATATAGCTTTTGTTCAGTAGCATTCGTGAGTAAGCAGTGGTATTTCTCTTAGTGTGTGCAGAATTAAATGCTTTAGGAAAGATTTATCATTGCAAAAGGATAATTTGAAGGACTGCATTGAAAAAAAAATCAGGCCAGTTAGGATTAGAAAACTGTTTAATAATGAGCACTGACACTGGTTTGAAGAAGGATAATTAGAAGCTTTAATGTGCGGAGTGCCTTTTGAAAACATTTCTGGTGGTTAATAACACCTTCTTAACATCCAGAGAAGGGCCACTGAGCTGACAGATGATAACCAACAATCTTATCCGAGGTCATAAGGAAAATCGAAGGACAGACTTTAGTTCTCCTCATATATTCTCTCATTAGATTTACTACTATTCTGCAATATCGTTAGGGGGTATAATTTTCCCCATAAGTCACGGATCTAAGATGGAGATTGCTGATTTCGAAATATCTGTGGACTTCTGAAATCACAGCTGAAAACCAGTACTTCCCACCTCCTCCCTCTGGGCATTCAAGAATGAGAGTCAGTTTTAAGGAGGAAGTCTTGCTGATCCACACCTAGCCTTGGTGATCCACCCTACACTGCTGATCCACCCTACATTGCCTTGGTGAGGACTGAACAAAGATGCCCTTTCATGACCACAGGGCTTGGAACAAATACTACATATTCCTGAAATCCAAAATATCTTCATGTCCTCGGCATTACCTCTATGTAAAAATGCAATTGTCACTTAAAACTCGTAATCATAACTAATATACAGCTGCGAGCCAATGTTTTTGGTAGAAAATAAGCTATATTTTTATGGCAAGGAAATAAGATTAAAGAATAACTTGCCTGTTTGCTTAGAAAACACAATAAAAGGCCAGCCACGGTGGCTCATGCCTATAATCCCAGCACTTTGGGAGGCTGAGGCCGGTGGATCACCTGAGTCCAGGAGTTCAAGACCAGCGCAGTCAACATAGTGAAACCCCGTCTCCACTAAAAACACAAAAATTAGCACCTGTAATCCCAGCTACTCGGGAGGCTGAGGCAGGAGAATCACTTGAACCTGGGGGCAAGAAATTCGTACCACTGCACTCCAGCTTGGGTGACAGAGTGAAACTCCGTCTCAAAAAAAAAAAAAGAGAAAACACAACAAAAAACATGGACATTGTCATGCTATAAGGACTTTTCAGGACCACAATATCAAAAACCTTCCCCTACTAGTTGTCAGCCTTCCTGTGTCCAACCGCTCTTGCTGACCCCATTTTCCATGCCAGCTATTGCTTCTTTTCACTCCCCACCTTTAAAGCAGATATCCTTGAAAGAGTTGCCTGTCTTTGTTGCTTCCATTTCTTCTCTCAGTCACTCTTGAACCCACTCGAATCAGGCTCCCTCCCTACAATTCCACCAAAGTAGCTGTTCCCAAGGTCCTCCATTTACCCAATTCAAGGGTCAATTCTCAGGCCCATCTGACAATCCATGTCACCCTTTCTTTTTTCTCCTCCTAGCTTCTGGCCTGCTCCTTCTAAATTCTTCCTGGCAGGCACTCCTTATACCTCAGGTATCTAGATTAGGGCTGCACACTCACATCCCTGTTTTGTTCTTTGATCCATAGGTAGTGGCAACAATATATTTGAAGGATTTAGACATTTGGAGGCAAGACTTCTGGCATAATCTATTTAATATTTAATATTTTCCCAATCATGTTATCTCCATAAATCTTGTAGTTATATGAATACATAGTTCCATCCACCAGTGAACACAACAGCTGTATCCCTCACTTCTTTCATATACAGTGTCACAAATAGCAGTTTATGATTTTATTTCCTTCAACTAGGAAGCTCTCAACTCTACCAGGCTGCAGATGCCTGACATTTAATTAGTCACCTAATTATGGCTTTTTGCTGGCCTTAGCCTATGTTTTCATTTAGGAGAAAAAAAAAATCAAATCGATTGGGTTACAATGAAAAAGAAATACAACTCCAGTTATTATATTAGCCCTAGCCTCTTTAGGGAAGAAGTCAAAGATTTTAATTTTTCTCTAAAACTAAAGGGATGTAACAAACTACTGTAATTATTTCAGAGGATACATTTAGCATTTAAGTCAGAAAGAAATAGTTGCAACTAACCTAGAGAAGTGGTCTCCTCAGCTGGTGCTGGTTCATGGTTGATCATATTAATATGCTTTTATCAACAGAATGGGAGTTGAGGAAGCAGTCCACAAGAAAAGTCAGTGTGAGTAGGTCATGGAACATAACATTGTCACCAACAGAGAATTACTTTTCCTTTTCTATCACTATATTTTAATTTCCCATTATACCTTTCAGTATCTTTCATTCCTATCCTTTCCTAATCATGTAAAGTTTCTTTTTCCTCCTTTTCACTTAGGGCCTGTTATAAAGGATAATACCTCCAAAAGTGGTGCTCAGAAAAGAAAACCTGTTGATGCCTTTCATTGTGAGTTTTATCATTTTCTGATCTTTTGTTGTTTCTTGTTAAAAGTAGGGTTGTCTTGTGATGAGCGAGAAAAGAATAAGGTGACTCAACAAAAAAAGTTTTTTTAAACACTGTAAATAGAATTGGGGGTAAAGTACAAAGCTTCTGCACTTTTAAAAACCTCATACTCAGTGTTGAGTACAAAAGGCAGTGCTCCCTGCTAATCTCCTGAGAACTAACCCTTTAAAATGGTCTCCAGCAGCTCCCAGCTGCTTTAGTTGGTGCCTTTCCAAGTGAGTCCGAGAAATATAGAAATGGGTCTGGAACATTTGCTTGTAATCAAAATGTGAACACATATCTAGAATCAACCATATCTTAAACACCTTACACTGGCTTACAAATCCATGTATCGAGGGAAGACATTTACTATAGAATAAAACCATTCATAGAAGAGAGTCTTCTTCTAATAGTTTGCAAAACAAGCCTTTTAATTGCAAAATAACATTATTTAAATCAACTGATCAGAAAGCATTTTTGAAGCAGATATTTGTGACAAATTTTAAATAGTTTTATTTTAATGGTAGTCACTACTTCAGGCTGGTTGAAAGAGAATTAGCAGGTGGCTTTCTCTTGCAATATGTGTAATGAATGAAGATAAATAATTTAATAGTTTTATTTACCTTCTGTGCTATTAAAATGTAAAATGTCATAACACCTTCCATAATTTGGAGTAAAAATGCCAACCTACTCTGAAGGAGTAGTACTTTTTAAAAAGTTTATATAATCTTAAACTGTTTATTACTATATGCATGGTAAGCTTGGATGAGGCAGAGCAAGTCTTGAATCTTTTTATATGTCAAATGAGGGTTATAAAATGATCTGCCTCCAAAGATTGTGAAGACGAAATGACCAATAACACTAACAAAAACATCAAACACTTTGATTAGGGCTTGGCGTTCAAATAAGCTCTCAATACATTGTACTTGTTCCAATTATCAGCATTATTTAATTAAGATACACGGTATGTAAAATTAGCAGACTGTCTCTAAATGAAGTGCTGATAAAGAAGTATTAAACTAACAAAATATATGCAACATGTCTATTGCACTATTGTTTGATTTACTAGCAAAACTTATCTCATAGACAGGAAAACCACAGAATACTGTCTAGTTCCTTTCTAAATGCCTAAAAATTTGGTAGAGATGGAGGCTTGATTATCTTTTCTGCAAAACATCCATAAAATTTGTATACATCTACATATACATATATAAAATGATACGCATTTTAATACTCTAAGTTTTGTTGATTTTTCTTTTGCATTAGTATGTTTACATTTCTAACTTAGGCAATATTTTTTTTTTTAATCCCCAAGGTAAGATCAGGGTTGCAAAAGAAATACTATTCTCTTTGGTAGAGCTGACCTTTGAAGTACACATTTGCTGACATGACTTAAAGACTGCACTCCATCACATTCTTAACTAAGGCACAAGAATTGCAGCCAGATTTTTTTTTAATCACACTAAAAAATGAAGATAATCCAAAGTGAACTGGTTTTCTCATCATTATAAAATACTTGGACATAATGGCATTTTATACATAACATTAAATCCTAACAAAAAGGAGCTAAAGACATTAATTACTTTCTAATATAAACCTGTAAACCGTTGGTATTGCTTCTTAAACAACATCATAACTGGGATTTTCCTGTAACAGCGTAACAATGTATATGTAGTTCCAATTACAATGTATCATTGAGTAGAATGTACTTCTAAGTACCAGAAAACTTATTGATCTCTTTAAAATTCATGAATATTTAACTGAAAAAGTTGGGGAACTTTAAACAAGATACACATACACAATTTAACTATATACTTGTGCACACTCAGTATATATTTGTATATATATAGATCACATATATCTTTATCATATTTATATATGCATATTTATTAGTAGGAATAAAAAAGTATATGGCACATATTAGTAAAGTACTTGGCACCTATTAGTAAAGCATATGACACATATTCATTCTTAAAAATTTTTTAAAAGTATATGGCACAAATTTGTACAAAGGTGCTTCTCCTGTAGACATTTTATGGATGTGTCATAGGGATACACTGGCATTAGATTCAGAGTGCGTGCTTCCCTATGAGGAGGGTGTTAAGACCCCAATCAAGCCTAAAAGCTCTATATCTCATTAAGCAACTACCCAGCTTCCCTGTTTGTCTTTCCATCCCCCAACTTTTCTTCTTAGCAAGAAAGAGCCTCCGCTTGGTTTCTTAAGTATCTTTGGCTTTTGGCTACTTATTCCACTTTTCTTCAAATCTCTTTCTACTTCAAATATTTTGTAAAGTGGCTGCTGGAAGAAGAAGGCTAAAATGTCCTTTACCAGAGGATTTAAGATAATTATGTAGGAAAGGGATAGTGGCAGGAGCCAGGGACTTCTTAGTGGAGCAAGGAATCCCATTTCCAGTGAATTTCTCTACTCAGAAAACAGAGGAAGAGAATCCTTACAGATCTACTTAAATCATCTTAGTTCTGTGGTTGGCCCCTGCCAAGGAGATAAGCAGATTGATCAGCAGGCCTGGGTTGACTGGTTTGTGTTTACTTGTTTGGTTGGTTATTTTTAATGTGCATAGGTAAACACACTAATTTAGGGCCAGGTAGAATTTCTGGTGGGGCATGGTTATAAACCACTGCCTCTTTTTCCTTCATTTATACCGTGCACGTGTGTGTGTGTGTGTGTGTGTGTGTATGCATGAGTGTGTTTACTAGAACACATCTACAGCTGGCTCCATAGCTCAACTTTGTCTTCTGCTTTGATCTTCTTAATCTTAATAACCTTTAGCCTTCCCTCCTGGCCCCTTGGATTTCACGGACTATGAGTTTTCAGTGTTGCTGTTTACTTCTGTGTTTACCTTTTCACCCTTTGGTGAGATCATTTTGGTCCCTAGTCTCCTGCAGCCTACCTGTGACCAGACCAGACCCTGCTATGTTTTGGCTCTGTGTCCCCACCCAAATCTCATGCTGAATTTTAACTCCCAATGTTGGAAGTGGAGTCTGGTGGGAGGTGATTGGATCATGGAGGTGGTTTCTAGTGGTTGAGCACTATCTCCCTTGTGCCATCTCATGATAGAGTTCTCACAAGATCCGGTTGTTTGAAAGTGTGCAGCACCTCCCCTTTCTCTCTCTCTCTCCCTCCCTCTCTTTCTTTCTGTCTCTCCGGCCATCCAGGTGAAGACATGCCTGCTTCCCTTTTGCATTCTGCCATGATTGTAAGTTTCCTGAGGCTCTCCCAGAAGCAGAAGCCTTTATAGCCTTCAGAACCATGAGCCAATTAAACCTCTTTTTCTTATAAATTACCTGGTCTCAGGTAGTTCTTTATATCAGTGTGAGAATAGACTAATACAGACCTGAAGCCCAGTACTAAAGTTTGTAAAGCAGGAGATTCTGCTGCTTTATAAGAGCACTGAGAATCAGAGCTGATCAGAGCATCTTGTATAGCAATGGTCTTTTTGAAACTCTGAGATACAGACTCTGTATCTCTGAAAATCCTTTACTAAAGATCCTCCTCTGCTGCCTTTGGTATTGGTAGTAGGCATCATATATTTTTAAACATTCTTAGCCTGAACGGTTTTCTGTAGCATTCTTCTTCTCTCTGCAGAATAGTGTCTGGCATCTCAGGGTATTAATAATCTATCCAAGAAAAAATGTGACACAGGAGTGCCTGAAGCCAGACCCTTCATGACTCTGGACTGAGAAACAGCACCAGGTAGAGGCCAGATACCAGGACTTAGAGTCAGAACACTGGAGGTGAAGCCTGGTTGCACTGCATATGAGATACAGAATCTTAAGCAAGTCATTTAGCCTCTCTCGGGTTGTTTTCTTGTCAAAATAGAAAATAATTTTTAAAAATTATTTAAATGATTGGACCAGGACCATATCAGGTAAGACATGTGGATAGCTTTCTTCATTGTCAAAGGGCCAGTATATGGATGGTGTTCTTATCACCAGTGCTAGTGATGCTGCAGAGGCGAAGTTCGGAGACTATAAAGCTCTCAGCCTGCCAGGACCGAAAGAGGGGGAAATGGCAATGGAGACAGGCACTGGAAGCCAAAATGAGAGCTACCCTTCCAAGCTTGGATGACAAAATAAAGCCACAGTATAGAGGGTTTAGGTTTCCAGGTCTTCTATTTTTTTTAAGAGCAACTTCCCTGGCTCTTGCCTACCTTGTTAATGATGGGTCTAGAACAAATAGAGTGAAAAATAAGATGTGTAATCTGATCAGGAGAAATTACTAGTGGTGGGGGAGGTGGCAGTGGAACCTGTGGCCACATCTTCTTAATCAAGTAAAGGCAGATGGAAATTGGCTGTGCCAGAAGTTCCAAGAAGCATCTTCCAAACCCAGTGTCATTCAGCCTGTGGGCCAAACTCTAGTTCACCATCTGTTTTTGTGAATAAAGTTTTATTGGAACACAGACCTGCTTATTTATGCAGAACACCGAGTTGAGCAGTTGAGAAAGACGCAGTACAACCCACAAAGCTTAAAATATTTACTCTAGCCTTCTTAAGAAAAAGTTTGAAGACGCCTGTTTTATACCTTTTAACAAGGAGAAATGTTAGTTAGAACAACATTTTGGCTGCTAGATCACATTAAATTAGAAGGCAGCATCACTGAAGAATAGGTCTGGTGTATTCTTGGAAATATACTTGTTCTGCCATCTTTTTTCAAAGTGAATAACCAAGGATCAGTGAAGAAAGACACAGTTTCTTAGTCATGCATTTTAAGAAAGGGAGGAGGAAAAAAAAATTCAAATCAAATTCTTGAAACCCAGGGGGCTGAAGAGGAAAAAATACACTAACGGTATTTAGAAAATGTTGTCAGATGCCCACCACTGTCACAGTTACTCTCTCTTCATCAGTAACACAGAGATTCAGCAAAATGGGAACCTTCATGATTTTCACCTAAGAGACTTCAAGCAAAGGTGCTACTACTCTAAAGCAGGGAGTGATACAAGCCAGTTGTCAGAAAGCAGATTGAAAGTGTATGCAGGTAGGAATGTAGTATATACTAGCATTGACCTGTTTTTTACATTTCTGTGAAATCAAAGTTCAAAACCCACATGTAGTGGTAAGGAAAACACACTCCATTTCCCCAAGCTGCAGCACCTGCTGCAGTCTTACTGGGATGTGCTGGCAATCACTCCATCCCGCCAGGAGCTCACAGCAAATGGAGGCTCTTTCTCACGGGGAAGACCAGCAGTTGATCAAGGCCAAGCAGGGAGACATGAGAATGGCTAACCTGACAGCCAAGGCTTGGTTAGTCTGTGGAGGAAAGAAATCATTCTTGATATACCGAGAAGTGAGTCACTGACAAATGTCCAGAGCCTTACACCTGCACAAAGTAGCTTTCTTACTTTTCTTTATATTTTAGCAATTAACATACCACGAGATAAAAAACCACTGGGTATTTCCTCCCCTCCCTGTAACTGACCAGAGATGTGCAACCCAGTGTACACTGCTTTGGAAAGCAAAGCGATAGATCAATGAGAAAATAAGCCTTTGGCCGGGCGCGGTGGCCAAGGCCTGTATCCGCACTTTGGGCAGGGCCGAGACGGAGCGGATCACAAGGTCAGGAGCTTCGAGACCATCCTGCTTAACACAGTGAAACCGTCTCCAACTTAAAAAAATTACAAAAAAACTAGCGGGCGAGATGGCGAGCGCCTGTAGCTAGTCCAGCTACTCGGAGGCTGAGCAGGAGAATGGCGTGGCCCGGCGAGGGGACTTGGCAGTCAGCTGAGATCCGGCCACTGCACTCCAGCCCTGGGCGCGAGCGAGACTCGTGTCTCAAAAAAAAAAAAAAAAAAAAAAAAAAAAAAAAGAAATATAAGCCTTAATTCACCTCACCCACACCTCCTATACACATTGTCCCTTGAAAGCCTGTTTACCGATTACCTGTCTTCAACACCCTTCACAGACTTGGAGAATTCAAAACGGGGACACCGGAACAGGAAACATAAATCACCGGAAACGCTAATACAAAATATTAAAACAATAAAATATGAGTGAATTAATTTTCCTCCTCCTTATTCCCAATACAATTTAATTCTGTTTCTGTAAAGGGCTGCGGAAGGAAACGGCGAAAATAAATAAAATGACTTCAGGAAAAGAAAACTTTGCTCACGTGTTTGCAAAATACTGAAGCCCCAAAAGTAGTCTCTGGGGGCCAATACGTCATTGTTCTTGAGGCCTCTGGAAGGTCAAGACTGGAGGCTACTTAGAAACTGGTAACTCAAAGATCTCGTTGGGACAATTTCTGCCAAAAACAGCAATGACAGACAAATACGTGTTATGAGAATACTACTTTGCTTTTTTTCAGGTTTATGCAGCCTTGGTGATTTCAAAAGAAATGTTTTGTGTATAAAACAACATAATAAAAGAGAATCCTGCTACTTGACAGGGTTTCCTTTAATGGAAAGACTTTTTCACGCCCATAAACATTTGATGCCCACATCTGTTAAGAGATAAAATGAGAGTATAACTTCCCTTTTGGATGAAGATATTCAGGGTTCTGAGAGCCCATATAACATGCTTAATGGAGACAGCAAAAAATGCTGTAGATAAAGTTTCCCTGATTAAATTAGTACTCTATTGGAATTTAAAATTTTATGGACTGCCTCAGGTATTTTATATATGGCTTTGGGAGTGTGTTTATATTTTAATTCTAGTGTATAGCTTGCTATTGTCATTTTAGGAAATCAAAGAGCCTGCTAGATTTGTAGATTTTTGAGGAACCTCGATATTATTCTTTACGATGGCTGTACTAGTTCACAATCCCAACAGTGTATAAGGGTTCACATTTTTTTTTGCATCCTCACCTGCAATTGTTAGTTTTTTGTCTTTTTGATAATAGCCATTATAAATGTGGTGAAATGATATCTCATTGTGGCTTTGAGTTGCATTTCCTTGGTGATTAGCGATGTTGAACATTTTTAACATAGTTCTTGGCCATCTGTATGTCTTCTTTTGAGAAGTGTCTGTACAGATCATTAACCCGTTTTTAAATCAGAGTGTGTGGAAGCTAAAAAAGTTAACCTTATAGAAGTAGAGAGTAGAACAGTGGTTACTATAGGCTGGGAATGGTAGTAGGCTTGGAGGGTTAGTGAGAGACTTGTTAAAGAATAAAAAATTACAGCCTGATAGGAGGAGTAAGTGTTCTATAGTATTATCGGGTGGCTACAGTAAACAATTATATATTTTCAAATAGCTAGAAGACAGGATTTATGTTCTCTACACAAATGTTTGAGGTGATAAATATGCTAATTATCCACATTTGATCTTTAATACATTGTATGTATTAAAACTCTCTACATACCTCATAAATATGTACAATATATTTTGTTTTTTATTTTGGAGATGGGGTCTCCCTCTGTCACCCAGGCTGGAGTGCAGTGGTGCAATTATAGCTCACTGCGGCCTCCAACTTCTGGGCTCAAGCAATCTTCCCACCTCAGCCTCCCGAGTAGCCGGGACTACAGGGGTATGCCATCATGCCCAGCTAATTTATTTATTTTTATTTTTTGTAGAGGCAGGGTCTCAGTATGTTGCCCAGACTGGTCACAAACTCCTAGTCTCAAGCGATCCTCCCACCTCAGCCTAGCAAAGTGCTGGGATTACAGGCAAGAGCCACCACGCCTGGCCTATGTGTACAATTATTATTTCAAATTTTTAAAAAAGTCTTCTATATTACAAAATATTTTAAAAGATTTTCCCAGAGAAGCAATGCTATTCACTTATTAGATAGCGGGAGCCTAGAAGAGCCATCCTGCTCCTCTCGTTCACCGCTATCTGCAGGGCCACCACAGCCCGACTTGGCGGTGCAAGGCCAGCTGGTGGTGTCTCCTCTGCATGGGGAAGCCAGCCTCCCTAAGTGCTTTTCCTATAGGTGGGGATAAGATTCCTTGGTTCTTTGACATCAAAGAACCCTGCAATACCTATCCACTCCTCTCAGAGAAAAACTCCTGGGATTATTTAATGAATTTATTATTATTATTCTTATTCTTAGAGATAGGGTGTCACTTGGTTACCCAGGTTGGAGTGCGGTCATAGCTCATTGCAGCTTCAAACTCCCAGGCTCAAAAGATCCTCCCATCTCAGCCTCTTGACTTGCTCAGACTACAAGGATGTGCTACCACGCCCAGGTAATTTATTTATCTATTTTATCTGTAGAGATGAGGTCTTGCTACTTTGCCCAGGCTGGTCTTGAACTCCTGGCCTTAAACAGTCCTCCTGCCTCAGCACCCAAAGTGCTGGGATCACAGGTGTGAGCCACCATGTTGGACTCAAGTCTGGTCTACCATGCCCAGCTAATTTATTTACTTTTTATTTACAGAGATGGGTTTTGATATTGTGCCCAGGCTGGTCTTGAACTCCTGGCCTTAAGCAATCGTACTGCCTCAGCTCCCAAAGTGCTGAAATCACAGGTGTGAGCCACTATGTTGGGCTCAAGTCGAGGCATTATTGAACAGGATCTGGCTCTCTCTCTGGTGAGAGCTCCCACTATCTCCTCACTTGCTCTGGTTCTGCCTCCCTGACTTCCTTGCTGTTTCTCCAGCACGTCTGTGCTCTGTCCCCACTTCCTAGGATACTCTTTCCCCTACCTGCGTGGCTAATTCCCTCACATCCTTCAGTTGCCTCACATGTCACCTTCTCAGCCAACACCTCCCTGACGTCCCTATCCCCAGGCTCCTGGTCCTCCTTACCCAAATTTTTCTTCTTCCATAGTCCTTATTTTCCTACAAATTATACAATTTGCATTTTATTAAGGGTATTATTTATTGCCTGTGTTTCCCACCAGGATCTAAGCTTCACAAGGCCAGGGGAACTGGGTCTTGAATAGGCCATGACATATAGTAGTCTCAATACATATTTTGATGAATAAATAATACATTAATTAATAAATGTCAGAGTAAAATAACTATTTCAAATCTCCAATACTGTTGCAATGCCTCTTCTGGCAGAACTGCAAAGCTCCTCATTCTCGTCTCAGGACCATTGAATTTTCTGCTTCCTCTGCTTGAAACGCTTTTCCTCCGGAACTTCGTGACACTGCTCCCCTCTCCAGATTCACATCTGAGTTCAAGCATCATTGCCTTTAAGAGAAGAACTCGGCCGGGCACGGTGGCTCAAGCCTGTAATCCCAGCACTTTGGGAGGCCGAGACGGGCGGATCACGAGGTCAGGAGATCGAGACCATCCTGGCTAACACGGTGAAACCCCGTCTCTACTAAAAAAATACAAAAATCTAGCCGGGCGAGGTGGCGGGCGCCTGTAGTCCCAGCTACTCCGGAGGCTGAGGCAGGAGAATGGCGTAAACCCGGGAGGCGGAGCTTGCAGTGAGCTGAGATCCGGCCACTGCATTCCAGCCTGGGCGACAGAGCGAGACTCCGTCTCAAAAAACAAAAAAAAAAAAAAAAAAAAAAAGAAGAACTCGGTGACTGCCCACACCATGCAGCCTTTGCTCTTCACCCTCTCTTCTCTATGGCATTTGCCTTCTCATCTTCCTTATCACACCAATAAATATCTAAAGGGATTTTTTTTTAAGTTTTGTAAATATTTGTTGTTGTTGTTGTTGTTGTTGAGACGGAGTCTCGCTCTGTTGCCCAGGGTGGAGTGCAGTGGCGTAATCTCTGCTCACTGCAAACTCTCTGCCTCCCAGGTTCAAGTGATTCTCCTGCCTCAGCCTCCCAAACAGCTGGGATTACAGGCACCCGCCACCACACTCAGCTAATTTTTGTATTTTTGTAGAGACAGGGTTTCACCATGTTGGCCAGGCTGGTCTCGAACTCCTGACCTCAAGTAATCCACCCGACTCGGCCTCCCAAAGTGCTGGAATTACAGGCCTTAGCCACCATGCCCGGCCTTGCAAACATGTTTTGATATCTTTCCCTTTCCAATAGAATATGAACGTGGGGGCATAGACAGTCTTATTAATCACCATATTCCCAGTGCCCAGCAAGTGCCTGGTATACTATAGAGGCATAATAATTATTTGTTATTTTGTTGACTAACTGAATACTGAATGATTAATAGCCACCTGGTACAAGTTATCAGGACTTTAGTTACATATCTCCCCTGAGCATACCTTCATGGCAAAATGGTGATGAGCTAATGATCTCTGGGGAAGACTTTGAGAACTACTACTTAAATTCCTCATACTCATTTCCTTCACCCAGGATCAGGTGAGTGTATGGCACCAGTGATGTTTTCATGTAATTTACTATGCATGACTATATGTATGTATGTATATACATAAAATGAATATGTTACTGTGTAATTTACTATCTATGACTCTTAGGGCAATAGAAGAACCGTGACTTTTTATCTGGAGGTTTGATAACCTTTGTAAATCCAGCTATAAATAAATATTTATCCAGAAAGCCATCCAAGTTAGTCCCATTGATAGCAGCCCCTGGTTTGCCAATTTGGACTTGTAACATCAGGGCCCGTGAATCACATCCTGGGCCACTTGTGAAAATCTTCCTGTGATGTCAGTTTCAGAAACTCTGAATTACCATGAATATCATAAATATAAATCTTAGACCCACCTCCTTCTCAATACAGAATGAAATGTTGAATTATGATGGTGATAAACAAGCTTTTGGTTGACATGAAGGACTGGATTGTTAAACTGGATAAATTTTCATCCCCTATTAGTGTGCTATTTTATGTGTCAGTAATAGAAAGTTATTTGAGTTTTTTGGGACTCGGTTTCCTCATCTGTAATACAAAGCATTGGAATTAATGATGTGTAAAATTCCCTTTCTATGAGAGAATCAGAACCAATGAAATTAATCTCTTTTTATTTTATGTTCTTTCATTTTTCATAGGCTTAATTTAACAATCTAGAGACTTTGTGTCTGTTTCCTTGAAAATTATCCTATAGAGTCATTGAATTTTTGAGAGTGTGAATTATTTTACATCACTTCTCACAGTGCGTAACCAAGAAGCACTCAACGGACCTTAGTCCCTCACCCCATTGCCTTCCAGGTATAAGAATCTTAATGTGCCTGCTGCTTCAACTCTTTCACTTTACAAATGAAGTGATGGAGACTAACAGAAGTTAAGAGACTTGCCAAGGGTCACCCAGCTAGTAAGAGGCAGAACTTAAAGGAGAGGTCATGTATTCTGATTGTATGTGGGTTCTAGCAACTCCAGCCGGCTACCTTTATTCTGTCTTTTGCAGTTACCAAAGCTGAGTAAACAAGATAAGTATCCTTATTTCCTCTGAGCTCAAACATTTCTAAATGAAACAAAAATGCTTTCCGTGGTGCTAACATTTATAAGGCAGGCATGTAACAACATCCTATTTAGAACCAAGACTGATTTTGACTGGCAGATATAAAATATTTGCAAAATATCTTTATGTTTTTAAAATGACTAGGATAATTTGGCAGAATGATCTGATGTGTTTGTAAAAGAAAAAAAAGTACAACCTACATTAACGAGTTTGGGATAATTAAGAAACCATATTCATTTAAGGAAAAGTTAGTTTGCTATAGAATTTCAAAAATTACTATAGCATATCTACACTTATTTATAAATTGAAGCAGCTACATCCTTTAAGAAAAAAAAAGGAAGGTAAACAGTTTTCTCTGAATTGGTCTTCATTGATATTTTCAAATTACGTGTTGTGAAATATGCTTTGGGGCTGGGCGCCATGGCTCATGCCTGTAATCCCAACACTTTGGGAGGCTAAGACTTGAGGCTAGGAGTTCAAGACCAGCCTGGCCAACATGGTGAAACCCCATCTCTACTAAAAATACAAAAACTAGCCAGGCGTGGTGGCAGGTGACTATAATCCCAGCTACCGGGGAGGCTGAGGCAGGAGAATCGCTTGAACCCAGAAGGCCGAGGTTGCAGTGAGCTGAGATCACACCATTGCACTCCAGCCTGGGTGACAGAGTGAGACTCTGTCTTAAAAAAAATGCTTTGGGACATAATAAAAAAAATGTAATTATTCTACCTTAAAATATAGTAGGATGATAATTAAACGGGTGATCCTCAACTTTTGCTTCACTCTGGAGTCACCCATGGGGCTTTTAAAAATAAAAATACCAATACCTGGATCCTCTCTCAAAGACTCTGATTTAATTGGTCTGACGTGTGACCTGAGCATGATGTTTTTCTATTAATTTGATCATGTTAATTTACCTGGTATTGAGACCTACTAAAATTTTATTTTTTTATGAGGAATTGTATTATATATCATAAGGAACTGTAAATAAAATACATCAATTTATATTTATAATTGAAAGGTATTTTGAATTTTCTATAATATTTTGAGAGGAGAAAACCTGGGGAAGTAATAATAGAAATTAATGAATGACCATGAGAATTAGCAGCAGAGTAATCAAACAGTATACATTTATTAAGCAACTACTCCAGAAAGGGAACTGTATTTCACCTCCATGGGTTACTGGAGCACCTTCTATCCAAAAGGGCCTATAATCAAGGCTGGGAGAGGTAAAACATACATGTATGTATAAAGATATAAAGATAATGGGCAGTACTAATGAGCAATAAAGAAATACTTGAGTGATTCGTGACTTCAAATATTTATGCCTTGCCATTTCTAGTGATTGAACACAGCCATGATTCTCTTCACTACTTTTCTTTTCCATCTACTTTCAATTCCTATTCTACTTTATGTCTATTTTATGGCCAATCTCTAGCACCTGGCTACTCAAAGGTGTTCCATGGACCAGCAGCCTCAGCATCACCTGGGAGCTTGTTAGAAAGGCAGCATCTCAACCCCACCTTATACCCACAGAATCTCAATCTGCATTTCACTAGGTCCCTATATGATTAATATAAATACTTAAGTTTGAGTAGTACTGCTCTGGTAGACACTGATCTCTTAACATCTATCAAATATACCATATTAATATTACTCATAATACATTATGTACTACAATACAGCTCAATCTCTAACGGAGGGTTTTGTTTTCAATGCCTTATGCAGGTTTTTGCAGTAGTAGTGGAGGATTTCCTTGAATAGGAAAAACTGAGTTTTTTAGAATGTTTTATTTGTGAACAGGAATTATTTCCTATCTGTGAGTAACTGCTAAAATGTGTGATATTGATAATGAGACCACAGGAGAACAATGGAAGATGTAATTTCTTCAGGCTAAAGGATTCAGACAAGGTGTCACGGGGAAGATGGGACAGAAATGAGCATTAAGGGGTGATTAGATTTAGGAAATTAAAAAAATAGATAAACATTTCAAATAGGAAAAAAAAATAGCAAAAGTAAAAGCCCTGACTAGAGTAGGAGGGTTTAGGATGGTGTGGCTCGAAGATGGCGCCAGTCATTCTCACCCCCTTGTATTCACGCTCCTGTGTCATTACCACTTTAATTAAGACTGATCTGTGTCAAAAATATAATATTGCTGAAATAACAGAGTGTGATTTCTGGGGCTATATCTTAAAAGACACTGTAATGTAATTTTTTAAAATTTAGAATATAAGACATTGTGGCTTATGTTTTGTTTTCTCGCCTCACTTGCTCTGTGAGGAGCAGCCTCCATGGCATGAGGTGAGGTCTAAAGCAATACCAGCACCAATTCGCCAGCTCGACAGGGAACCACCCACTGTATGAGGATCCTGTAGACCCAGTTGAGCCTTCAGATGAATAATCCAGATCAGCATTGTAAGTGCAACTTCATAAAACACCCTAAAGCAAGAACTACCAAAATAAGCCACTCCCCAAACTCTGTCCCACAGAAACTACAAGATTTAAACAGCAAATTCTATTATTGTGTTAAGAACACACTTTAGAGATAATCTGTTGTTAGTCATCAGTAACTTATATTAGTAGCAAATAATCAATACAGTTTATTTGGAAGATGGTGAGTAAATCAGTGTGGCTTTAATGGAGAGTTTATAGACTGGGGGTTGTAAGTTAAGATACCTCCAGGGTTCTGGTAGAATTACATGAGTGAAGTGACTCCTTCCCGAGTCAGAGAGAAAATAGGGAGTGGCAGAGGCTGTGTCAACGTGGTAAGCACAGGCCTTGCCACTCCTGCTAGTAAAGCCCATTGCTATCGCCATTCTGGGCAGGTCCATGCAGAGCTGAGAACGTGAGAAATCTCAGCCAGAAGATATAGCAGTGGTCATGGTTTGGTGTCACAATGTGGAATAATTAGAACAACAGACCCTTATTCTGTCAAGAAGGGTATCTCCTAGGTTTTCTTGTAGAATTCTAACAGCTTGAGGTCTTACATTTAAATCTGTAATCAATCTTGCGTTAATTTTTGTATTTGGTGAAAAGCAGAGGTTCAGTTTCACGCTCTGCATGTAGCTAGCCAGCTATCCCAGCACCATTTATTGAATAGGGTGTCCTTTCCCCATTGCTAATTTTTGTCAACTTTGTCAAAGATCAGATAATTAATTGCAGGTGCGTGGCTTTATTTCTGGGTTCTCTGTTCCATTAGTCTATGTGTCTCTTTTGCACCAATACTATGATGCTTACTTACTGTGGCCTTATAGTATAGTTCGAAGATGGATAACGTAAAGCCTCTGGCTTTGTTCTTTTGCTTAGGATTGCTTTGTCTATTTTGAATCTTTTTTTGTTTTTTGGTTCCATATGAATTTTAGAATAGTTTTTTCTAATTCTGTGAAAAGTAACGTTGATTTTCCTTGGCAAATAATTTATGGCTAAGTCCCTAAAAGTGATAGCAACAATAAAAACTGACAAGTGGGATCTAATTAAACTAAAAAGCCTCTTGACAGTAAAAGAAACTATCAACAGAGTAAACAGATAACCTACAGAATGGGAGAAAATATTCATAAACTATGTATCCAACAAAGGTCTAATATCCAGAATTTATAAGAACTTAAACAACTCAACAACAACAACAAAATAATCCCTTAAAACGGGCAAAGGATATGAACAGACTCTTCTCAAAAGAAGACATACAAGTGGCCAAGAAACATATGAAAAAATACTAATCATCACTAAATGTCAGAGAAATGCTGATTAAAACCACAATGAAATATCATCTCACACAAGTCAGAATGGCCATTAACAAAACGTCAGAAAAAATAACAAATGCTGGCATGGTTGCAGAGAAAAGGGAATACTTACACACTGTTTGTGGGAATGTAAATTAGTTCAGCAACTGTGGAAAGCAGGTTGGAGATTTCTCAAAGAACTTAAAACAGAACTACCATTTGACCCAGCAATCCCATTACTGGGTACATACCTAAAGGAAAACAAATCATTCTACCGAAAAGATATATGCACTTGTATGTTCATCACACCACTGTTCACAATAGCAAAGACATGGAATCAACCTAGATGCCCATCAGTGGTAGACTGGATAAAGGAAATGTGGTACATATACACTCTGGAATACTATGCAGCCATAAAAAAGAATAAAATCATGTCTTTTGCAGTACCATGGATGCAGCTGGAGGCCATTATCCTAAGCAAATTAATGTAGGAACAGGAAACCAAATACCACATGTTCTTACTTATAAGTGGGAGCTAAACATTGAGTACTCATGGATATAAAGATGTGAATAATAGACACTAGGGACTACTGGCTGGGGAGAAAGAGAGGGGGTATAGGCTGACAAATTACCTATTGGGTACTATTTACTACCTGGGTGATGAGACCATCTGCACCCCAAACTTCAGCATCACCCAATATGCTCCAGTAACAAGCCTGCATATGTACTCCCTGAATCTAAAATTAAAGTCAAAATTACTTTAAAAAAATCTTATTCTGGAGGCAATCATCAATTCATAACTATATTAAGGATATTTTCTCTGGAAATGTTACCTACAATACACTGAAAGGAGAAAGTACGGAGAGGAAAAGAATAGTTTAGAGATATTTTAATCATGAAAACTTGAAGACATTGGAATATGAGCTCGAGTTATAGAAATATGAATGAAGATGTTATCCTTAAAAGAAGTAAATATATAATAATAAGGTTATGAATAATTGAAAGTAGAATGCCTCAATTAAGATGTTCTCCTATACTTTTTCTTTAAATCTCACTAAATTTTTAGTGCCCTGTTAAAATGTAAGCTCCATCAGGACATCAGCTCCATACCTGTGTACATGACTTATTGCGTACAAAACCTAGAATGCAAATTTTTGTCTAGAAAATCGTGGATAATACTGTAGGTTTCCAGGTCATAGTCTCTGTCACAACTACTGAACTCTGCCATTGTGGCACAAAAGCTGCTATGGACAATACATAAATAAATGTGATGTGCTCCAATGAAACTTACAAAAAGAAGAATGGGCCAGATTTGGCTCAGGGGCTGTAGTTTGCCGATTCATGGGCTGGACTAGTGGAGGTCAGCGGTTCTCAAAATTTGGTTCCCAGATCAGCAGAACCAGCATGAGCATTGCCTGTTAAAAAGCTGAATGGGGGCTCACCTCCCTTTCTAACTCCGCTGCGGCCATGGCTCCAGTGAAAAAACTTGTGGCGAAGGGGGGCAAAAAAAAAGAAGCAGGTTCTGAAGTTCACTCTTGATTGCACCCACCCTGTAGAAGATGGAATCATGGATGCTGCCAATTTTGAGCAGTTTTGCAAGAAAGGATCAAAGTGAACGGAAAAGCTGGGAACCTTGGTGGACGGGTGGTGACCATCGAAAGGAGCAAGAGCAAGATCACCGTGACATCTGAGGTGCCTTTCTCCAAAAGGTATTTGAAATATCTCACCAAAAAATATTTGAAGAAGAATAATCTACGTGACTGTTTGCGCGTAGTTGCTAACTGCAAAGAGAGCTACAAATTACGTTACTTCCAGATTAACCAGGATGAAGAAGAGGAGGAAGATGAGGATTAAATTTCATTTATCCGGAATATTTTGTATGAGTTCTTGAATAAAACTTGGGAACCAAAAAAAAAATAAAATAAAATAAAATAAAATGTTTATTTCATTGTTGTCTGCTCAAAATATTCAGTTTATTTCCATGTACTGCCATGGGCAATAAAGCTGTTCTTTTCTATGATTTTGCAATGATACGTAATAAAATTATCCTTTTTTTGTTTTTTGGTTCAGTGAATACGACTCACATTATGGTCCTGTGAGCAGGCTGCTCACCTCTTCCCCATTTAAAGAGGCATATAAGTTAATTTACTTTACAACAAAGACAGAAANCGGAAAAGCTGGGAACCTTGGTGGACGGGTGGTGACCATCGAAAGGAGCAAGAGCAAGATCACCGTGACATCTGAGGTGCCTTTCTCCAAAAGGTATTTGAAATATCTCACCAAAAAATATTTGAAGAAGAATAATCTACGTGACTGTTTGCGCGTAGTTGCTAACTGCAAAGAGAGCTACAAATTACGTTACTTCCAGATTAACCAGGATGAAGAAGAGGAGGAAGATGAGGATTAAATTTCATTTATCCGGAATATTTTGTATGAGTTCTTGAATAAAACTTGGGAACCAAAAAAAAAAAAAAAAAAAAAAAAAAAAAAAGGTGAATGGGGCTCAGTGATCTGTATTTTAATAGGTCCTCCAGGTGGTGAATACTGGTTTGAGAAACATTTGTGTAGGTACTCAATAACACTTACATGATAGATGAATGAATTAATGATTTATATCTCCATACATGCTAACTTTTGTCTCTATTACAATCATATATAAGATAGTATTTGGGATCACAAAATTATGTGTGTGGTTGTTAAGTCTAGCTCTGGGTATTAATATTTCATGGTATCCCACAAAGCATGCCATGGCTTGCAGGCATTTTACCAGCTAACGGACTTTGAAAACCACTAATCTAATACAGCTGCCTTGTTTTTAAAGAAAACAAAATTGAGGCCTTCTACAGTTAATTAACTTGGCCAAGTTACATGTAAATGCTGAGAGAGTTAAGAAAAAACACGCATCTTTATGTAAATAAATATGCCTCACATATAATCTTACGTGTTTGGGCTTGCCAGAGAAACCAAACATTCAGGGGGAAAAATAAGAGAAAGAAATAAAAGAAACGGGCAGACTGCTAAGCTCAGCAAATCTTGCAGCAAAGGCACTTCAGAGCCGAGTTGGGGCAGCGGCAGAGCGGGGATTCCATGCCCCAAGGGAACAGATGCCCCTGCGAAACCGTGGCCAGTGCCGCGTCCTTGCAGCCTGATGCCCCCTCACATTGGGGACTCTGGATCACTCCCACCTCCTTTGGGTTGCTCTCTGAGAGAGCTCCTGGTATTATGTCAGACAGGAGGCAAGACTAGATTGCAGATCTAGACAGCAGCATGCGGAGGCTTGCACTGTGAATTTTAGCTCCAAAACTGCAAGAACAAACCAGCAATCCCGAGAGGACCCACAGACCCTCTGAAGGAAGCAGACTGCTCCTGCAGGACCTGAGAGACCCCCAAATATTGAGTGCCCCAACTGCGGAACTGAGAAAGCGAGACCCTCCTCTCCCAAACACACACCCACACTGGAGAAGCTGAAGGTCTGTTTGCAGAAATTTCTGACTTTACCTGGAGCTGAGCCAAGTTAGTGAGTCTAGTGAAGGTAGAGGGGGATAGAGGAAGCAGCAGAAGGGCCCTGGGGGCTTGCTGGGTCCCCAACCAGCCCAGTCCTGCCTTGTACCACAAGGATCCATTGGAAGGATAGCCAGAGGAGCAGGGGATAAAACTCCATAGGGAGAACGAATTCTCTAGCGAACTTTGTAACAATTTGAATGGGCTGAGAAGCCTCCTAGCCAGAACCCGGGGGAGGGCACAAATACAGCATGCAGATGTCACAGGCAGGGGAAGAACTAAAGCCCTTTCTTTCACAGCTGGGAGGTGGATGGCCTTGGGCAAGTTTTCAGGCCGGTCTTACCCTCCGTCTGGAAACAAACTCAGCTGTGGCAGGGCACACAGTGGTGGCTCTTTGGTTTGCATGGGAGTTGGGTAAGGCCTGTGACTGTAACTGCTGGGTGAGGCCTGTGACTGCTGGCTTTCCCCTACTTCCCTGACAACCTGCATGACTTAGCAGAGATGACCATATTCTTCCTAGGTACACAATTCCAGTAACCTGGGAATCTCACCTCCATCCCCCACCGCAGCCACAGCAAGACTTATCCAAGCAGAGTCTGAGCTCAGACACGCCTAGCCCCACTCCCACCTGATAGTTCCTCCCTACCCAACCCGGTAGTGGAAGACAAAGGGCATGTACTCTTGGGAGTTCTAGGCCCCGATCCACCACTGGTCACTCTCCACACTACTATAGCTGACGCTTTCTGGAAAGTGCCCCACAAAAACAGAGCATTAAACCAGCAAAGCTAAGGACCCTCATGGATTCCACTGCACCTTCCACCACCTCCACTAGAACAGGTGCTGGTATCCATGGTTGAGAGACCCATAGACAGTTCACATCACAGGACTCTGTGCAGACAAGTCCCAGTACCAGCCTGGAGCCAGGTAGACTCCGTGGGTGGCTAGACCCAGAATAGCGAAAATTACTGCAGTTCAGCTCTCAGGAAGCCACATCCATAGAAAAAGAGAGAGAGTACTACATCAAGGGAACACCCCATGGGATGAAAAAATATGAACAACAGCCTTCAGCCCTAGACCTTCCCTCTGACAGAGCCTACCCAAATGAGAAGGAACCAGAAAACCAACCCTGGTAATATGACAAAACAGGGCTCTTCAACACCCCCCAGTAAATCACATTAGTTCACCAGCAATGGATCCAAACGAAGAAGAAATCCCTAATTTACCTGAAAAAGACTTCTAGAGGTTAATTAGTAAGCTAATCAGGGAGGGACCAGAGAAAGGTGAAGCCCAATGCAAAGAAATCCAAAAAATAGCACAAGAAGTAAAGGGAGAAATATTCAAGGAAATAGATAGCTTAAAGAAAAAACAATAAAAAATTCAGGAAGCTTTCAACGCACTTTTAGAAATGCAAAATGCTCTGGAAAGTCTCAGCAATAGAATTGAACAAGTAGAAGAAAGAAATCCAAAACTCGAAGACAAGGTCTTTGAATTAACCCAATCCACAACAAAGACAAAGAAAAAAGAGCAAGAAAATATGAACAAAGCCTCCAAGAGTCTGGGATTATGTTAAATGACCAAACCTAAGAATAATCAGTGTTCCTGAGGCTTGAAAAACATATTTGGGGGAATAATCAAAGAAAACTTCTCTGGCCTTGCTAGAGACCTAGACAGCCAAATACAAGAAGCACAAAGAACACCTGGGAAATTCATCACAAAAAGATCTTCACCTAGGCACACTGTCATCAGGTTATCCAAAGTTAAGATGAAGGAAAGAATTTTAAGAGCTGTGAGACAGGAGCACCAAGTAACCTATAAAGGAAAATCTATCACAGTAACAGCAGATTTCTCAGAAGAAATCCTACAAGCTAAAAGGGATTGGGGCTATACCTTCAGCCTCTTCAAACAAAACAATTATCAGTCAAGAATTTTGTATCCAGGGAAACTAACCATCATATATGAAGGAAAGATGCAGTCGTTTTCAGACAAACAAATGCTGAGAGAATTTGCCATTATCAAGCCACCACTATAAGAACTGCTAAAAGGAGTTCTAGATCTTGAAACAAATCCTGGAACCACACCAAAACAGAACTCTTTAAAGCATAAATCACACAGGACCTATAAAACAAAAATACAAGTTAAAACCAAAAACAAAAAACAAAACCAAAGTACACGGGCAACAAAGAGCATGATGAATGCAATGGTACCTCACATTTCAATACTAACATTGAATGTAAATGGCCTAAATGCTCCACTTAAAAGGTACAGAACAACAGAATGGATAAGAACTCATCAACCAACCATCTGCTGCCTTCAAGAGACTCACTTAACACATAAGGACTCACATAAACCTAAAGTAAAGGGCTGGAAACAGGTATTTCATGCAAATGGACACCAAAAGCAAGCAGGGGTAGCTATTATTATATCAGACAAAACAAACTTTAAAGCAACAGTGCTTTAAAGTAACAGTGGTTAAAAGAGACAAAGAGGGACTTTATATAATGGCAAAAGGCCTTGTCTAACAGGAAAAATCACTATCCTAAACATACAAGCACCTAACATTGGAGCTCCCAAATTTATAAAATTATTACTAACAGACCTAAGAAATGAGATGGACAGCAACACAATAATAGTGGGGGACTTCAATATTCCACTGACAGCAGTAGACAGGTCATCAAGACAGAAAGTCAACAAAGACGCAATAGATTTAAACTGTACCTCGGAACAAATGGACTTAGCAGACATATATAGAACATTTCATCCAACAACCACAGAATACACATTATATTCACCAGTGCATGGAACTTTCTCCAAGATAGACCATTAGATAGGCCATAAAAGGACCCTCAATAAATTTAAGAAAATTGAAATTATAACAAACACCCTCTCAGACCACAGTGGAATAAAATTGGAACTCAACTCTTTTAGGAACCTTCAAAACCATGCAAATAAATGGAAATTAAATAACCTGTTCCTAAATGAGCATTGGGTCAAAAACAAAATCAATATGGAAATTAAAAACTTCTTCAAACTGAATGACAATAATGACATCACCTATCAAAACCTCTGGGATACGGCAAAGGGAGTGCTAAGAGGAAAGTTCATAGCCCTAAACGCCTTCATCAAAAAGTTTGAAAGAGCACAAACAATCTAAGGTCACACCTCAAGGAACTAGAGAAACTAGAACAAACCAAACCCAAACCCAGCAGATGAAAGGAAATAACCAAGATCAGAGCAGAACTAAATGAAATTGAAACAAAAAAGACAATACAAAAGATAAATAAAACAAAAGCTGGTTCTTTGAAAAGATAAATAAAATGGATAGACCATTGGCAAGATTAACCAAGAAAAGAAGAGAGAAAATCCAAATAACCTAACTAAGAAATGAAACAAGAGATACTACAGCCTACACCACTGAAATAAAAAAAGATTATTCGAGGCTACTATAGACACCTTTATGCACATAAACTAGAAAACTAAAAGAGATGGATAAATTCCTGGAAAATACAACCCTCCTCGCTTAAAGCAGGAAGAATTAGATATCCTGAAAAGACCAAAACAAGCAGCAAGATTGAAATGGTAACTAAAACATTACCAACAAAAAAACTTCAGGACCAGATGAATTCACCGTAGAATTCTATCAGACATTCAAAGAAGAATTGTTACCAATCTTATTGACACTATTCCACAAGATAGAGAAGGAGGGAATCCTCCCTAAATTGTTCTATGAAGCCAGTATCACCCTAATACCAAAATTAGGAAAGGACATAACCAAAAAAGAAAACTACAAACCAATATCCCTGGTGAACATAGATGCAGAAATCCTTAATAAAGTATTAGCTGACCAAATCCAACAACATATCAAAAAGATCATATACCATAATCAAGTGAGTTTCATACCAGGGATGCAGGGATGGTTTAACATACGCAAGTCAATAAATATGATACACCACATAAGCAGAATTAAAGGCAAAAATCACATGATCATCTTAATAGATGCAGAAAAAGCATTTGACAAAATCCAGCATTTGTCAATAATTAAAATTCTCAGCAAAATTGTGATACATGGGGCATACCTCACTGCAACAAAAGCCATCTATGACAGACTCACAGCCAACATAATATTGAATGGGAAAATGTTGAAAGCAGTTCCTCTGAGAACTGAAACAAGACAAAGATGCCCACTCTCACCAGTTGTATTCTGCATGTGTACTGAATGGAATGGTATTTCATATCTACATAGTACTGAAAGTCCTAGCCAGAGCATTCAGACAAGAGAAAGAAATAAAGGGCATCCAAATCTGTAAAGAGAAAGTCAAACTGTTGCTGTTTGTGGATGATATGATTGTTTACCTAGAAAACCCTAAAGACTCTTTCAGAAAGCTCCTAGAACTGATAAAAGAATTCAGAAAAATTTCTGGATACAAAATTAATGTACATAAATCAGTACCTCTTCTGGCAATGGCAACCAAGCTGAAAATCAAATCAAGAATTCAACCACTTTTACAATAGCTGCAATACATACATACATATATACATACATACCTAATTAGGAATAGACCTAACCAAAGAAGTGAAAGACCTCTACTAGGAAAACTACAAAACACTGCTGAAAGAAATCATAGATTACACAAACAAATAGAAATACATCTCATGCTCTTGGATGGTAGAATTAATATTGTCAGAATGACCATACTGTCCAAAGCAATCTACAAATTCAATGCAATTCCCATCAAAATACCACCATCATTCTTCACAGAATTAGAAAAAAAAATCCTAAAATTCATATGGAACCAAAAAAGAGACTGCATAGCCAAAGCAAGACTAAGCAAAAAGAATAAATCTGGAGGCATCACAATACCTGATTTGAAACTATACTATAGCGCCATAGTCACCAAAACAGCATGGTCCTGGAATAAAATAGGCACATAGACCGATGGAACAGAATAGAGAACCCAGAAATGAAGCCAAATATAGCCAACTGATCTTTGACAAAGAAAGCCAAGACATAAAGTGGGGAAAAAACAACCTATTCAACGAATAGTGTTGGGACAATTGGCAAGCCACATGTAGGAGAATGAAACTGGATCCTCATCTCTCACTTTATACAAAAATCAACTCAAGATGGACCAAACACTTAAATCTAAGACCTGAAACTATAAACATTCTAGAAGATAACATTGGAAAAACTCTTCTAGTCATCAGCTTAGGCAAGGATTTCATGACCCAGAACCCAAAAGCAAATGCAACAAAAACAAAGATAAATAGCTGGGACTTAATAAACTAAAGAGCTTTTGCATGGCAAAAAACAGTCAGCAGACACACAGCCTACAGAGTGGCAGAAATTCTTCACAATCTATACATCTGACAAAGGACTAATATCCAGAATCTACAAGGAACTCAAACAAATCAGCAAGGAAAAACAATTCCATCAAAAAGTAGGCTAAGGACATAAGTAGACAATTCTCAAAAGAAGATATACAAATGACCGACAAACATGAAAAAATGCTCAACACTAATGATTAGGGAAATGCAAATCAAAACCATAGTGTAATACCACCTTACTCCTGCAAGAATGGCCATAATCAAAAAATCAAAAATTAATGGATGTTGGCATGGCTGTGGTGAACAGGAAACACTTTCACACTGCTGGTGGGAATGTAAACTAGTACAACCACTATGGAAAACATTGCGAGCATTCCTTAAAGAACTAAAAGTAGAACTACTATTTGATCCAGAAATCCCAATAGTGGGTATCTACTCAGAGGAAAATAAGTCATTATACAAAAACGAATCAATGTTCTTTTATAGCATGTTTATAGCAGCAAATTCACATGTTTATAGCAGCACAATTGGCAATTGCAAAAACATGGAACCAACCCAAATGCCCATCAATTGAGTGGATAAACTGTGGTTATATATACATGATGGAATACTACTCAGCCATAAAAAGGAATGAATTAATGGCATTTGCAGCGACCTGGATGAGATTGGAGACAATTATTCTAAGTGAAGTCACTCAGGAATAGAAAACCAAACATCGTATATTCTCACCATAAGTGGGAGCTAAACTATGTGGATGCAAAGGCATAAGAATGACACAATGGACTATGGAGACTAGGGGGGAAAAGTGGGAAGGAGGTGAGGGATAATAGACTACTAATTGTGTTCAGCATATACTGCTCAGGTGATGGGTGCACCAAAATCTCACAAATCACCCCAAAAGAGCTTACTGATGCAAGCAAATACCACCTGTTCCCCAATAAACTATGCAAATAAAAAATTTTAAAAACAAAAATAAAAAATACAAAGATTAAAGGACAGGAAAATACTGGAGTCATTTAAAGTTATATACATAATTTAATGTTCCCTGGGCAATTCTTTCATCTTTACAAAAAAAATGCTTCATAACTCCAAATATCTATATAAAAGGTCTTCTTTACATCAAAAAAGGAGATTAAAAATAAAATAAAATGAATGCAGATGCAGTAATGTGAAGTAACTCAGGAATGGAAAACCAAACATCATATGTTCTCACTGATAGGTGGGAGCTGAGTTATGAGGACGCAAAGGCATAAGAATGATGCAATGGACTTTGGGGACTCGGGGGGAAGAGAGGGAGGGGGGCGAGGGATTAAAAGACTATAAATATGGTACAGTGTATACTGCTCGGGTGATATGTGCAACAAAATCTCAAAAATCACCACTACAGAAGTTATTCATGCAACCAAATACCACTGTACCCTAATAACTTATAAAAATAATAATAATAATTTTTTAAAATGAAAGAAACAAGTGGCAACATGATCTTTAGGAAAGAAATCAGTGAGGATCAGTGATGTTGTTTTTAACATCACCAGTTGTCTTGTTTTTAACAACTGGGTCTCAGTTCTATTTACTCAGTTTTCACCATTTATTGATGGCTTGGTGAAGCTGAAGTTTCCAGATTCTGCTCGGCTTCACAGGCCAAGTAGCCAGCAGTAGATGTGAGAAGAGAGCGAGCTGGGAAAGTAGAGGAATGGAAATCACTATCAGTTGCCAACCATCAAGTCTTGCCCTCAAGAATAGTTACAGAAAGTGAACCACAGGAGGAATGAATCCACAGGTAGCAAACAGCAAGATACGCCTACATAACTAATAGGATACAAGACACTATCTCTTGGTGTGCAGCTCAGAGAGAAAAAGTGACTGGGCTCTATTTCACAGAGAAACCAATGAGTTCACGCATAATGTTTGTTTAGCCCAAAAAACAGAAATTGTCATTATGCATTTCTGAAAATTGTCAGTTTGAATCAAAGAGAAGAGGGTTTCCAGCTGTATTAGTCCATTTTCACCCTGCTATAAATAAGTACCTCTGATTGGGTAATTTATGAAGAAAAGAGTTTTAATTGACTAACATTTCTGTAGCCTAACAGGAAGCAGCATTACTGGAAGGCCTCAGGAAACTTACAATCATGGCGGAAGGCAAAGGGGAAGCAAGCACGTCTTTAACAGGGTGGAGCAGGAGAGAGAGATTGGAGTGGGAAGTGCCACACTTTTAAACCATCAAATCTCATGAGAACTCACTCACTATCATGAGAACAGCATACGGGAAACTGCTCCCATAATCCAATGACCTCCCACCAGGTTCCTCCCTAACTCATGGTGCTGGATTTCAAGATGAGATTTGAGTGGAGCCACAAAGCAAAACCCTATCACCAGCTAATATATGCAATGACCTTTGGGTGGGTAAAATTAAGGGAAATGATAGGATCAAGTATGAAGTGTAATGTCTGCTGAGTCATAAGTGAATCATATTACTATTACTTTTGTCATTAGATTTTGAGGTCCTGTACTCCTTTACCATCAACAGGAGCCAAGTGGGTCCCACCACCCTACCCCTGCCCTCACCTTCTTTTCTCTGCCCTTCCAGGGCTCTGAAGATAAAGGAAAGCATTGCTCCCAGAAATATAACTGCATTTGGGACCTCTGCTCTTGAATTTGCCTGGCAGCTGGGCTTACTTGGAGTGAGAAGCACAGTTGTTCACAGTTCTGCTGTCACCTGCTTGACTTTCCAATTTTCCCTCTCAACCCTGGAATACGGTGAAGCAAGAGTTCAAGGCTATTGCTGAGATAGAAAAAATGGCCCCTGTGCTCAGTCTATGAAGTGACAGTGGGTGGATGCCTGGGAAAGACAGGCATGCTGGCTCTTGGGAGGCCTAGCAGGGTTGTGTTCATCATCCCCCTGGTGAATTTACCCTTGTAAGTTTGATGTTGCCATGGGCCTGAGAGAAGTCTCAATCCATCAATCAGTAGACATTCATTGAGTGCCTACCGCATGCCAGGCACTGACATTACCTAAGTTCAGGAGGTGAATGTGTTCAATCAGGATGGCAGTTGCTTAACTTATAATGAGCAAAAGCTGTCACAGGAACTGGAATAATCAAAGTCCATCCGATCAGCATACTCATTCCGTGTAGCCAAACTACACAGGAAACGCAATTATAATTAGAGTGTCTCTATATGATCATATAATGAAAAGTATCTAAGAACCAAGGCCCGGTACTTGAAAACTATATGATCAGAATATTCTCTGCAGGTGAGCAGGTTTACATGAGAAATTAAATCATGATTAGAAGGTGTTTGATGAGAACAGATTCAGAAAAACAGCAGTTGGAGTCATTACATGCTCAATGACATAGGATAAAGTGGTCAGAAATTATCTCATAACTTAGCCAGTGGGATGAAAGAACCCCAAAAGCAGAGGCTCTCTCTAGGCTAGGCAGCGAACAAGAAGTACTGGGCAACACCCATGTTTGCTTTTCAACTCTTCTCTTTCCAGCACTGTATGGCTCCATAGTGAGCGCCAGGCACCATGCTAAGCACATTCCATGCATTATCTCATTTAATCCTTGTCTGTGTCTCTGCTTAGAGAAGCCTTCCCCAACTTCTCATGAGCCACAGGACTGCTATGTTTTCTCTTGTCACCATCTAATGTTCTAGTTATATTAATTTGTTGACTAGTCATTGATGGCTTCCTCCAAAGGATACAGGTCCCAGAGGGCAGCAGCTTTATTTTCTACATAGATGTAACCCAATGCCTAAAATGGTACCTGGCACACAGTAGGAGTTTATTATATAATATGTTTGATACATGAAAGAATAAACTAGTGGGTGGATAGTTGAGTAAATAGATGGATGTATTAATTTACAAATAACCTGAGAGGTAGATAATAGCATCCTGTTCAGCAGATTGAAAAATCAAGGCTATGATGCTTATGTTACATCCAAGGTCAGGCAATTAAATGGAGAGCAGGAATATGACTCAATTCTTATTGAGTCTAGTTGCTCTTAATTGCTGCTCTATTTCTTTGGGAAGGTTGACATATCCAGGAAGTTTTCATCTAAAACTAGACCCCTTAGAACTCTGAAGTCAGAGCAATTTTCCCTCTGTCAGTCCTACTCACTACTTTTGTAACCTTGACCAGAGAAGTTGCTTAATCTTTTGGGGCCTGCATTCTCATATACCTAAAGTAGGAATAAAAATACCTGCTTTGAGACTTGCTCAGTTCATCAAATAAGAGATTATACACAACCTTCCCACTTCAAGGATGGCTGCAAGGACAAAAAAGAAAAATGACATAATAAATATAAAGGTCCCTGCAGACTGTAATACTAGGATGAGTTATTACTACAATGGCTCAGGGAAAAGAGGGGAGATGGAATCTTGGTTGGTCATGTCATCACGGTCTGTTTCAGATTTTGAGATTTTAGAAGGCAAGACCACAGTTGTTTAATTTAGTGTATACAGAACATTCCACTTATTCAGGGAGGCATTATACTAGGGAAAGGGGTGGGTTCATGGTGTTCAAAAATTCATACTCACAGTTATTATTAAAAAGAAATGATTCTCTATGTGCTTTTATTCAGCCTGTGACTTTAAATATCATCCATGTGCCTATGTCTTCCAACTGTATTTTTCCAGTCCAGTCTCGTTCCTCAACATTCAGATCCTTATGGTGGTGCCTTCATCCTATATCCAAATGCCAACTTGGTCTCTACTCTAGCCAGATTAGAGATATCCCATACCTGGCATGACTAAAATGGAACTTTAACTTGTTTGTTTCTCATCTTTATCTCAGTAAATCAAACCACCATAGTGCCTCCTTTTCTTAAATCAAATTCCTAAGAAGCATCCTTGATTTCGCCCTTTCTTTTGTCCCTTGCCACCCCAGATTATCCTGCAAAAGCTGTCTATGCTACCTACAAATGTATCTGCCACATGTCATACTCATCGTCAATGTCCTGGAGCACCATTCATCTTCCCTCACCTGCGGTGTTGCTGCAATTGCCTCCTTCCTGGCTCCCTGACTATATCCATTCTCCCCGTCTCCAAAAGCATTCTGCACACAGCAGACACAGATCTTTCACAGATGTAAGTCTGGTCACCTGCTCCTCTACCTAAAACCATTTGATGGTTTTTCATTGCACTCACAACTAGAGTTCCTGACCATGGCTTGCAGGCTAAGCTCGAGCTGATTCTCACAGCCTGATTGTGATGGTGCTGCCCTCAGTAATGGTGAATGGAGGCATTGTGCCTTTGGTTGGGATAGAACTGATTATCACAGAGGACAATACCTTTTGCTGGCCCCATGGACTGACTTCTGATGTGAACACTGTGAATCTCACAGGGCTTTCTCCTCCATATCTTTTCATAATCGTCACCAAGCATTAGAAAGTTCTCCTATTGGAGAAAGTGTTTAGAGGAGGCAAGGTGTCCCCTGCTCCCAGATATACTCCCACCTGAGACCCTGGGGGTCTGTACCCTGCCTGCCTCTCCAATGTTCTTCCAGACCTCTCCTCCCCCAGGGCTCACTCGCCTGCTGCCTCCCATGTAGTCTTTGCGTGTACAAGCTTATTCCAATCTTAGAAATTTTACTAGATGTTTTCTTTGCCTGAATGCTTTCCTCTGATTCTTCATAGGGCTAAGTCCTTCTTCTTCAGATTGTACTTCAAATATAACCTTCTCCTTCAGATCGTTGCCCATCACCTTGTCCACATGAAGCTCCCCAGTTGTTCTCTATCACAATCACAATGCTGTTTTCTTCCCCCACAGATCTTATGAAAATCTGTTATCTTTTTAATTTATGTTTGTCCAGGTTTATTGTGTGACTCCACGCTCTCAAAGCTAAGGTCCAAGGAGCAGGGCCCAATCTATTTATTTATTTATTTATTTATTTTGAGATGGAATCTCACTCTTGTCACCCAGGCTGGAGTGCAGTGGCAGTATCTTGGCTTACTGCAACCTCCACCTCCTGGGTTCAAGCAATTCTCTTGCCTCAGCTTCCTGAGTAGCTGGGACTACAGGTGTCTGCCATCATGCCCCCTAATTTTTGTATTTTTAGTAGAGACAGGGTTTTGCCATGTTGGCCAAGCTGGTCTTGAACTCCTGATCTCCAGTGATCTGCCTGCCTTGGCCTCCCAAAGTGCTGGGATTACAGGCGTGAGCCATTGCGCCTGGCCCAATCTACCTTTTTGAACAATGTCCTCCTAGTATCCAGCGAAATGACTGGCACATTTTAAGTGAGCAATAAACACTTGTTATTTACGACAACACATCATATGATAAATGTCAGTCATTGGCATTAGCCACCTATTAAAAAGCATTACTAACCATTGTTAAGATTTCACCTTACATTTTTTGTATTTTAATGACCATAAATACCCCCTCTATCTTTTTTGTGTGTGAATTCCTTGCCCTTGCCTCTTCACATTCATATGGCATAGGACCCATTGAAAAAGAAAAGGCCATTTATTTGAGAATATATATGTCAGATTCATTTTCAGAAAGTTTGTACATATTGTATGCATCAAAATAAGTGTAGAGGCCATTTTCATTTTCTTCCATATATCAAGGTATTTTTAAAACTTATATTTAGAAGAATATGGAATCACAAATCTATGGCATTCAATATTCTTCACATATTGAAGCAAATCGAGCAGCCCTGGGAATCTATACTCTGAACACACCAGATTCTTCACTTTTTCCTAAACATCTCAAAGCATGTTCACTTATCTATGAGTTTGCTTATGTGTTCCCTCCCTGATACATCTGCTGTCAATATCAGATTGCTCCTTCAAGACCCATTTCCAATACTGATGCTTCTGTGCATTGATGCTTTGCTGGTTCCTGTGTCCCGGGGAGCACTGGCTGACCTGAGGAGGCTTCATCCGTTCTGTTTGAGGAAGATTCAGAGTATGGTACGACAGAAACCTCAGAAAATGCAAATGGGAATATATGACAATGTCCAAAGGACAACTGATTTCCCTTTTTTATTTTTTTGCAATTTTTAGTGTTTCTTAGATCTCTTATGGCAGTCAGTTGTTCACATTGTCACACAGCAAGGAAATACTTTACTATAAACCTAAATTATTTTCCTTCCTGATAATTCATTATTTTTTGCTTGTTAAAACTAAACTCATGGCAGAGACCATGGCCTCAGGCAATGGGGATGACAATTATTGCAGGACAGAAAGCAAATGATGGGAAATTCTTGCTGAAATTTCCACATTGACTTTTGAAATTCTACAGAGACACAGTAAGTTGAGAGAAAGAACATTTGAGTTTCAAAAACCTGAGTGTGTAAACAACAGATGAGCAACCGGCTTTCCTAAACTTAACCAAAAAAAGAGGAAAGCCGAAGAAGAGATCTAAGGAGTTTAGTATAGTCCTTTTCCACTGTGCTCCCCACACTTGCACCTCCTGTTGCCACTACCCAGTAAATGTTTTATGTGACAGGAGCATTAGAAATTCCCAATGAGTCCAGGGCAATTGGAGAGGAACAAAAATTTGTAGCCCAAAACTTGAAAACCAGAGTATGGCAAGATATACAAAGTCTAAGTCAGCCTTCCTGCACCCCAAGCTTCCTGTGGTCCCAGGGAGCACTGCCCAACCTGAAGAGGCTTCACGTGTTCTGTTTGAGGAAGACTCTGAGTATGGCATGACAGAAACCTCAGCAGATGCAAATGGGAATACAAGATAATGACCAAAGGACAACCAATGTCAGAATAGAAAGTCAATGACTGGTGTCCAGATGCTCCAAGGCACTGTGCCCTTCCATTTTGGATCTTATGATGATGATGTTGTTGATCACCATGATAGTAACAGGAAGAGGAGGAGGAGTAGCAGCAGCTGCTATCATTTATCACGTGCTTACTATGTTGTCAGCACTATGCGATATATATGTGTATATATATATGATTTCATTTAATTCAATTCTCACAGTGATCTTCTGAGAAAGGTATTATTAAATCTATTTCATCAATGAGAGATGGAGGCACAAATATATAAACCAAGTTGCTCAAGACATACTATTATTAAGTGATAGAGCTGCTTCCCGGGCTGGAGTCCCAGAGAGAAGACTAAGAGGAGCTATTCTGAAGGGGCTGCATTTAAACTTGAAGTGACTAAGAAAATCCTGGGGTTGGTTAGATTTTGTGTTGCCATCACAGAATGGAAAAAATGGAAAAAAAAATAGAAACTAGCTTTAGAAATATAAAATCAAGTTCCTTGGTGATTTTTTTTTTTTTTTTTTTTTTTTTGAGACAGGGTCTTATTCTGTCAATTATGATATCCACAACAAATTGTATTTTTTTTTTTCTTTGAGACAGAGTCTCACTCTGTCACCCAGGCTGGAGTGCAGTGGCGTGATCTTGGCTCATTGCAACCTCCGACTCCTCGGCTCAAGTGATCTTCCTGCCTCAGTCTCCCAAGTAGCTGGGAATATAGGCGTGTGCCACCATGCCTGGCTAATTTTTGTATTTTTAGTAGAGACAGGGTTTTGCCATGTTGGCCAGGCTGGTCTAGAACTCCTGGCCTCACATGATCTGCCCACCTTGGCCTCCCAAAGTGCTGGGATTATAGGCATGAGCCAACATGCCCGGCCAACAAATTGTATATTTTATTTGACTAATAGCTGTGGCTTTTTGTTGAAAGCTGCTTTCTACTACCTATTCTATTTTCAGCTGACCCTTCTACTGCTTTATATATAGTGGTCACTAAATAGGTAGATATAATACGCCTATTTAAATGAACTTTTTGCAATAATGGCATTTTCCTGGCAACCCCCTTCCCCACGTAGACCTCATTTTCTAAAGTGATTTTCAACTTTTTTATACAACTCTCAAAGCGTTTTTGTGTTGAAGAATGAGAAATCCACTTGAACCCTGAAAACCTCATGTTCCTTCTTTTACGGGCATCCAATAAATTACCACTGGAAAATATTTTCAATTTATCCTATTTTTCTGTCTCTATTCAAACAGTGAAAATGTCTCAACCTCTAGTTTACTGAAAAAAATTATGGCATATTGCACATTTAGGAGAAAATGACATCAGAGTTAAAGTTTAAACCCATCAATCATCTCATTGTCTTTGGGCCAACACATCATTTCCATCTCTGTGACTTTTCCCTTGTAGGTCATGGCCTATTCATTTCATCCTTCGTTATTTCCTTCCTTTGTGAATATACAGACGTTTATTGATAACTAATAAGTGCCAGGCACTGTGCAATGGATAAAGTGGTAAATAAGACACGTACTCTGCCATAGAAGAGCCAACAGTCCATAGGAGGAAATTAAGGCCTAAACAGTCCATTTCAATATCAAGCAGCAAATTGACCCCATCAAAGTGATGAGGTCGGTGCATGCAGGCTTTTTGGCCCCTCAAAAAAGAGCAACAAACTGAAATTCTCAGAGGGCTGGAAAAGGTCACAGGAAACTTTCTGAAGAAAGTCCTAACTTGACAGAACTGTGATGGCAAACTCACTACCCAGGCAGTAGTGGACGGGAAAGAGTTCCAGGTGAAAACCTAGAGGTTAGAAGGTCATGATTTACTGGAAGAAACCATATTCAGCACAGCTGCAGGAGTGGGCAACTGTGCTGTGATGAGAGATGAGTCTTCCCCCTTGTCTAGATTCTCTCTAGATTCTTGGGAATCATTCCAGTAAAGACTTCTCCATGAAGCCCTCTCCATCTCAGCTCTCAATGACCTCTCAATTCTTCTCTGAACCTTCTAAGGCTTTATGCACTTCCTAATAAAACCTCCTTCAGAAATCTGTGTTCACCTCCTGGTTTAGCAGAGAAGGTTACAGTTATCTTTTCATGTTCTTTCGAAATGCTGGTTGCACACAAATAAAAGAAATACAAAACAGATCATTATGATCTCTTCCCACCCCATCTCCATCACGATACCTTCCTTCCCTTCTCCCTTAAATGCTAGAAAATTCAAATGCTCGTGGTATAGATTTAGAGTTTCTTAACTTTCGTGGTACAAGGTGCTAACTACTTCCATGCAATCCCTTTCATAAATATGGGTATTTGACTCAATGCATAACATTTATATGTATATTTTTATATTAGAATGCACATATCACAGAGACTCTATTTTATTAATGATCCTTATACCACCAGTGAGAATAATAATAATAATGTTACCCATTATGATTTATTTTAAAAATAAGCTACTTTTTTTAGAGGAAGTTGCATAAATTCTGGAGTTCATTTTACCAAAGATTTCATAGAGCTTATAAATGAGCATCCCAAAGGATTTGAGTGATTTCTTCTCTTTTCACCTAAAGCAGATAATTTTCATCCTTTTGCATCAAAATAATAATGCTATGTATGCTGTAACATTTCTATATAAACATGCGTGTTCAATTTTTTTCCAAAGCCAAGAAAATTTTTTAAAATGGCCATATCTTAATTTAAAAAATAGTTACACTTTACTTTCAAGTGCATACTATAACTCTTTCTACAGCATGTGTTTTCCCACTTACAACATGGAAAAGAAACTTAACAACCCCAACCCAGCTCACAAGGAAATTTCCTATCTATAATTCTTTATCTTGCAAAATCCTTAATTGAACTGTTAAACCTTATGAGTTGGTCTTTTATTAAGCCAATATGGATCAAAAATCAGAATAAATGTCCATTTTAAATGAGCTTACCCTTGTGATTTATGAGAATGTAGCACTTGTATTAAACAATTTTCACAGATGACTGTGGTAGCCGTCCTAGCATGCTCACTTCAAGCTGACAGTGCTATTTTCCTCTAATCAGAAGACATCTCCCTCACAATTTGAAAGAGCCTCTGGGGTTTTTTTTTAGATATGGCATTTTGCACTATCTGATTCAACTTATGTCTCTCCTATCTATTGACTGTCATGGGGTCTAAGTTTTTCTCTAGACCTGGCTGATCCCTGCCATTCAACCTTCTTTACACAGTAGAGAATGGCATATGGCCACAATGAGGATGACACGGCCTCTGTATAGGAATAAATCAAAAGTCAATCTGGGGTGGACCATCATTTCCTGGAGCTTAAAATAAGAGGTCATTAGAATATAATAGGAAGGAATGGGATAGAAGAAAATAAGAATGAGGAAAACGATCTAAACAGATAGAAGGATAGTTTAAAATGGAAGTAATCCTGGGGTCATCAAATTAATATTCCCTTTATTTTGAAAAGAAATCGTCTGTCATTTGGGTGGCAGGAAGATGATGGACCACCTCCTTCATTCATTCACGCACTGTTCATTTTGAAAAGACACTAATATTTTCATTTTAATGATTAAAGTAATAATGATAACAGCAAACTAAGCAGCCAGGCGTGATGGCTCACACCTGTAATCCCAGTACCTTGGGAGGCCGAGGCGGGTGGATCACTTGAGGTCAGGAGTTCGAGACCAGTATGGCCAACATGGTGAAACCCCACCTCTACTAAAATACAAAAATTAGCTGGGCGTGGTGGCACACACCTGTAGTCCCAGCTACTCAGGAGGCTGAGGCAGGAGAATCACTTGAACTCGGGAGGCGGAGGTTGCAGTGAGCAGAGATTGTGCCACTGCACTCCAGTCTCAGCGACAGAGTGAGACTTTGTCTATAAAAACTAACAAATAAACAAGCAAGCTGAGAGATGGTAAATGACTTGCTCTGGGTTCCTCAGGTGGGTGGCAATGCTGAGATAGGAATAATTTTGCTCCCAATACAGGGTTATATTAATTTTCCAATAATTTTATATGCTTTGAAAGTATTTTCTATTTTCCAATGAGCAATAAAGAAAGATATTAAATGGGATTACCATCTTGGTTATTTCTGAAATAATTTCTAGGACGTTGTCAAAAAAAAGAGAGATTGAACAATTCATTCTTGCAATGCTTTGTGGAGAGAAGGAGCTTAAATGCTGTATTTTAATACAAAAGATTGCCCAAAGAGGCATTGCATTGTAAAGTAAGTGCCACGAGAAGATTAACTACCATGCAGGTTGCACCTCTGGCAGAGAAACTCGATGATTTCTGTATATAAAGCTCATAAATGAAAGTGTTCATTTATTTATAATATTCTAACATATTCCGTACTGTTTTTCTAAGACAAGCAATGCATGGCCTTTTAGTTTTATGCCATTACTAAAAATATTTGGCTAAAATAGTTCATCAATCTCTGATTCTATTATTACACTCAAGAGTAGGTTAACTGCTATCTCCTGGGGTCATTTTTAGCAGGAAATATTTAATAAATTGCTACCAGAGCATGATATCTGGCAGGGAAGACATGACTTAGAGTTTCTAAAAGATGACTAATGTGAATTATTTCCAGAACTTAAGATGGCAATAACAACAAAAAATGACAGAGCTTGCCAAGTTAAACTCATTTTACCAGCAAGGTACTTATTTTCAGAGAATGATCTCTTTTTAAAGTTCTTCGCAATATAAGAAGCAGAAAGCCAATAACCACAGGTGCTTTAACACAAACAGAGCTGCAGGGAAGGGCCATGTTTTCAATAGTCAAATATGATAAGAAAGTAAAATTTTAAATGTCTTGTTTGCTAAAATTCCACCTGTATGGCCAACCAAGCTTCATGTGGAATGAAACACAGTCCTCTCACTGGTTTCAAATACTAAACTTGAACTTTAGTAAGCTCACAAGTTTCTTCTTGTAAAATGAACAAAATCTTTGCATTTAGACAATGGCTATAATTCTTGTACCACTCCACTAATCCTTACTCTATTATTGAGCAATGCCTTATATAAAAATCTAATCATCCTCACAGCCTCTGTGGAATTCCTATTTATCTATTTTGACCAATTAGCATTTCCCCATGAGCTGCTCCAGTTCCACAAAACCAAACTAAGCATTTAAGTGGAGTCCAATTTTATGTTATCTTACTGTTTTGTTCAACTAAAGTCTAAAAATCTTTCCTATTAAATCCTCAAATACAAAAAGAAACGGTTGAAATGTGGGTTCCTACTTTTATGTTTCTCTTTATTGTACCTCAGAACTTAGCTCTGCCCATGAACTACTAGATCTGCCCTGATGAAGACAAATCATACCCTCTTTTTATCTGGAAATGGCTCAAGGACCTCAGTACTTACTTAGTCCCATAGGTGGCTACGTGTTATGAAATACATATTCTCACAGGATTGACAAAATAGGTGCTATCATACAAGTAAAAATTCATGATGATGCAATTCTGCAAAGACTCTGAGCCAAAAATACCAAGACTTTTGAAAGGGCTATTCAGAAGAATGGCCACCAATCTATCACCTTGTGAATCATGAAAATGGACAATGATAACGTACAAAATAATATCTAAACTTCTTAGTCCCCAAAGCCATTCTATGATCTCTAGTAATAGCAAAGAAACATATTGGCAGTTGAACAGGAGTCCTTATAACTCCATTTTTATTCCATTACACACCTCATGTAACATTCAAATTTACACAGAAGTCGTCACGATGAAACTCTGATTACTTTAAATGAGAACAAAAAAATGTAATTAGATGGCCGTAAGAAAGGCAATGCCCTCATCATCACAGGAAAATGATATAACACCTGCAATCTAGTGGCCATTCTATCTCCCCAGCTCTATGTCCAATATGAGAATGAGCACTGGTTTTTACACCTGAAGCCCCAAACAAATTAGGCCACACCTAATGCAGATGATGCAAATGATCTAAAATGAATTGAAAATATGTATCTTCTCCTCCAATCACATTTTATTTGATCTTCACCGAAGAGCTACAACATCAGGCCTAAATTGTCTGGGTTGCCTTTTGAAAGACTTCAGCAGGATTGGGGTGATCTTTTCTGAGGAGCACTGTTTTCTCACCTGTTGCTAGGTCCCCCTGCTTTTGAAAAGCCTTTTATACTTTGTCAATCCCTTCTGTATGTTTCTGAGCATTAAAACAATGTCCTAAGGTAGGTAGTAAGAGAGAGAAAATTATCCACAAATTACATATGAAGACTTGGCTGGAAGAGTTTACATGAGCCATCTGGAAGTCAAACTTTAAACCGAGAGTACAAGACCCAAGTAAAGTCGAACTTTAAGCGTAGAGCACAAGACCCAAGTGTGCACTTGCCTGTACCTTGGTAAAAGATTGGAGTGGATGTTTTCACTTCATTCCCAAAGACTTGGGAGCATCTTCAAACATTACACTGCAACTGTATTGAACTGAGGTGGCAGCCTGAGTTTGTGACTTGTCTTTCTCCTAAAAATGGACAGCAGAATGTACATGCTCCTTTGTGGTACACTGGGGAGTATCATGTGATGAGTTTTATTCAAATGAAAATTTTTCAAAGGCTGAAAGTTTCCTCCTTTTTTGTCTTTAATATAATTATCATTGCCCCATTTTCAGCCTTTTTACTGCTCTGAAATCATTGATACGTTCTATTGTTATGATATCATCACTCATCTTATCTCCCTAGTCACTTAAATGCCAATATCTGGTTTGTTCGCACTAATCTCATGACCAAAATAACAACAAACTTACTGACCTTGAAAACATCTCTGATAAAATCATTAAAACCACATACTGTTTTTTGGGGGAACTGGAGGCCTACAGCAGGCTTCACACCTCTGGATGTTTGCTGATTCCTGAATTCACAGTGGTTAACTCCAGCATTTCAGCTCACAGTTAGAGGCCAATCAAGGTTATACAACAGTGTAATTCAGCATTTAAACAATGGATAACTTTATTTTTCTCTCAATTTTGTGCTTTCACAACATTCCAACAAGTCATGATATAGGTCAGGTATTCTGTCAGGACAGCCCCTTTCCTTTCTCTTCTTCATAGTTTCTTGTTTAGTTGATGACAGGAGAAGGAAGCAGTAGTAAAATCCTCACCAAACTGTCAACGAGGTAAGAATGATACTACTCAAAAGAACCTTGGGCTTACAGACTTGATACTTTATTTCTATTTCTTGAACAATCATGTAGAGAACTCTTTACTCTCTACCTCATTTTTCCCTTTTGGTCAATTGGAAATACCGTCACTGCAAAGGGAAATGGTGATATCCAATGCTAAAGCCATCACCCATGATATTCTCCTGCACTTTTTGTATGAGACAAGGAGGAAGGCACAGGGAGCAGGGAATAGGGTGCCAGTTACTTGGAGGACTTGACTTTGCCTGTCCCCATGGGTTCCACAGTGCATCTGTGTCTTTAGGGGCAGGGCTTCCCTTTCCACTCTGACTGTAAAACATCATAGGTTAAATAAAAATAAGATTCTTGCATTGGTTAAAAAAGAATAATTTCAGTTGTCAATATCTGCTTAATAAATTGTTCCAAAATGCAGTGGCTTAAAACAGCATTTTATTTTCTCACATTTCTTTAGGCCTGGAATTCAGATGATGCACAGCAGGAATCCTCAAGGTGGGCTCTTTGCTCCCAAGTGTGGTGCCTCCACTGGGATGGCTCTCCGAGGTTCGTCTGTCTGGAGCCCCAATTTTCCTCCAATGGACGAACTCCTCGACTCTCCTCTATGTGATGTCAGGGCCTCTGCTTCTTTGCATGGTCCCTCTGTGTGGTCTTTCCACATGGTCTGTTGTAGCAGGGTAGGTAAGCTTCTCACGGGGCAGCTCAAAGCTCTGAGAGTGCTAAATCAGAAGTTGCTACACCGTCTTAAGGCTGAGCTCCAGAACCTACACAGCATCACTTCTGCCACATTCTGTTGGTTTACGCAAGTCACAGGCTCAGCCCAAGGGGAGAAAACTGCACAGGGCATGAACCTTGGGAGGTGCAGTTCATGGGGGCCACCAAAGCAGCCAGCTGCCAAAGTAAGGGAAAGGGAGTGGGGGTTCTTGAGTGTCCTTTGCCTGGCGTGCCTGCTATGAGCAATGCACTCCTTCCCTGACCACCCCTCACCCTTCTTTCCCTTGGCCACATATGTGCTCCCTGTTCAGTGGCATGTGGAAGCCAGTTTGTCAGAGCTGATTTTGTACATCTCTTTTTTTTTTTTTTTTTTTTTTCAGATGGAGTCTCACTCTGTCACCTAGGCTGGAGTGCAGTGATGTGATCTCGGCTCACTGCAACCTCCACCTCCCAGGTTCAAGCCATTCTCCTGCCTCAGCCTCCCAAGTAGCCAGGACTACAGACGTGCCACTACGCCCGGCTAATTTTTGTGTTTTTAGTAGAGACGGGGTTTCATCATGCTGGCCAGGCTGGTCTTGAACTCCTGACCTCAGGTGATCTGCCCGCCTCGACCTCCCAAAGTGCTGGGATTACAGGCATGAGCCACCGCACCCGGCCTGTGCATCTGTTTTCAACTCCACATTCAATGACCTCACTTTGGAAGCTTGAAATTGGCCATGATGGGAATATTCCTGTCATAGAAAATTGGAAAACACTCCAAATCAGAGCTTGTTACGCTGTTTGCTTTATTGCTTATTTTAGATTATCAGTTTCCCAACACACCACTGTGCCCACTCCATTCCCATCCTGCCATACCTTCCTTTCTGTCTCTCAGTTAGGCTCATAAAGGATGCCCTGATAATCATGAAAGGTGTTTTCCTACCATGAGTAGGATCATTATATAGTGAACTAGGCATGGGCTTTTTGAATTTTATTTATTTATTTGTTTAAAGATGGGGCCTTGCTCTGTTGTCCAGGCTGGAGGGCAGTGGCACTGTCATTGCTCACTGTAGCCTCAAATTCCTGGGCTCAAAGGATCCTCCCACTTCAGCCTCCTGAGTTGCTGGGATTAGAAATGTGAGCCACTGCACCCAGCTGAGATATGGACTTTGGTTTACACACTAAATCAATTTCAAATCTTAGGTCTGTAATTTACTACTTGTGTGTTCTCAGGCAAGTTATCTAACCAGGTAAATCTCAGGCAAAATATGTAGCTGAGAGTTTACAGTAAGTTGAAATACATTTTTTTTTTTTTTTTTTTTTTTTAAGATGGAGTCTTGCTCTGTTTCCAGGCTGGAGTGCAGTGGCACGATCTCGGTTCACCGTAACCTCCACCTCCCGGGTTCAAGCCATTCTCCTGCTTCAGCCTCCCGAGTAGCTGGGATTACAGGTGTCCACCACTGTACTTGGCTAATTTTTGTATTTTTAGTAGAGACAGGGTTTTACCATGTTGGCCAGGATGGTCTTGATCTCTTGAACTCACAATCCACCTGCCTCAGCCTCCCCAAGTGCTGGGATTACAGGCGTGAGCCACCATGCCCAGCTGAAATACATTTTTATAAAGTAAAAACGAAAATCTCAAAGGTTCAGTATTGTTAGTTCTGATCCTTCTCCTAAGGATGTTTTTTGGCTGGTTGGTTTGTTGGTTGGTTGGTTTTCCTGAGGGTGGGGTTTGAAGCACCATAGAAAACAATGAAACTGAGGTTTGGACTGGGGTTCTGGCCAGCCACACAGTGGCCAGTGTTCTCTTCTCTATCCACAGCTATTCCTGGTAGTAGCTGTAGTCACCAAAGGCTCTACCTAGGGGAGCAGGCATGGTGCCCCAGCTTTGCTGCAGAGCTATCTGGACCTGCCTTCATGGGGAGGCTGCATAAGCGATGGCCACAGATGTCAAACCTGATAGGCCACTCCCCTAACACAAACCTCCACCCCGCTTCACCCCTGCATGCCCGAGTTTCCACCATTGATTCATTTTTGTGAGCCAGACAGTCTCACTAGAGTTGCCCTCTAAATTTCCTAGATGCTTTCATCCCAGAACAGTAGGAAAGAGAGCCCAAAAGGTCTTGCTTATCTAGGATAAAAATTAAACATTTACAAAGAGATTACTACAATAGTCTAAAAAGACAACTTATTCTCCAAAACAAAACCATAGCCTTTAATAGCTCTGTACTCACAAAATGCATAAAAATGCATTCTAGAAACTCATTTTATGTAACACAGCTAGTAATTATCTTTTCACACTAATAATTTTAACCTTGAGGCACTAGGATAATATAAATATCCCAAAGTCATTAATTTATATGTTATATTATGCAAATAGTTAGTGGTCATTCAAAAATTTGACTTAGACTGCATCCCCATCAAGGAGAAGAACCCAGCGCATTTATTTTCTTCACTAAGTGGTGGTGGTGTTGCCAAATCAGAAACTGGCTCTCTTTATTTATCAGTATTAGAGCTTGCCATTCAATAGAATAGCACATAGAAACATCTAATCATGATGAATAAGTAAGGTCTGCGGCATTTCAAATTATAAACTTATGGCTTTGATACATGGGCTGAAAAATACTGAACATAAGCCAAAAAATGTCCATTGAAATGACTTGTTTTCAAGGAAGCTGCTCACATTTAACAAGATCCATGGAATACTCACAGCAAATACAGTGCAAAAAGTTAAAGTGCAATAAAACAAAGTGAAATATACAGCTTCAACTGCCCATAAATGTAACAAGAGTTCTGGTTTTGATTATTTTGACTGGAGGTAGGGTGGGAGGGAAGATATGTTGAGTAAATTAAATTTTAGCCCCACAGGCATTTGCAAAATATATGACCAATCTGCAAATAGATGTGGTTTTTGGTTATACTATTTAATGAAGTAGAAAAGAAAAACAGATTTTTGAATTTTAGCCCATGATATTAATCTAGCTTGCTAGAAACACAGTGGGTTTATAATCAATATTTACATGGGCATTGCCTGTCTAAATTGACTTTTAAATGGAATGTTCAAATGCATGACTCAAATCACTCTTAATCACTGTTAAAATTAAAGCCAGGTACTTTAGTTAGAAGGTCGTGGTGTCGTATTTTTACAGCTTTTATGGAGGCATATAAGATGCAGATTCCTTTAATAAAGAAAGAGTAAAAAGTTGTACAAACAGGTAAGATGAGCTTAACGTGAATAAAATAGAACCCTGAATTTTCACATAATTCTATATCCACAAGCTCAAGAGTGAGTACAGGAAATAAAATGAAAAGCAGCAAATTGCTCCCTTCATTGTATAACATATGTAGTAGATTACTGCCAGTTGATACACAAGAAAGGAGATAGACTCATGGTACCTTGTTAACCTAATTAAAGCTTCACGGATACATAGGTTTCTCAAGACTAAAGTTTTGAAGCTTCGTTGTGTTAATGAACACAAAAGCTGGCCTGATCACTGAAAATGTCATCACTGCCACAAGAGGTTACATTTGTCCTCAGCAAGTTCCTGCAGGTTATGTAACAAAGATGACTTCTGTTCTAATGATCATCCACACAATTTTAAAATAATGGTACTTCTGAGGCTGCTGCTGATTGATCTACTACAATTTTCAAACCTTCAGCAGACCTCAATCTTCTCTTTTTTTAATAAAGTGCCTTAGTCATACACTGCATTGATACTCAAATTCATGAATCATTGTAAATGATACATTTTCTTATTAGCTGATATGGTAATTCCTCCAACATTCACAATTTTTCAAATTGCCTTTAAAAGGGTTGCCAGTGCTAAACTGTTAAAGATACGGCTTGGAAAAAATTACCATAAGCAAATGCATTGAAGAACTTTGAAAATTCAATGTAGCTGGCTTTCTAGTGCCACAGATAAAAGTAGATTAATAGTTTAATTAAACGCGTTAGAGGCTCTGGGTATTGTAGCTATTACACCTTTGACCTCATGGGAGTCTGTCGACAATGTAGGGAGGGTGAGTACTGAGGTTACATATTTATGATGTGCAGCTGACTCAAAAAGTGTACTAAGCTAGACAGAACTTGTAATTAACCAAAAGATCCAGTAAATTATGAGATCAATACAATTTCCTGGGTGCCATAGTTTTCAGAAGTAGTGCATTCCTAATTTATTGGCAAAAACTTCATGGACTTGCAAGGAAGATAAATAAAAATGCCTGGATGTAAAAATAAATATGTATGCTTGACAAATCTGAAATACACTGTTTACAGCTAATGAGGAGGTGACTGTGCATTTTGCTTCATGTTTTATATCTAGAGCAGGGCAGAACATTAAAACCAATATAACTGATAACCTTGGTGCAAACAGCATAAGCCTGCATTTCCCATTATTCCCCAGAGATGGAATTAATTAGTGCTTGTCAAAACCAGAGCAATCCTCTGCCATAAAACTAAAAGTAATGGAGAGGCCACGAATGACTTGGCTCAATTCCAAAAATATTTCTCATCTCTTTAGGAGAAAAATAATGCACACATCTATATATGCAGTATATCTACTTCTTTTATCCTTGATACCTCATAAACACACACCACACACACACACACACACACACACACACACACTTTTTGGCTACAGTTCGACAAATATGTATAAAATGCCTACCATGTGAGGAAGCAGAGAATAAAAAGACATTAAGAGTTCACAGTTTAGTGGGCAGCAGAGACTGATAGAGGGCACATTTCAACTCAAGGTGTTAATGATTATGGGAAAACATGCCTTGAGTTATGGGGACTCAGAGGGCACCTACCTGAACCAGTCAGGGAGGTCAAGGGGAAGAATGGCTAAGTAAGGGGCTTCTAAATGTAATGATAATTCTATTATTGATGACTCGCCTATTTCACAAATTCTTTCATAAAAGTGGTTAAGATGCCTTCACACCCACTGTTGCTCCCTGTTGGACTGTCTTCCCTTACCTCTGTATCCTAACTAGCTCATCTGCATCCTGCAGGCTCCAACTCCAGGGCCCCTCTCCAGTGAGGCCTTTTGTAATTCCCCTCCCAGTTTACATTTAGTTGCAAACCCTTCCCCTTCCGAATGGCATCTTGTCCCCCTTATAGCATCTTGTCCCCGCTATGGTCTTACTATATTTTGTAATTATTATAACTTTTTTACTTTGATAATTATCTTTGCTACTCAGTGTGGTCCGTGGATCAGCCACCTCTGAGCTTGTTAGAAATGCAGATCAACCACCCCAACACCAGATCCTACTAAATCAGATCTATAGGTTCACAAGATCTATAGATGATTCATATGCACATGCAAGTTAAGAAGAAATAACCTAGATGTACCCTTCTTTACATTTCAATATGGTAGCCACAAGTCACATATGGCTACTCAAATTAAAATTAATTACAGTTTAAAAATCCATTTCTCACTAGCCACATTTCTCATACCCAATAGCCATGGTTAATGTACTGGACAGTACAGACACGGAACATTTAAGGGCAGAAATTTCTATTGGATGTGATAGACTATAAGCTCCTTGAGATCAGGGCTGTTTTTTTTCCTCCCTACTGAACAACCAGTAAACTAAAGTAGCATACCTAGAACACTGGGGAAATGCATGTAAAAGTTTTTCTTAAATATCTTAAATGAAAATATGCTAAAGTACTTCAAAAAAAATTTGGCCCACAGAAAGTGAAAAATAAATCCTATTTCCCTTCCCCTTTACATGTGATATTCAAAATATCTCTGGGACACAGACCATGAAGAGGTGCTAAGCAGGCTACATCATAAACTAGCAAGCTTTTAAAATTTTTATCTTTTTTTTTTTTTTAAATAGAGATTCTTGGGCTTCCACTTATGAAGACTGGGATTTAGTGGAAGTGAGGGTTCATACTTCTGACATGAGTTAGCCACCTATTTTTAGATCTGAGACTCTGGATAGTTGAAATCCCATTCTTTTTACAGGAGTTGGTTTGATTTCACTCCCTGATGAGTAACTGATAAAATAATTGGCAAATGTTTAAAATGATGTAACAGAATGTTCAGAAGCAAGTTCCAGAAAACTTAACTCAAGCTGTCTTAAGAAAATAAAAGACAATATATAGATTCCTATATCTGAAAAGGTCAGGGTGCGGGTTAGAAGAAAATGTCAGAAGGATCCTATATCTTTCCCTCTTTCCTAATTTCCTATACATCAGGTTCATTTTGGAACTCCATGTGGTAGAGAGACAGTGGCTGTATTAGTCTGTTTACACACTGCTAATAAGGACATGCACGAGACTGAGTAATTCAGAAAAGAAAGAGGTTTAATGGACTCACAGTTCCATGTGGCTGGGGAGGCCTCACAATCATGGCAGAAGGGAAAAGGCATGTCTTACATGGTGACAGGCAAAAAGAGAACTTGTGCAGGGAACTCCCCTTTATAAAATCATCAGATCTGGTGAGACTTATTCACCATCACAAGAACAGCATGGGAAAGACCCAACCCCCATCATTCAATTACCTCCCACTGGGCCCCTCCCACGACATGTGGGAATTGTGGGAGCTACAATTCAAGATGAAATCTGGGTGGAGACACAGTCAAACCATATCAGTGGCCAAGATCTCCAGGGCTCTCTTCCGAGTTATAATCAGCAGGAAAGGGCAGATGGCCTCTGTCTCAACAGTCTCTGAAAGTTCTTTGGCATGTCATTGGCTTTGGCTGGAGAGTTTGCCACTCTGATGCATCACCATGGCCAGGAGAATATGTCGTGTGAATTGGCCAAGCCTGAGTCACATGCCCACCCATGAACCCATCCCATCTGAAGAACCTGTAGTGAGAATGAGAGCAAGGGTATGTTCCCCAAAAGAAAGTCAGAATGGAGTTGTCAGGAGAAAAGCGAACAGATTTGGGGTGACAAAAACAAACAACAGAAGTCTACTGCATGCCACTAAACTTCCTATGAAATGAATGAATGAATGAGTGAATGAATGACTCTGATTTTGTGCATGTATATGTATAAAATAGAACAGATTTTGAAAATGAACTAGCATGCTTAACTAGCACTACTAATCACCATTTATGGCTATGCAAGTTCTTGACATGAGAAATGAAGAATTTCTAACCTGGACCCAAAGCTAATATAATTATAAATATGAAGTCATTAAAATCTCTATTATTTCATCTGTGCAGAGACCATTCATAAGCACAAACCAAAATCTACTCCAGACCCAAAGGAGACTCAGCTTCATGTCACCAGTGTAAACCTTACTATTTCCTTTTGAGTTAAGCAGCTTAGTGAGTCCTGGATCCTTCTCAGCATCCTGTGTGTCTGTTTGCTACAGTGGGTCAGAGACTCGGGTTACTAACTGGTCTTTACATCCCTGCAGGAATGATTTCTTTACAAAATATTGTTGTGCTCCCTCTCTGGGACAATATTTTCAGTTGATAAGGCACGCCGGGACAAAATGAAATAATTCAGTCCAATAATTCAATGTAAAACTACAAGTCAAGACTGTAGCAGTGGCTGCAAATTTTCAGAATCTAATTTTGAGACAAGCAGCTCACAGACTCAACTTCACTTGTTGTTAGCACTCACAAATTGTAAGCATAAGCATTCCGCCATGAAGCAGAGAAACTGATCCACAAGGTGTTTTGTTCAAACACATGTTCCCATGATTCCATCTCATATTATTGATGAAGACTCTCTAGATGTCAGTTGGTGGAAAAGTGATATTTCTTGGTCACAGGATACTAAAGCTGGAAGGGGCTCTAGACACCAACTAGTCAGTATTTTCAAACTTTTTCCATGAAGGATTCTATGAACATAAGCATGGGAGAGGCCTCTCCTCATGTTCTTTATGATGTATGGTAACACTTTGTATTAGCTCTGTTCAGAGCCAGTGAATTTCCTTTCCATGGGAGATGATAAAAATGGCCACAATATCCCCATCCCTTACATTCTTATCTTTGCCATCCGGTGTCATAGATCTTTCCACCAACAAGTGGGATGTATTCCTTTATCTCTTAAATCTGGCCATGTCTTTCCTGGGCCAATGGCTCATTAGAAAACGTGATGAAAGTAAAAGCCTGCAAAGAGGATTGGGGCTTGCCATCTTGCTGTTTTAGGAACTAAGGTACCATATGAATAAGTCTGAGTACTGCTGGAGAGAAGAGGCCAAATAGAGGAGAAACATTGCGCTCAGCCAAAACCATAATGTAAAGCTGATGCTATCCTGGGTTATCCAGCAGCAAGCTAAGGGACTGGCTGACAACCATTGAATGATAGAGCCCAGGTAGAGATCAACTGAGCCAGCCCATTCCAGATCATGAGTTACATTAAAGGGTTGCTGTTTTAAGCGACTAAGTTGGTTTTGTTATACAGCAAAAACTAGCTTATACATTTTTCTTTATCATAAAACACAGCTCAGATCTTCAGGACCAAGATAAGAGAAGTGATAAAACTAATAGCCAAAGTGATCATGTGACTATTTCAAAGTCAAGTCTTCACAGGTCCATGGCTGAAACCTTGACCTCTTCACTTCCAGTCTTTCTTTAGACTTGCAGCATACAATATGATATTCAATATATATGATATTGATATGATTTATATGAATATGATATTCAGTATATTGACTTGCATCTCTAAATGAGGGTAATAAAAGTACTGACTTCTAGGCTGCTGTGAGGCTTAAATCAGGTAATGCACACAAAACACATAGCACCAAGGCTGTCACACAGTAGGTGCTCAATACGTGTTTATAAACGAAAACATAAAGCCAGTTGTTGGTAGCACTGTCTGTCTCCAGTCTTCGCCCAGCCTATTCTCCCACCTGCCCTCTATGCCCCTGATTCTAAACTCTACTTCTTGACAATTTTCTTAGGTCTTCTTGGTTGGGGACATTTTGATTTATGACATTCCTTTGACTTTGGCAAATAAAATCCAATTTTCCTTCCAGTCTTGGCCTTGCTCTTGCTAGGCAAATTCCCTAATGATACCCGTTCTCTCCATTCCCTAATGACCAGCTCAAAGTGCCCTTCCAGGAAGGAGGATCATATATTAGGCTTAAACCTAATCATAGGAGGCTTTCATATTTTCACTTGGATTAATAAACTGCACCCTAATGAAAAATCAGGGAGCAGGAGTTGGGGGGAGTGATGTGGTTACTGCATTTCCAGCTAGGAGACACTGTGACATTACTGACAGTTTTCAAGAGTAGGAAAGATCCAGGGTACATAAGTCAGCTCAGTTTAAACCCAGTGAAAATATCTTAGCATTAGAAATAAAGCCTTGGCAATCACATAATGAAGGAAAAATATAAAAACTTATACCCTACACATTTCATGTGAGCAATAATACTTACTGAGGCTGGAAAAAGCAATCTCCTAACATCCTACAGAATTATAATGCAGCAAACAATATTGTCAACAAATCAGTGGTAATTATATTGGTACTTTGACGTCATTGCCCCCATGTATAATGTGTTTCCTTTTATTCAAAGATCTGTTACATCAAACTAGTTAGTTATGAGATAAAAGTAAACAACACAGTTGGACCTCACTTTTTTCACTTGTTAAAAGAAAAGGTTGGAGTATATGTTGTTTTAGGTCCTCTCTAGCTCTAAATGCTGTAGTTTCTCTAAATTTCTTTCCTGTTCTTAGGTTTTTAATGTTTATGTGTAGCTAGATATTTGCTATTTCTAGGTCATGCCCTACTCAAATACACCTTCTTTCTGTAAGCATATTTTTAAAATGACAGTCATTTATAGGAGCCTACTAGCTAATCTATGTAGAAGGAATGATAGAATTAGAGAATCACCATTTTGCTAACCCTACTGGATTGATTTAGATAAGGCTCATCAATGGATAATATAAGCTTTAGGTTTGGGTAAGCAAGCTAGGAAATGATGCCAGTGTCAACTCATAGATTACTTACTAATTGAAAATGAGGGAGAAAATGTATCTTCGTAATTGAGATAATTTTGTGACAATCATCAAAATCAGGTGACCAAACACGGCACCGCTAATAACAATGGGAACCTCCTGATGTGAATGAAATGCACAACATCACCTACGATTTTCATTTTTTATTTTATTTTTGAGACAGAGTCTCACTCTGTCACCTAGGCTGGAGTGCAGTGGCATGATCTCGGCTCACTGCAACCTCTGCCTCCCAGGTTCAAGCAATTCGCCTGTCTCAGCATCCCAAATAACTGGAATTACAGGCATGTGCCACCACGCCCGGCTAATTTTTGTATTTTTAGTAAGACGGAGTTTCTCCATGTTGGTCAGGCTGGTCTCGGACTCCCGACCTCAGGTGATCTGCCTGCCTCGGCCTCCCAAAATGCTGGGACTGATTACAGGCATGAGCCACCGTGCCCAGCATTTTTTTTTTTTTTTTTTTTAGACAGAGGCTCGCTCTGTTGCCCATGCTGGAGTGCAATGGCACGATCATGGCTCACTGCAAACTCAGCCTCCTGGGTTCCAGTGATTCTCCTGCCTCAGCCTCCCAAGTAGCTGGGATTATAGACACCTGCCACCATGCCCAGCTAATTTTTGTATTTTAGTAGAGACAGGGTTTCACCAAGTTGTCCAGGCTGATCTTGAACTCCTGAACTCAGGTGACCTACCCACCTCAGCCTCCCAAACTGCTGAGGTTACAGATGTGAGCCACCATGCCTGGCCTCACTTACGAATTTTCTAGCCAAAAATATTCAACCTGAATCTAATCACACTTCAAGATGTAACTTGTAGTTTACAAGAAATAGAAGACTTAAAAATGTTATGTAGCTCTTTAAGAAAATAATCAGAAAAATTCAAAATATAGTACTTCACCAAAGCAGGACACTGTTCTATATTGATAGAAACTAAAGGAACATAAAAAACAAATTTAGTGCTTAATCTATGATTGATTTAAATAACAATAATAACAGTGAAGAGTTGTAACAGGTTGGAGGATTAATTGAGGGAATTCAAATATGGCTGAGTATTAGATGATACGTTAATTTCTGTCCATTTTGGGGGTGTTATAAAGATACTATGGTTGTGCAGCAGAATGTCTGTATTCTGAGGAGATGCAAGTTGAAGCATTTGGGGTGATTTGTCATAATTTCTCCAATTTGCTTTCATAGATAGATAGATACATAGATACATAGATAGAGTATTAGGTCATTCTTGCATTGAAATAAAGAAATACTTGAGATTGGGTACTTTCTAAAGAGAAGAGGTTTAATTGGCTCATGGTTCTGCAGGCTGTATAGGAAGCATAACAGCGACATCACTTGGCCTCTGGGGAGGCCTCAGGGAGCTTTTACTCATGGCGGAAGGTGAAGCAGGAGTGTGCACATCACATGGAGAAAGCGGGAGCAAGCAAGAGAGAAAGTGGGGAAGAAGTGCCACACACTTTTAAATGACCAGATCTCACAAGAACTCACTATCATGAAGACAGCGCCAAGCCATGAGGGATCCACCCCGATGACCAAAACACCTCCCACCAGGCCCCACCTCCAGCTCTCCAGCTTTGGGGATTACAATTCAACGTGAGATTTGGGTGGGGACAAATATCCAAACTATATCAGACAGATAGATGATAGACAGATTGATAGATCATAGATAGATAGATAGATAGATAGATAGATAGATAGATAGATAGAAAAAGAAAACAAAAATACAGAAAATTTCTATTATTAAATCCAGGCGGGGAACATATCTGTTTATTGCACTATTTTTTCAATTTTTCTTAATGTTTAAAATTTTTTATAATAAATAAATTGGGGAAATTATCCCTTCCCCCATGAGAAATGACTCAACTGTAAAGGTGGGTGTGCTTCTTTACCAATGCAGGGGGTTCTTCTGTGGTTGTGCCAGGGTGCTTGTCCTCCACTAGACTGTAACCTTCTTGAGGGCAAGCACTAAATCTAATTTACAGTTGATATGCCCAGTGCTTGATCTCAGTGCCTTGCACATGGGGAATATTTACTGAATTTAACTGAAATTCATGTATTGACTGAGTGATCACACAGGCTGACCCAGGTAACAACACACTTTTGATACATTAAAAATTCAGTGTTCAGAATAAACTGAAATCAATAATGAATAGGGTTAGAAAAAAATACATAAATCTTTATTAGGGTCAAATAATTTTCTTAACATCTGGCATCAGAATTCCTCCACAGTGAGAAAATGAGACTTTGTTTAGAAAAGTATCCTGATAATAATTATGTGTGCAAAGAAAGACCCTAGGGCAGGCTGCTGAAGGGTAAAGCTGAGCTAAACGGGGAAGATTGGATCACATTGAATGGAAGATGGAAGAGATAACTTAATTGATTGATTATTCATTTAGATACCTCCTCCTCTCTAGAGTTGCCGGAGGGTTGAGAGATGTTTTTCTTTAAATAAGAGATGTCTAACACTCAGTTTCATATTATTTGCGTTTTTGGGATATACGCCACTCTGTGTTCTGAAACTTCCAGTCAAGTAATGTTATTGGCTATGGACCAATTTTATGAAGGTCTTAAGAAATCAGATGACAGCAGATAAGAATTCATTTAAAACATAATTTAACTACCTTGTTAATTACAAGGCTACTCATTTACTTTTCCATTTATCTTCATACTCTTTCAATTTAACTAAAACTGTTTTTTACTATTTTCTCTACAGCATGAAATATCAAGCATATCTCCAAGAGAAACAAAATGAAGATGACGATCTGGGAGGTCAGATCATCAAACAGGCAGAGCTTCACCAGGTGGCATGATTTTAGGAGGATCACCACAGGCTGGACTGTGGATTCTCCGTTTCTTGGGGCATCCAGAAGTGGGGATGCTTAGAGAGTAAGTCTCATATGTATAAACAAGAACACCAAGGTTGCTTCATACACATGAAAGCAGGATAAGGGAATGGAACGCTTCACGCAGGAAGTATGGCTTGATGCGCCATCTTCCTTCTCATGGCCTCTTTTCTCCTCTCTGGAGACTGAAATATATTTTCTGCTGGGTTTAGGATGAGGTTGAAGAAGTAAAGACAAATTCTTACTCTTTGCTGACCATCCTCTGCAGATGGAGTGAAACTCAATTGACTAGTTTCTATTGTGACTCTCACATTGCAGCCCTACTTCTCCAGGTTCTCTTGCAAATTCCCTAGGATGCTCCATTGACATGGACAAAATTGTCTTTCACTCTCTGATAAACATGTCAATGGACATGTCCTGAGAGTGAAAGACAATTTTGTATGGATGTAGATAGTTTACATGTAAGGGGTGAGTTTTATCCTCTTATTACCATATTATTTGTTGAAGACAGGAATCCACGCATGTCAACCAAGGTACCAACTATGATATACTACTGACCATAAGTTTAGTGATGAGGCTTTTAAAACAAATGAAAATAGGAGGACAATAATTCCTTTAGAAGAAGACTCACAACTGGCACACAAACATTTGTTGAAGCTTGACCAAATTAACATTAACTCAAATGCTCAACAATCATTTAGAAGCAAAACAGATTGCACTCGGCCAGCAAACCTAGCCATCTCCCTTTTCAATTCTCAATCAAGACTTCAAATTATATCCAGGAGAAAGTCTCTCTGTGAACCTTTGGCATCTGTCTAGCACTGCCTAATTACCTTTTATCATTATGCAATCCAACTAGATAATGCCATTTCCTCAGAACCCATACAATCATCCATGGATGTCCTATTAAAACAGTGCAATAGTTGAATTATTGCCCAGCAATTATCCACTACTTTCATGTATTCTGTATCTTTACCTTGTGGCTTTGTGGTTCCTCACACTGAAGGTGGAGTATACCTCCCCACACTCTGACTTTGGGTTTGACCCTGAGGTTTGCTGTACCCACTGGGATGATAGCTGACATGATCCAAGCAGAGGCTGGGTCTGCACTTGTGCCACTGTGCATGTCTCTTCTGTCAACACCATAAATAAAGAGCAACTTCTGACCAGCGGTTGCTCCTCAGCCTGAGGTTCCAGACCAAGCACATGAGGATCAGACCTGAGCACAACTCACAGTGAGGAGCCAAACTCAGATGGACACACGTTTTGAGGCGGAGCTACTGAGGCAAGGCCAGACTAGGTCAGCCAACCCCAGCCAGCACCAGCCACATGAGTCAAAATAAATGATTGGTGCTTTAAGCCTCTGATGATTAGGGGGGTGTTATGCAACAATAGCTGATTGATACACTGACTAAATTCACAGCAATTGCCCCAATTTGGGGATATCAATTACCTACTACAAGAAATAAATAGTTTATGCTGCTTAAACTACATCCCATTAAAGAAAATACATGTACTCTGCTCACTCAGGATATCATGCTGCTCTTCTGTCTTTGATCATTTCATCTAACCCCTTGGTTGTTCAATTCTTCCCAAATGTTTCAATTGCTCCTTTGCTTTCCATCCCCCCTATTTTCTTAACAAAGTGAGACTTCTCTGAAGCTTCACAGAACTCTTTGCTACATTCATTAGAAAGTCACAACTACTTAATCTAGGTGCAGACTCAAGCTGAAGGTGATTTCTTTAATTTAGTCTCAGAGTTTAATGTTGATCTAAATTACCAAAGCATCACACTCATGATTTATCAAACAGAGAGATTGACCAACTGATTTATCCCCTGTTTCTCATTGCGAACTGTGAGTTATATCTTACAGGGTCATAGCCAAGATTTCCAGAGACAAGGACACCTGTGGAGCTATCATTATACACACCACTGTGATTAAACTTCAGCTCACATAGAAGCAACACGCACTGCTTTTGCCTGACTTCTGTTTTTGCAGTTGGTTTGCCTGACTTCTGTTTTTGCAGTTGGTTTGTTGATGAGTGGGGCCTTATGTGGGGAAGAAAAAGGCCCATTGGTATTAGATTCAGAGGGGAGAAAATGCTACTCGTTCCGTTCTGTTCCTACATATTCTTATTCACAAGCGTGCTATGGATAAGGTATGCCTTTGTTTAGCAATTTTGAAAGTAGGACTCATTAGACTGATAAAAGACCACAGTCCTATTTTGTTTGGCTAGTACAAGCCCAGACAGGGTTTTTTTTTTTTCCAAGTTTTTAATTGTTTTAAGTTTTGAAATAGTGGCCAATATTTTCATATAAAAAATTCAAATTCAGGCCGGGCATGATGTCTCATGCCTATAATCCCAGCACTTTCAGAGGCTGAGGTGGGCAGATCACTTTAAATCAGGAGTTCAAGACCAGCCTAGCCAACATGGTGAAACCCTGTCTCTATTAAAAATACAAAAAATTAGCCAAGTGTGGTGGTACATGCCTGTAGTCCCAGCTACTCAAGAGGCTGAGGCACGAGAATCGCTTGACCCCGGAGGCGGAGGTCATAGTGAGCTGAGATCATACCACTGCACTACAGTGCTGGTGACAGAGCAAGAATCTGTCTCAAAAAAAAAAAAAGAAAAGAAAAGAAAAAGAAAAAAAATCAAATTCTGACTTCTCTTTAGAAAGAGAAACATCTGGCAATGCTGAGATCTCATTCATCCATTTCCCCATTCAACCAGCAACCATGTACTGATCGGAGAAGCAGCATCCGCTCTAAAACAGAACATGAGCTCACCAGTTTGGCTGGTTTGTCTTATAGCCAGCTGACTTCTATTCTATTCCTTTACCTTTCTTTCTATAACCCCTTTAAGTATCTGTATTTATAAACCATACATTAATAGGCAAAAATAGTAAAGGTAAATTATTTCTGATAGTGTAAACATTCGAGGACTTCTTTAAGAGACAGAAGTCGCTCGTATGTAAGAATTACAAGAACAAAACAGAACAAGTAGTGTTTTCCATTCTGGATGCTAATACCAGGGTGCCTTTTTCTTCCCCAGAAGGCCCCACTCATCAACATACCAACTGCAATATTTTCATATTTTTATATGGAAATATTGGCTACTAATTCAAAACTTAAAACAATTAAAACTTGAAAAAACAACCACAACAGAGAGAAAAAAAAAAAAAAAAAACTCTCTGGGCTTGTACAAGCCAAACAAAACATGACTTTGGTCTTTAATCAGCCTAATGATTCCCACTTTCAAACTTTGCTAAACAAAGGCATATTTTGTCCTTAGCATGCTTGTATATAAGAATATATAAGAACAGAATGAGTAGCATTTTCTCCCCTCTTAATGCTAACACCAATGGGCCTTTATATTTTCAAAATAAGAGACAAGAGTAGAATAAAAGTTTTTGTTTATTATTCATTTATCCTTTCAAATAGTGCCATTATTTATGAAGTGCCTACTATGTGCCAGTCACAATGTTAAGCACCAAGGATGCAAAGAAAAAAAAAAAAAAAAAAGACCTAATACCAGCCCTTCTGAAACTCAGGATCTACAGTGATGAGTTTAGTATAGCTAACAATGAATTCAGGAGCTAAATGCCCATGTTTCCAGACCCCATGCCCTGGGATACTGATACAGTAGATCCTGAATAAAGTCCATAAAAGGGCATTTTAGTATTGGTAATTGTAACACAAGGTGTGGTGATCACACTCTGAAAAATAATAAACAGACGATTTCAGTGCAATGTGAACTGAGCTCTGAAATGGGGTAAACCAGAAAATTAGCTGAGTCTTTGGGTTAGTTTCAGACTAGTCTATTGGTTTCAGGGAGACATCCAACTTCAATGTGGGTAAAGTGTGGGAAGTTAGCCAGATAAGAATGGATAACAAGTGGTAAGTTTTAAGAGAGTCCTGAGGATATAAGATAAAATTGGAAAAGGTAAATCTAGAAAGGTAATTAAGGACCAGATCATAAAGGGCTTAATGACGCAACTATATTCATAACAATGGCTCATGAGTTACTGACTACACTACGAATGTGGGATGCATTATTTTATCTCATCTTTACAACATTGCTATGATGCATGTAATTACACCTTAATTTTACAGAGTAGAAGCCTAAGGTTCAGAGTTTAAGCGAGAGGTTTTCATCCTTGACAATATTGCCTTTCCCGGGCAGACAATTTTTTGATGTGGGTACGGTCCTGTGCATTGTAGGCTGTTTAGGAGCATCCCTGGTGCTACAGTTTTGATATGCTTTGTTTGTTCCCAGTAAAGTTCATATTGAAATTTTACCTCCAGTGCTGCAGTGTAGAAAAATGGGGCGTGCTGGGAGGTGTTCGGGCTATTAGGACTGATCTCTCATGAATGGCTTGATAGTGCTCTACAATAGTGAATGACTTTTCACTCTCAAGAGATTGGATGAGTTTTGATGGTAATGAATTCATTCCATTGAGAGTGGGTTGCTGGAAAGTCAGGGCACCTTCAGGTTTTCCCTTCTTTGCATGTGCCTGTTTCCCCTGTGACCTTCTTCGTGTTTTGATTCAGCACAAAAGCCCTCATTAGAGGCTGAGCATTTGCTGGTGCCCTGCCTCTTGTACAGCCTGCCTCTTGTGAGCCATACAAACCTCTTTTCTTTATAAATTACCCAGCCTCAGGTATTCTTTGTAGCAACACAAAATGGACTAAGACAACTGGTCTCTACTCACAAGATTTGAGTAGTGCCTTACCCCCTAATGTGACAAACAAAAATATCTCCAGACATTACCAGATGTCCCCTGAAAGGTAAAATCACTCCTAGTTAAGAATCACTGGTTTAAACCCTTAAAAACAGTGAGGTCTCGCAAATAGTAAGAGGCCAGTTGGAATTTGGTGTCATTCTATTAACTGCATAGCTCAAACTCTGAAACATCTGAGGTGAAAATTACTACAAAACAGATGCAAATGATTAGATCAAAACTTTGTTTTGAAAAAAGAGGTTGCTCTTTTGTAAAAGCCTCAGTACAAAGTGAAAAAAATTACAAACTAAAGGCTTTTAATAAAAGAAAAGACTAGAATCCAATTAAACATAATGTTGAAGGGTCTGAATGTTTGGCTTGAGCTGCTAATGGAGATCTGGAGTTGTAGGAAAAGAAATCCCACACATGCACACCACAGTTCATGCCTGTGGGTCCTGTAATTTTATCTGGTGATGCCTTAAAGTAAATGTGACATTACACATATTTTAGCATCTATTTTCCCAGCAGGAAGTGTAAGATAAAGAGGCTCAATCAGTATGTTAAAATAAGATCTGATGCAGGGGAGGGAAAAAAAGCTTTCAGATCATAAGAAATACCATTCCGAGGAAATTAAAAGCCTGAAATATGGCATATGATTACTGACACCAAAATCCTGCTGTTGTGTTTTTGAAGGACTTTTAAAGATGCTTTCTATTTGCTAAATAAATCTGCAGAACTACATTGCTTTCCAGGTGTCAGTGAGCTTCAGTGAAAAAAAAAATGATGTGCATGGATACCATCACCAAACTTTCTCAACGGAGGAATTATTGAAGAGAAAGGAGTTGCTTCAATTAACATATGTCAAATGAAAACAGTCTTGATGATTACTTTTTTCAAGCTTCTGTTTCCATCTATTCTTTCCAAGCAAATAGATGAACAAACTTGTACCATATGGATATGAACTGGTTTGAAATTAATCAATCAATAAGCACATCACATTGGTAGCTTGCCTGCCTTCTTTTTTGTTCTCTCCTCCCATTATGCCTTTATTTCTTCAATTATTCACTCATTCCATCATTCACTTAACAAATATTTACTAAGTGCTCACTTTATGTGACTTCATGAACTTCTGGTGGTATAATGAAGACCCAAACTAGATACAGACTCTGCCTTCGTGAAACTTTCAATCTAGTGGGGGTGGTAGACAATAATCAATATATTACTCGAGCAAAGTAAAACTGCAATTCTAATGAGAGCTGTGACAGACAGGAACAGTTGCAATAAGAGCCTATAACAGAGGACTTGTATCTTATCAGAAAGTTAAGAAAGGCCTCCCTGAGATAATAACTGCAGGAGAAGCAAGAGGCAACCAGGTAACAAGCACTCTAGGTGGTCAAGATGACATGAGAAGCAACAAAAAACTTCTGGTTGATGCAGGTATGGCATACTTGAAGAACTAAAAGAAGGTGGGTTTGGGTTGTGCACACAGCAAAGACAAAGATGGTGAGATAGGTGGAGGAAGGCTTTGCCCAGCCTCAGGTCTATCCCATGTACAGAACTTTGTCCTATTTCTATCAAGAGAAAAAAAAAAAAAGCTTTGGTATCTTGCAAGCTTTTGATTTGTGTCTGTAGAAGGCAGGCATGCACACAGGCAATAAGATATTTAAAATAACTGGAAATAATCAAGGTATCATATACCTACAAATCAAGACCTGAACATTCCACTGAACAAGTCCAGCTGCATTTTAAAACAGTTTCTAAGATCAGGCACAGTGGGAAATAAATATGGTATTGGTATCCAATGAACATTAGATCTCACTATACTCCATCCTCCCAAAACCTATTAGACTTGATTTTACATATTTTCCTAAGATCAAATTTGGATTTAATCCTTAAAATTTAAAAATTAAAAACAACTATGTTACTATATGTCTCAAGAAACGAAGCGTGCTTGAGTGAGTCTTGGATCACTTTTTTTAGTCTCTTCTGGCTAGAAGAATCAGTAAGATCTTGACAGTATTGTTGCAGGCACTTTGGTGATGTGCTACCCTGAGAAATCCTGAATTGCACCAACATATCACTGGGGTCTCTTTAGCAAAAACCATCCTCGTGAGCATGTAGGCTGCTGGTTTGGAAAATGTAGGGGAGGTCAGTCACACTGAACACTGAACACTTAACCAGTCGAGATAACCCAATCCAATTTGTCTTCAGGGCTCCTGGGTAGGAAATCCTAACTCCAATTTCCAAACAGTTGAGAATTACATTTTCATGTTTACCTAAGCTACACTGGGGGCTGTTGAGAGGGTATATTAGAGTTTGCCAAGCAGAGCTCCCACAGAGCTGAGCCTTGCAAAGCACACAACATCTGGAAAAGAAAGTTTCTTTGGAAATCAGATCATGTAAATAAGCCCGTAGGGGGCAAGTGGGTTGGGTAACCCTGGTCAGTCAGTGATGAAGGAAGCTGCTGCAGGGAGATTCTGACACCATGACCACTGGTCTGTCTATGGGTCATCCGTGCAACTCCTCATTGTTTTGACCCTCCTGGCCACCCTCACTTCTCTCTTACCGCCAATCATAGATCACTGAAGAGAAGCCACTAGGCTGGACCACACACAGACCTGCAAACAATAAGGCCCACAAGACAGATACTGACTGCCTTTCTTACCCAGTGGATAATTCCAACTCATAGCCGGCAGTCTATGCTTTCAATAACAAGGAGAAGGACTGACAAGAATCAAGCACATACAGGGAAAGCAGTTACATGTTTAAGGACATACATGAAAATATCCAACAGGTTTCCCGCGGCACTCCGTAAGTCAAATTGCATAGCAAGCTTGGTGCTCAAGTTAAAAAAAAAAAAGGAAAAGAAAAGAAAATCTTATGTTTTCTATATTTTAAAAAATCAGCTTTCAAATATTATTTTACTGTTTTAATTATTAATGAATTATTATTTAATTATTAATCTCAAGGTAACAAGCTCTGCTATTAGCTTCCTTTGACAAAGGAGAAAATAAAGGTTAAGAAAAATCTGATTGCTCTTGACTATCTAGGGGTAAAAAACTAATTATTATATATTTTTTTGAGATGGAGTTTCGCTCTTGTTGCCCAGGCTGGAGTGCAGTGACTCAATCTCGGCTCACTGTAACATCCACTTCCTGGTTCAAGCGATTCTCCTGCTTCAGGCTCACAAGTAGCAGGAATGACAGGCATGTGCCACCACGCACGGCTAATTTTGTATTTTTAGCAGAGACGGGGTTTCACCATGTTGGCCAGGCTGGTATCAAACTCCTGACCTCAGCTGATCCACCTGCCTTGGCCTCTCAAAGTGCTGGGATTACAGGTATGAGCCACTGCGCCCAGCCCAAAACTAATTATCAAGACTCCGTTAAATAGAGCCTGAGTTTGAGACTAAGATGCTGTCAACTATATAAAAATATTTTTCTGTAACCCATTTAATGATTAAGCACAATATAAATTTTGATCTTCATATATATTTTTACCATTAGAGTTTAAGAATATTTATGTCATAAAGGAAAATAAAATGACCTCTCATCTATCTATGTATCTATGTATCTATCTATCTATCAATCATCTATCTATCTATCTTTGGTAAAGGATGTCCAAAAACTGACCAGTCTGAAATGGTATTGATTTAAGAAAATACATTTTCATGAAAACCAGCCACAGGAGCTTGGAACTGTTTTTATTCATTTCCCTCCCCGCACTAGCAACAACAGGTAGCTGAATTCGATTTCTCTTTGTGCTATCTCTTTAGTAACTAGCCTTATACGCTAAGGCTTGGAACAAATAGAAAGCAAGAGAAACAAAGGAGTCAAAATCATCAGAAGAAATAACAAACATTGCTGTGATTTTAAAACATCCTATTTGACAGATCATTAGGAGAATGTGCTTATGTGCTTGTTTACTGGCTGTCATTGATTTTTACTCAGCATTGGATAATTTTTAAATTTTCCATGTGGCCATTTGGGCATATTCATTCATTTGTTCCTTCTGGCTTCTTCCTTCTTTCTTCCTATCCTTACCTTTTTTCATTCTTACTTGCCTGCAATTCTTCTTTCCTTCCTTCTTTCTTTCTCCTTTCCTTTCTTCTTTCCATGCCAAGCATGGAAACCAAGCAACTGAAGAGTCAAAGTTTTAGAAATCAAATTGGAAGCATCTTTATTTTTACCACATATTTACTTAAAATAGAAACTTTTAATAAATTATTCCTTCTTTTTTTTCTAATACTTTTATAGTCTCTTCTTACTTTTGCCAAAACTTGGTAGCACAATCTATTCTTAGGGGCAGGACTGGAGCCATTATGTTTAATTTATTAATTTTCCTATGCTTTATAATTCCTTGTGAAAATAAGTTAGTTATTTGGAAGCAAATGCATACCATAGGGCTGTTTTGCATTTAGCCTATAGCCAGGTGCAAAAAACTCCCTCCAGCTCTGTTTAGCCTTCACACAGAGCTTTGGTCAGGGACCTCTGGACAGCTGACCTTCATTTATACTAAACCTTTCCTTATTGGACTCATATTAAAAGGGCCTGCAGTTTCAGCTCTGGGGTTTGGCACAAACGATTCTAATTGTTCCTTTATCCAATATTCAGAGACAGGGCTCAGCCATTAGGCCCTAGAAAAGCAATATACAAATATTAGCTTGACGGACAAGTTTAGTAATAAGATACAGCTCTCCTCTGTATGTCACACTTGAGAGATGCAAGAAAGATAGCCATCCCTATTATTGTTCTCACACATTTTATAGCTGGTACATGTTTATATTTCCTGCTTAAAGATTGCAGGGCATAGCTAAAGGAATTCAAGACTCTGGAATTCATACAGCCTGACTCTTTTACGCATTACTTCAGAAACTAGTTAGCCCTGATATCAAAAGGAGAAGCATTCTGCCTCTGACAGGCTACTGAGTCAAAATCAGAAAACGGATCCCAATAGTATGTTTCAATACTGTAGCCCCAGCGCTATCACGCATGAAGACTTTTTATTCCACCCCCAGAAAAGCACAGCTTGCATTAGACAGACTAAATTGTATAAGCCAAAAACAATAGGGGAGTTAAATCCACCACAGAGTTACTAGATCACTGGAGAAATTGTTTTCAAAATGGAGATGGTGTCTGTAAAAGTAACTTGGTAACATTCCAAGTTACTATTACCGGGTTAACATTTCACTAAATGATGGTAAAGGCTTAATTCGTAACAAAGAGGAGCCACAACAGCAGAAATCAAAATGGAGAAAGGAATTATTTTCCTCTTTTTGAGCTGCATCCTCTGTTTTATTTCTGTAAGATATACACCATATTCAGCAACAAGCCTTCCAGACCCCAGTTTCTTACTTTTGGCAAAGAAAAGCGTGTGTGGATATGTGTGTGTTGCAAAGGTGGCAGGGAGGGAGGAGTCTCAGAAGTTTCCAGTATATGTTTTCCTTGACAGATTAAATAATGATAGAAAGTTATGACATTAAAAATACATCATTCGAAATAATGTTGACGTGACTTTTCCTATATATATTTTTTCTTTTGTGGTAGGCGGTGTAATGTTACACAACTTTTAAAAAGTGCAAGGCAGGCTGTGAATTACTTCTTTCAAATCTTTACGTCAAGGGAGCAACTTTTCAAAAGTTATTTCAAAGCCCAGGATTTCTGCTCCCCACACCTAAACCCCAAACCACTTGTGAAAATTCAGCTTTTCAAACAAAGCTTGGCTCTATTACTTCCAGCTGTCTCTATCTTGCCAAATGTCCTGACACACACATACTCTATTGGTAAATCAACAGAGAAAGAGAAGAGAATGTTAAAAAAAAAAAAAAAAAAAAAAAAAAAAAAAAAAATTTTAAAATAAATGTAAAATTTGTAAAACATCCTATTTTCAAAAGGTATCTATGCATATATCAAGGTAATTTTCCACAATCATCAGAATTGTCCTTTCTCACATCTAAGTATTATACTATCACCCCTCTTTTGAGAATGTGTTTTACACACACACACATATACATGTACACAACACACACAAACATGCACACACTGTGTTTGAAAACATGTATTTTTCAAGTTT
>NW_016812016.1:2708727-2714578 GCF_001698545.2 Rhinopithecus bieti
GAAAACATGTATTTTTCAAGTTTGACTGAAATCGTTTATCTGACCTCATGCCATTTCTATTAACTGCTACCTGACTTGAGTCCTATTGATGAGACTTAGTGCAGTTCATGGGGAAGCGTGGTGAGTCAAATCATATGACTGCCTCCACCTTCATCTCTCCAGCTGGAGAATCACCGTGTGCCAATATCTACAGTGACATTTTCAAAATTAGATACTCTATATGTGGGGATGTATGGGCCCCATCTCACAAGGACAAAGCAAGGGCTGCTTGGCATTTTGTTTCTGTGGCAGGTTATTTAGGATACAAGGGGCACTAACTGGCACCCTCCCAAGCTGTGACATTTGTGATCTGCTACCAAAGGGCAAGAGAAAGATGTGTAGCTGCCTTTTCTTCCTTGTGTGACATTAAACAGATACCATAGCAATCATCTCCATTCTGACCCTTAGAACTCTGGGCCAGCTTAGATGACAGATTTAACCATTTCCCCACTCCCCATCCCATCATTTTGAAGGGGGCAGTTTGAGTTTGTTCAAATGTGGTGTGGGCAAAATCACTTCAAGTGGAGGGGTGCTTAGGGAAGAGGGAGAGATACCTACGCTGGCTTGTAATTGTGTATTAGGTTGGTGCAAAATGAATGGCAAAAGCCGCAATTACTTTTGCACCAACCTAATACATAGCCTTCTGAACTCCCATATCCTCTGGGCCTTATGCCTACCAGACAAGCATTCTCCCCAAGGCCGTTAAGAGGTATTGATAATGACACATTCTAAACTCTAGGGGGAGCTCCTGGCATCCACTGATCAGGAGGGTCACTACGGTAAGGGTGGAGCTAAGTATGCTAAGTAAATGGGGTTAGAAGTGAAAATTCTCTGATAATGGTGATGTTCTTGACTTTTCTGGTTCTTTCTTGTTGCTTTCTCTGAACTTCTGCATGGTATATGCTTTTACAATCCTATTGATTTTGCCTTTTCTCCTTTACAACTGGTCACCTAAGATAGGACCAGCACAGCCTGCTGATTGGGAGGGTTCCCAACCTGTCAACCATGAAAAGTGCAAGGTAACCAGAGATTAGGGCTGGAATGGGATGCTTATCCAAACTCTGCCCTAGTCGGAGGGACATGGATCTTGTCCTCTTTTCCATGTCTTCCTGCGTGCTTCCTCCTCTGCTTTCCTTCCACTGGAGTGGAAAAATCAAGAGAGCCTAGAAAAGAACAGGCCTTAATTCCAGCCCTTAATCCTCAGATAGCAAAAGAATGCTGAGGGTTACAAGGTCTTACCAGTTTTCCAGAATGAATACAGGATAGGGATTTATAGTCAGTCCCAGAAAGAGGATGTCTTGTTAGTAGGTTCCTGTGTTTATATCCCAAAAACCCAGTGCACTGGTAAGTGTTGCGAAATGATTCAAGGATGTGGAATCATCTTGCAGTCACTGCAGAGACCTGACTAACAGCAGTCATAGGCCACTGAGGGAAAGAATGCTGGTGTCCTATCACTGCGGAAGCTCCATGTAGCAGCCTAGTATGAGTTTAGACTGATTTATGGAGATAATAAAGTTTTATGACTGAGCCAACCAGATGATGGAATGGTGGAATCTAGTAACAGATTAACCTAACTGAATCTAATTGCTGCACATTCAGACTGAGTGATTGATGCTCCATTGATCCTGCATATAGACAAAATATTCATCTACTGCATGACAACTGATTCTGCCCATATTTGTAGACACGGCACGTTTGACTTTAGTTACATGTTCATATATTTTTTTGTTTCTCTTTGACAATAGAAATCATGTGTTTCTCATCTTTGTATCATCCACAGTGTCATGAATAAGTGACCTAAAATTATTTATTGAATAAAAGACATAGTAACTTATGTGCACAAATAAAGAGAGTGCTGATCTGTTTCGGACATACCTACCTATGCAGATAGCAATTATCTCTAGAAGGCTCACTTTAGGTGTAAGAGATAGAAGTCCAGTGGTTTAGAATTTGAACAGTGTGTAGGGCCTGGAGGAGAAACTAGAAATTCATACTTGTTCTACTTTTGTTCTTTCTAATGATAAAGACCTTTTGGATCTTTCCTGTTTGAATGATTACCTTGCCCAACATTATACCAAATGAGATAATGCAATTATCAGGTCAATTAACAATAATGCAATAATTATAGTAGTAATATTAGTTGTAGCTTTAGTGTTACAACAGTAAAACAGTTACAAAGATAGTATTTGTATGTACTGTTATACTTATTTTATGAATGAGAAAACTAGGGCAGAAAGGGAGTAGATGAATTACTCAAGACAACTAAGTAAAAAAAAAAAGAGTTGGGAAACCACAAAACTCAAATTCAATAAAACAGATTCTTGGCATTCACACATTTAGCACTTATGAGTTTACATCTTGATTATTAATCTGAAAATCCATGATGTAGTAAGGTATAATTTTGCAGATGTCCTAATGTTAATAGTGTCCACTGCAAGACTGACATAGAAATAAGTCACCCAGCTAGTTAGTGAATCTAGTCATCCACACAGCAGTCACTTCTCAGAACACTTTCTTTATTCTTTTTGATCTTTTCTATGTCACTGATTGGCAAAGTAAACTTTTCTGTTCTCCTATGAAATAAAAAAATACACTAAACAAAATACAAAAGCTTAGTGAAAGAGGAAAAGAGTTAACTTGTAATGTGAATATATGCATTGAAAGCACACGACTGTCATTGGAAATAGAAACCAAGAAAAAGAAATAGCACTAACATTTCTAAACACTAATATTTGGAATTTATTAAAGCATATGAGAATTATCCTTTGTGACTATAAAGGGCCTACTGAACAACAGTCTCATAAAGAAAAAGGCCTTTTTTGATAAATAATCATGGAGTGTGTGATCAACACTAGCAGGTGAGTGCTTGTTTCTGATGCTACTCTCTAGGAATCAGAACAATGGGTTGCTTATCAAATGCTATGAGCAAGGTTCTGTGCCAAGTACAAAACATAGGTAAGCAGAGCCAGACCTCCCATGGCCATGCAATAAGTCTGACTCCAACTATCTCATTAGCCTCATGGGGCTGCCACCTCCACCATTACAACTCTGGTTTATTTAGGCTCTATTTCTGAAAGGCTCTGACCTAAAATGCAAAGTAATTAGGAGAAGATAAAAAGCAACCAAGAACCAAGTAAGCCATTCCCATAACCATTTATGAAATTATCTTTTCATTAGTGCTTCAACAGAAAAGGAAATTTATAAAGATCGAGATGGGACTCATCATTACAGAGAATGGGCCACCTGGGGGTGAGCACACGTCCAGGAATAATCTTGAGTGGAGGTCCCCGGAAGAAGTCTCGGGACCATTGGAGTTGAAAGATGACAAGACATAATGGAAGGATGATTGGATTGAAAGTGGAGTCACTGATGCACCACTTTCCAGGTGCCACCTCTTTGCATCATATTGACCCTGTTAAACTTTAATATGATCCAGGTAAGGCTAACAGAAAGAGCAGAGAGCCTGGATTAAAAGCATAAAACCCACAAAGCCGAATTTAATGAAGCAAACTTTTACCAATGACCCTGGTGTTTGGTACAAACCTGATAGCTTTCCTAGTGCAAGTTCTGGGTCACAGAGCACACGTTGGCTAGCATCTGCTCTCATTCCCAATTAATTATAGATGTTGGGTCTATAAGATCCTTTGTTAGAAATAACTAAATAATAAATGCCTATAAAGCAGTTTGCATGCTGTGCCTAATAAGAACAAACTCCACAGAAATCCAATTTAAACACTTATTGCTTTTTTGAGCCAGAATTAAATTGGATTTGTGTTTCTGAACTCTTTGGCACAAGGATCAACCATCGCATAGGTGGATTTGGCACGATGACCACCTCTGGGGCCAGCTGTGCAGAAATGTTGTTCGCCTCAGAAGTTGGAATTTACCAAATATGGCCTTTGGAACAAACTGAAAACCCAACCATTTTAAAATTTTCAAAGGGTGTCATAAAGTTCTTAAAGAGATGCTCCAAGCAAAATAATTTTATTCGCTTCAATTTCAAAAGTAATAAACAGTATCCTCTAAGAGAAGAGAGTATGCCAAGAGCAGAGAGAAAGGCTAGCATGTCCAGTTCCATAAGGATAAGAGGATCATTGTCAGGTGTGCTGATGACACCTACATGGTCAGTAATGTAGAACTTTCAGTCTTCTGAAAAGGTGTGGAATGGCGAGCACAAGGGGTTCTCAGGTTTCACACGTTATATGGCTTGTTTCTCCTATTTTAGCATCTTTTGCATACTAGGTTGTATTTTAATTCATTGAAAAGCCAAAAAAATTTGTGCTATCCAACATCAGTGGTGCACATAGGCAGTATCATGAACTGAACTGCTAAACAGTCTTTAGACAACACTGTGGAATTTGTTTACCTTTATTTTATAAAAAGTGAGTGGAAAACAGAAAAAAAAATAAATGTATATTTATAAGTTCTATGACTGGGACACAGATGGTCATTTTCAGGTGAGCCTAGAGCAAGGAACTTGCTCAAATCAGAAGCACATTGGATTGACTTGGCTGTATGTGTGTTTGCCAAGTGAAAGAATATACTGCAATTAAAGAAGATATTAGAAGTGTGAGAGAAATGACAAAGAAAGCTGATAGTATGGAGAAAAAAGAGAGATCAGTTGCTGGAAAGCAGCATAATTTTTTTTCAGAGACTCAAAGCAGAGGGGTGTCCTGCTCCACAGAACTGTTGATACAATCTGTTATACATCGTCATTTATCAACAGGAAAGGAGGTTCATGTTCAGCTTTCTCATGACCACTTTTTTTAAAGAAAACCTGTTTGGATTCCATTAAAGCTGGCATCACTGAGCCCAACCAGATTTCCTACACATTCCCTGCTTAATTACTTTATACAAACCAGAAGCAGCAAGTCCTTCCCCAGAACCAAATCATGACCCTTTATCTACTGGTAGTCACATCAAGTAAGCAGAGTAAACTAGAATTTAAGGGAAGGTATTGTCTTACAATATTAACATTTATTATCTAAATTTAATAGTGAATTATTATTTCTAAATAGTCATGGGTATGTTTCATAGCATCCAATGGGGAAGGAGTAAGTCTATTTATGTATACCATAATTAAGAATTACAAAATAAGTAAAGTATTTTAGAAGCAAATCTTCTTCTCAAATTTTGTATATGTGACATCTTTAGATGGATTATGGAAAGCATTCTTGATAAAGAAACATACAGTCTTAAATGGCTTTGTAGTGATACACACCCAGAGTTTTTTCCAAGCCTATAAAGGACAGTGTGGTTTCCTCCCCAAAGATCCCCTCCTCAAAAAGTGGGCCCTAATTTGTCTAAGCCAATCAGAGTGGTCCTATCTTTCTTGACACAGAGATTGGTTAAGAAATACCAGGCCTAAACTAATTGCCACACAGCAACCCAATGACTTCTGTGATTCACTCAGAAGTGGCCCCAAGTAAGGCAAAGCTTAGGACTTTCAACGGGATTTTTGGAAACAGATATTTTCTCTCTGTCTGGATGGTGAGAGTTGAGGCTATGAGGTTTGGAACAACTGCAGGTAAGGAATAAAATGAGTGAGCTCTGTCATAATTCACGACTCTGGAACTTGTATTGTCTTTACTGTGTTTGCTCTTGAAATGCTCTTGAAATTTTAAACTTACCAACCGACTGCTCAGCCATAACTTTGTAAACATGTGCTATACTCTTGTAATTGAATACAAGTCAGTATGTGCAGCAATGTGGAAATAACAATGCTCTCTGATTTAATAAAATGTTTAAACACTGAAAAAGAAGAAAAGAAAGAAAGAAAGAAAGAAAAAGAAAGAAAGAAAGAAAGAAAGAA
>NW_016812016.1:2714894-2737094 GCF_001698545.2 Rhinopithecus bieti
GAAGGAAGGAAGGAAGGAAGGAAGGAAGGGGAAAGAAAAGAAAGAGGAAGAGAAGGGAAGGGAGGAGAGGAGAGAAGAAGGGAGGGGAGGGGAGGGAAAAAGAAAAGAAAGAAACAGATCCAGTTCCAGATACATTCTTGAGCTTCTAAAACAAACTATTCTGAGGCTGCTCTACTTCTGGACTATCCAGTGACTGAGTCAGTAAATTTCCTCTATTCCATAAACCATTTTTATTGGGTTTCCTCTTTATAGACAAAGTGAAGAGCTTTAATAGATAGGATAAATTTAGACAAGTTTCTAATCTGTTTAGGACATCCTTTTTTCTCACCTCTCAGTGGAAACGTTCCATCTCTCTAATGGTCTCATTAAGGGATAAGTTTAAAAAGAGTCGCTCTTTCATCCATCCATCCACTACCCATCCATACACCCATCCATCTACCTGTTCATCCATGTATCTATTTGCTCCTTTATTTAATGAGCACACTCTATGTGTCCAGCACTGTCGCACAAGAAAGAGCAATGAACACAAATGACAAAGTCCCTTATGTTATACTATTATACAACAAAGAAGTGATTTCAGAATTTCTCAGACGTGTATGCCATGGAGATCACTAAGGTTGATGGGAAGTATTGAGGAATTGTAAAAATGGTCAGGGAAGGCCACACTAATAAGAATGGACATTGCCACAGAGATGAGGAATAAATGAGGATGCTGGCCAGGCAAAGATGAGGGAAAGCATTCCAGGAGCAGAAAAAGGAGGTCCAAGTTACTGTGGAGTCCTGTATTGGACTTATTCGAGCAATAGCAAGAAGGCTTGTGGCTGGAGCTCATGTAGAGTGAGATGATGCTTCTTAAATATCATGGCCAATCTATCACCAGCCCTATTAATTCAACCACCTAAAAATTATTTTAAACTATTACTTCCTCTTATTTCCACAGCCTTGGCTTCTGTCTTCATCAACATTAAATTCCCTGGTGGCAGCAATCTCCTCGATGCACTTCCTTCCCTGAGTGCTAAGCTCTGCTGTCATCCATCACAGTGTTTCGAGAACAATCTATAGACACATGCATACACCAAGAAAGCCCTCAGTTAAAATTGTCTATTGTCCTCTGGGCATGGCAGCTCATGCCTGTAATCCCAGGACTTTAGGTTGGGAGGCCGAGGCGGGCAGATCACTTGAGGTCAGGAGTTTGAGGACAGCTTCGCCAACATGGTGAGACCCCATCTCTACTAAAAATATAAAAATTAGCCAATGTGGTGGTGCACACCTGTAGTCCCAGCTACTTGGGAGACTGAGACAGGATAATTACTTCAACCTGGGAGCCTGAGGTTGCAGTGAGCCGAGATTGCACCACTGCACTCTCGTCTGGGTGACAGAGCAAGACTCCGTCTCAAAAAAAAAAAAAAAAAAAAAAAAAAAAGTCTATTGTCTCTCCATTAGTTATAGCAGTGACCTGCAAACTTATACTCATCCAGATCCTATCAGTAAAACAATTGTAGCATGTACTTTTCCCACAAGAATTAAATTTCCTGTGTTATTGTATTTGTATGCTATATATATTTTAAAGCTTTACCAAAAATTGAAAGAAAAAACAATATCAAAGAGAAATATAAAGACAAACTTTAATATTTTCTTCTTGTATCTCAGTGGATCATTTTGTGCATCCTAATGTGGGGATTGCTGACTCCTTAGCATGGCAGATCCTCCAGCCCTTTGCTAAGTCTATCACTTCCTCTCTTGTCTCATATTTATGCCATAATAAAACCAAGCTGTTTGTAACTCTTCATACATACCATCTTTGTTTCTTGCCCCTGTGGTTTTGCCCAGGCTGTTTCTTCCACCCATCATTTCTTCTTTCCAGTCTATCTCAGTCATTTCTCCTTAACCTTTTGGTGTCTGCTTAGCTGACAACGCTTCCATAAATTATTCTATGACATTTGTACCCCCAGGCTGGGAGAGGAGAAGTCTAAGATTCTATAGCATCGCTGCCACTTCCCTTTTCCTATATTCTCACCGACTCTTCTGTATTGCATTTGGCAAAGAGTAGGCATTCATTTAGAATTTTTATGGTGGAAAAATTAATGGATGAATGAATAAATGATTAAGTGAATGATATCACAGAATGAGATGCAATATGGTGAGGTAAAGGATACACAGCATGGATTCTGGAGCCGAACAGCCTGGGTTCCAAATCGGGCCACACTATGTATGTGCTGTGTGTATTAGTCCGTTTTCACGCTACCATAAAGAGCTGCCCAACACTGGGTGATTTATAAAGGAAAGAGGTTTAATTGACTCACAGTTCAGCATGGCTTGGGAGGCCTCATGAAACTTACAATCATGGTGGAAGGTGAAGGGGAAGCAAGGCACCTTTTTCACAAGGCTGCAGGAAGGAGAAGCGCCAATTGAAGGAAGAAGAGCCCCTTCTAAAACTGTCAGATCTCATGAGATCACACTCACTATCATAAAACCATGGGAAACTGCCTCCATGATGCAATTACCTCCACCTGGTCTCTCTCTTGATATGTGCAGATTATAGGGATTACGGGGATTACAGTTCAAGATGAGATTTGGGTGGAGGCACAAAGTGGAACCATATCACTATGTAACCTTAACCAGAGAATTTCTCCCATCCTCAGTTGACTTATTTGTAAAATAGGGGTCATAAAATAACACATAGCTCTCAAGATTGTTTTAAGGATTAAAGGAACTAAAATACAAAGACTTTTCAGCACAAAGTCTCACCTTAATACATTTTAGTCATTCTCTGTCAATAAATGTTCAATATTCCCCCTTACTATTTATGATGGTGAGAAATTCAGGCTTGGAGCTCATCAGAAGGTTTAGTTCTTTTGTGACAAGGTGATATTGTAAAACCAGTGTGAGTCTTGACAACAAATTTTAAAAATGATAAGCCTGTGTTTTTGCTGTGAATTAATACCTAATAATGGTGAATTCACCTTTGAACCACCTCAGGGGTGTGTTGAAAGGAAGAAGTAAATAATAATAGGATCCTATCAGCTCGAAACAGTGAGACAGTCCAGTGTGAATCACAAAAGAAACCCCGAGAAAAAGGAGCAGAAGCTGTTGAGGCCGTGTGGAACCAGTACAATTTAAAAAATGTTGACTACAAGAGAATACCAGGCATTCTTTTGATATTTGCATAATATGGATTTGTGAACAGCAAATAATACTTCCGAAAGCCATGTCTACCATTTATGTAGCATGTGTATGTGATTTCAAATTAGCTTGCCTGCTAAGTTACCTCTTAATCCAACAGAGTGTAACAAAGCTGAAGGAGCAAGTGCAATGCATTAAATACACATTTCTTAAAAATAAAGACCTAGCCATGCGTTCAGCCTGTCCTTAATACCACATATTATATATTTACACGGCCTTGCTGTATTGGTTCCAGCTTACTTACTATAAGTAAGAGCATCTGTTTAACTTTTGAAAGACATTTTCTTAGGGAACTCATGAGATTTCTTCCCACCTATTTTATCCCGATAAAAACATCTTTTAAAATACAATTTCTATAATATTCATCTCTCCTCTGCCAGATTCTGTTTTCTCTTTTGCTGCTTTTCAGAATTCAGAGTGGAGTGCTCACATGCAAGATGAGGCAGTGAGCTTTTCTGAGTTTTTCAGAGAAAACAGATTTGCAGAGAAAATTCCTCCATTCATTTCTTTGGAACATCTTCAATGTATGTCTCACTACCTCAGAGTTCCTGCAAAAGCTCAGATAATTGGAGAAAAATGGTATGGCAGAACGCATTAACATGACACAGTGTGTAAACAGTTACCGAAACACAGAAGCAACAGAAAAATTCCACATTCATCCCTATAGTGATTGAGAGTCTTGGGGCTCTGTGATGATATAAGGATCCACTTGCCTCTGGGTCATTGACTGTAATTTCAAACTAGGAGGAGGCAACTGTCCACCATTCCAGTGCAGCAACTGATCTGTGGTTCAGGTAAAATAAGATATCATTTCCCTTCAGCTCAGAGACAATCATTTACTTTGAGTCACGAGAATGTGCTTTAAACACGGTGATGAAGACATCAAAAGCAAGGTGGTTTTTGAATTGGAGAAGCCTTGTTGTAAGAATGAACTTTGGAGTCAAATTCTGGGCTTACTTGAAAAAAATTACTTAGGTTGGGCACGGTAGCTCACACCTGTAATTCCAACACTTTGGGAGGCTGAGGCGGGTGGATCGCCTGAGGTCAGGGGTTCGACACCAGCCTCACCAACATAGTGAAACCCCATCTCTTCTAAAAATACAAAAATTAGTCAGGCATAGTGGTGGGCACCTGTAATCCCAGCCACTTGGGAGGCTGAGACAAGAGAATAATTTGAACTTGGGAGGCAGAGGTTGCAGTGAGCTGAGACCATGCCACTGTACTCCAGCCTGGTCAACATGAGCTAAACTTTGTCTCAAAAAAATAAAAAATTACTTTACCTCTTTAGATCTGATAGATCATCCATCTTTCAAATGAGTTAAATAATTACTTAACCTCATTTAGCTGCTTGTGAGAACTGTATAAACTAATTCTCATAAAAATAAAACCATAGAGTACATAGTGAATAGAAGTAAATTCTCGATAGAAAGAAGTATTATTATCATTAGTATTGTTAAGACAAAAGAGTATTTATATAAGAAAACAGAAGGAAGGAGGTTGCTGACTGAGGCTGAGGAGGGTAAGGGTGAATTGCAGACTCTACGCAGGCCCATCCGGCAATTACTAGGATTCTCCCTGGATTTGGGGACCATGAAGAAAGAAGCTTCAACCTTGGCTCCGCAGTCTACCAAAGATCCCTGTAGGGAGGGATGATTCTCTCTGTACTCTATTACTGGGTAAGTGGGGAAGGTTTAGATTCTGGAGGTGGCAGGGATGTAATGATGTTAGGGTTTCTATCTCAGTGCTGCATGCTATTAGCTGTGTGACTTTGGGAGAGTCACTTTCTCTCTAAGAGAGTCGATGGGGATGCAGCATAGAGGGCTGGTTCCTTTCCTTCTTAGGAACAGGATCTTGTTTTTGTTTTGGGTAAGCACATTCCTGCCCTGAGTTACATTTGCCAGCTAATCTTATAAGTAGGTATGGTATATCTGAATTCTGGCCAATGAGACACATTGCGAGGACTATCATGGAACTTAAAGGGAGAGAGGCGTTCTCCTTTATTCTCTCCTCCATCCTCTTGTCTAGAAACAGAAGTGATGGCTGGACTCCTAGTGGTCATCTTAAGATCATGAGGATGGTAGAGCAAATGACATCTGGAACACCCAAAATGTTGTTATATGAATGAAACATCAACGTCCATCTAGTTTTAAGCCTCTGCTTTGAGATTTTCTGTCACATGCAGCCAAACCTAAGTTCTAACAAGGCAAGTATAATAATGGTACATCCCCAATAAGATTTTTGTAGTGATTTATCAAGTTTAGCTTGATAAAGTGTTAGCAGACAATTTGGTTTTGTGTATTTATAAATTCATTCATTCATTAAATATTTATCATATCTACTCTGTTTCAAACCTTCTCCTTGGCATCGAGAACACACGGATGAATAAGACTATAAGGCTCAGACCACAAACAAACCATATTCCAGAAAAGAGACTGATGACAAACCTGCAATGACATAAGTCAATCTGACAGAGACTAAAATCCCATAGAAGAAAATTAAATGGGGTTATGCTGTTGAAAGTAGAATGAAGGAAAGCACATTATAGTGGTCAAAGAAAGTGTCTTTAAGGAAATGACATTTCAACTGGCATCAGAATGATAAGAAGTGAGTCAGATACAGATTTTGAAGGAAGAACAGTCCAGGTGAGGAAGAGGGTAAGTTGGAGGATGCTGAAGTGGGAAGAAGATTAGTATGGTATCCAAATAAGCCTTCCAGGCTACAGCATGGGGAACAAGGTTGGGAGCAGGAGGTGAGATTAACATGTACACAGGCCAGGTTGTAGAGAACCTTGAACAGTTGGTGGAAGAGGTACCCAGAAATATATATCATAGAAGTAGGATTTGTAAAATCCAGGTGACCCCCAAATCCAAAATTAGTGCAATTAAATGCCATCACGTTACTGCACTTATTTCTTGCAATATGGAAAAATTGTTTTCCAGCTAAAGCAAAGTGGATAAATATTCCAACATGATGTTCAATTGGTGGCAAGAATTATGACTGTATAAGGGCCCATGCATGGTTGAATACAATGAGGAAGTCTCCTGAGGCAGTGAGCTGGCATGCAAGTAATCTCGTCCCATGAGTCCAGACAGAATGTCCCAAGTGTATGTATGTGGCAGGAGAGGTACAGTGTGCTCAGAGAGGAATGTGAAGGCAGAGCAGAGTGTGCACATACACATACACACACACACACACAGAGAGAAGACAGGATAGAGATTCTCCTCAGTGGTTGCTCTGGGGAGAAATGTTCTAGTAAATAAAGGATTATTTTTATTTATTTATTATTTTGTTTTCGTGCGTGCACACGTGTGTGTGTGTGTGTGTGTGTGTGTGTGTGTGTTCACGACAGGTACACAGTTCCTTACTCTCCTCCCTCTTTATTTTACTCTAACCACAAATCAGAGAGGAAGACTACTTAATGATGTGATATTTTGCTTTATTGAGAGAGAACCGGGCATAGACATTCCTTACCTGGGGAAATTGATACTGTACCATTAAGAACACTCACAGAAGGTTGAATCCGAAAACCACCTAACAGACAAAGTTAAAGAAGAGTGAGAATGGGAAATGGTTGCTGGGATCGATTCCAGACCTGGTTGCTTTATGATGCTTGTAATTGTTTGTTCAAGGGTTCCTGTATGGATTGTTTTCCTAAGATACTATCTATCCTTTCAGAAATAACCGAGGACAGACGCTGAACTATTGCCACAATCCCTTCCATTGTCTAGAAATGAGCTACACCAATTTCAAAACTTCTATTATTTTGTGGCTCACAGGATCACCAGAGATGGAATCTTTTGTAAGCTTGGGGAGCTTGCCTTTCTTTACATTCTCATTTTTTGTCTTCCCCAAATACTGTTGACAGGAAAGAAAATAGGTTTTCTCAACTGTCTCTGGATTCTTAGGGTTTCTTATGCCCAAAAGTCACTGTTTGCAGAAAGCCACCTTCAGGCCACTTGGAAAAGAAGAAGACTTTGCAGTATATACATTTTTTTTTTAATATATTAGAATGAGTTCTACTGTTTCATTGTTCACACTGATTTAAAAAAAATTTATAAAGGGTTTTGGCAAGGGAAGGATACGTGGAAGAAATTTTCATTTGGCAATAGCTGGGCTATTTTGGGTTAGGAGACAAAGAAAAATCTCCCTTGCAGTATAAAAAAATTATAATAAAACTCTAACTATTCTATATCTTCCCTCTCTTCAGGTGAATAATTTACTCACTGGAATTGCCTCTAAAACATATATGCCTTTTGGGAAAAGGCAAAGAGGTGTAAGAGGCTTGTGTGTCAGGACGAAATAGAAGACCCTACCAAAATGCACGCTGCCCCTGTTTGTATTTTTGTCTGTACATCTTCTCCATTAATAATGGAGCCCTGTTGCATTATACATCAGATTCCATGAAGGGCAAAAAAGCTTGTTTCTCTGGGTGATGATGAAAGACACACAATTCTAGAGAAGACCATGGATTCTCCAGAAATTCAGCAAAGCATGTCCTCCATAGAGGCCTGAATCTTCCACCAATTCCTCATATTCCTTCCACTAATCTATACTATTTATTTCCACCAGACTTTGCTGAATCTACTGTTTTAATGCCAATGAATTCTACTCTAGTCTGCCTCAAAACAGCACCAAAGGCCCAAAGTGCTTAGATATGAGAGTTGAAGTCTGGAGGAAACAGCTGGATGAAAGAGAAGAAAAGAATAAGAAAAACTGAGCATGAGGCAAGAGGAGGCATGGTGATCAAGGGAACTTGATTTGCAACTGAAGCAATGCAACTTTTAGAAAAATAAGAAAGGGCCCTTTGCAAGCATCCACAATCAGCAACTCCAATAAACTCTATTTTCAATATACCTGCTCTGGCTAGATTGCTTCTTTGTAAACTAATGTGCATATGTAAGAGGGAGACAGCCCAGCCACCAGGGCATTGAGCGCACTGGCCTAAGGAAATGAGGAAAGTCTGGAACGTGAGACAGTGAAATTTAAAGGAAAGCTTCCAATAAGCCCAGCTGGCGGGAAAGCTGTGGGATGGCAGACGAGGCAGCAGAGGCCCTCATATCTTCCCTTCTCTCTCTCACCCCCTTTCTCTCTCCTTCTTTCACCCCCTTTCTCTCTCCTTTTCTCTCTCTCACCCCCTCTCTTTCTTTCTCTCATCACCTCTCTCTCCTTCTCTCCTTCTCTCCCTGTCTTCTCTTCTCTCCTTTCTCCTACATCTCTCTCATCATCACTGTATGGTTGTCAGCCTGGCAGGACAGCCCACCCAGGTCTGTTTGTTGGTGGGACTCAGAAACCTCCTGAAAAAGAACCATCATAAGAGGAGAGAATAGAGTCGCCCAGGCTTCATGAAAAGGAAACAGGCCAGAGTGTGAGGAAGAGAGCAGTTCCCAGCACAGCGTCACGTCTGTCCTTCAAGGATAATTTGCGGGTCCCTTGAACAGAAGCTGAGGATGGGGGAGAGCCTGTAAGAAAGAGTGAAGGGATGATAAACAAGAGAGGCCGCATGACTATGTTCTCTGCATGGGCAGGGCTGCCTCATAGTTTGTGTAATGGCAGATAGAACCACAGCAGTGGGGAGCCTCTGGATTTGCTATGGCAGTGGGACATGTGCACAGGGCTGGAGACACTGCCAATATCCTCCCAAGAGCAAAGGGGCCATCCAAGCATCACACTTGGCCCCTCTGGCCTCTCCCCAACTCTTGTCACTCTGCATCTGTACGTGGGTCTCACTGTCTGTCTCAGTCTCCATCACCATCTCTCTCTAGCCTCTCTCCTTTACCTTTATTTCCCCCTCACTGTCTCACTCCTTCACTATTTCTCATTTCATCTGTATCTGTCTTATTCTAGCATGTGTTCTCTCTTCCTCACCATCTCTTTTTCTCTTTTCCTGTTTTTCTCTCTCCCTTCCTCACATCTCTTTTTTTCTCTTATCATTTCTCTCTATATATCCCTTTTTCTCTCTCTCCCTCTATACTTCTGTCTCAATTTTTCTCTCACCTTCTCTCTCTCACCCCTTTGTCTCTTCTTCTCTCTCACCCCTTTCTCTCTCCTTCTTTCACCCCTTTCTCTCTCCTTTTCTCTCTCTCACCCCCTCTCTTTCTTTCTCTCATCACCTCTCTCTCCTTCTCTCCCTGTCTTCTCTTCTCTCCTTTCTCCTACATCTCTCTCATCTGTCTTGCCTCTCCCCTTCTCCCTCTTTCCTCTCCCCTCTCTCCTTCCCTTCTTCTCTATTTCTTTCCTTTTCTCTTTCCCTCCACTCTCTTTTCTCGTGGTCTATCTTCCAAACCCATCAGTGGTAAGAAAGAGCCTTGAGGACCCACTGGACAAACATGGCTGAAGGCCAGGAGGGACATCACCTCTTGGGGATCACTGTCAGAAAAGGGGTTCAGGGCTGGAGAGACACCCAAAAGCCAGCTCTGGCTGGTCTACTATGAACATGAACTATCTGCCTGAAGTCCTAGATCTGTGCCTGGCTCTGCACGGGTGGCCACAGCAGCTTCTCCGTAACATCTTCGCAAATGGCTCCATCAGGGCCAGAGTTTTCCTGCACTACAGTGGGGCCTAAGGAGAGCAGGGAGTAGGAACTCCTGGGCAGTCTCAAGATAAGGATGACCTCGAATTTCAGAGAAAAGATTCTGATATATTTTCCACTAACTGCCTGCTCATGGAGCCTCAGAATTGTACAGGACTAAGCGATGCAGGTCATGAGCAGCTCTGGTTATGAATTCTTCAGTCTGTCTCGAACCCTCCCTACCATTTCATTTTCATCAGAAATATTTTCCTGGCATATAATTCAAATCCCTATCAGATTTGATCTTTACTGTATTTTTCATTATTTATTCAGCTCTGCATCAGTTCCTCTGCTGTGGGTGATCTCCTTTGAAGTGAAGTCTTCTTAGAAATGACTCTTTTGTACCAGTGTTCCTGCCACTGTGCCCAGGATTGATCTACAATGCAGCCTGAGATAAGCTCTGAACCTGCGGCTGCTGTCTCTGTTAAATTCCAAATGTCCTTCACCAGCACCTTCCAGAAAGCATTTATCGGGAGCCTTTTAGGAAACAGAAATGACACACCCCAACTGCTGAGATCATAGGGTCTACTCACACCCTGCGGACCTGAGTGTTTCAACTCCATTCTGGATGGAGTGAAAATTTCCAAATAATCATAAAATGTCCTTCTCAGTGGCCTGTAATTCACATGCTCTTTATCAACTCTTGAACCATGAAAAGTTAACCACCTGGCCCCTTTGTCCCAATCAGCATGCTATTCTCTCCTACATAATTATTAACTCTTAAGTAGAATTCTGATTTTATAATACTCTACCATCATATCAATTCAACAGCACTGGCCATGGTGGTTATTGTTTGTAATCTGGATTTGTCAAAAGAAGAATCCAGGAACTTAATTAAGTTCCTAGAGGCCACTCAGCAAGTCAGTACCCAAGACAAAGGCAGGCTGGTGCCCACAGTCCTGAGGCTCACTGCCTTCCTCCAGGAGGACTACTGCTCTTGTCTAATGACTTGCAGTTCTTTTCTGACACATTCAGACTCGCAGCCTATAACAATCACCTGTTAATATTGCTAGCCTTTTAAAAAGAAGCCATTTATTTCTCATTCCAAGCCTCGTACACTTACATTTAGTATGGTTGAGTAAGTGGTGTACCCTGCTAGAAAAACAAAACAAAACAAAACAAAAAAAAACACAACACTGATTTCCATTTCTGTTGAGATATTTTTTATTTCTCTCTCTCCTGGAAAGAACAGAGATGCACAGGGGTCTGGTGAGAGGGCAAAGGGGGAGGAACAGAGCCTGAGGTTGCCATGTTTCCACGTGGAATGCAGCTCCATTTCCCTAATACTGAGGGTTTCTTCATGTCGGAGCCAAATTCCTTGTGTTTGTTTTGCAGCCAGGTGGCATGGAATAATGCACGGCTCATTCCAAGAGAGCTCAGTTAGAACACATGCTTTAACTCAATCAACACAAGCCTCATAAAAAAAATATCTGGGCCTTCCTTCATTTTCTCTCACTAAAGGAGTTTATAGCCCACAGCATGGCCTTTAATTAAATTTGGACATCACACACCCTACAGGGAAACAACCAAAGTAAGCCAGTCTTTATATAAACGTCAGTTACTTATTAGGCAAAAGCAGAAAGACAAGCAGTATTTATTTTCTGGTTTAGGGCTTAAAATAATGAATGAGATTCAGGACTGATGTTGAGATTAAAAACTCACTCATCTGTATGTGACAGTCATGGAAGAGGGGTTGCCATGGTATCAGCCCAGAACTGCGGCTCCCCAGTCCTTCATTATCCATGGAGAGATTGGAGACACAGAAGGTACTGATCCCTAACTGGACCTGGGCCCAGGGTCTCCCTTCTTTTCTTGAACATCCTCCAATGTTGTGGGCCTGTCTTACGTCCATGTTCTCAAAAATAGAGCAGCTACTTGAACATTTTGCAATGCATGCCTTGAGAAATATTTAGATTCTCAAAGACTGAGAAAGCCAGTCTGAAACAACCCTTTGGCTGGACCAAACGGTGTTGAAAATTTGTCACAGGGTCCCCTGGGTTCTCCTAGTTCTTAAGATATTCAAGCATCTGAGTGCAGAATCCATTTGCAACTTTCTGCAATTGAACTGTTTGGGAGCTCCGATGTCAATCACCACATAGCCAATAGGAATAAGAAGCTCAATTCACTTTACATGAGTTGAATGATTTGATTTCACACTTACCCCTATGAGAAAGACACTGTTCTTTCCCCTATTTTACAGACGGGAAAACTGAAGTACAGAATTAATATAATACAGCAAGTAAATATCAGGACCAGGATGTATGTCTAAGCTGGTTCCCTCCAGAGCCATGGCTTCAACCCATGGTGTCCCTGAGCTCCAGTCAATGAGTTAGAAAGGAAATCTGCAGCCCTTTGTGGGGAGCATCCTATAAACTTCAGGGATGAGAGACATCGTCACACTCTTTTATGGAGCTGAATCTTATCTGCAGCATTCCTTTTTAACTGTCAGCATACCATTGCACAAAACATCTTCAGCAGTGAAGTGGCTTCTTGGAGTAGCTGTGTTTGTCCCAGGCAGTTCTTGGAAAAAAAACTCCTTACCTCTCTGTAACTTCCATTCATTAGTTTTAGTTCTTAGCCTGCATCTCTCCCAGGTGACAGCTCATCCCCTCCTGCTTGGCCCCCAGTGTCATACCTTCTCAGGCAAAACATCCCCCTTCTCTCACCTGTGCATCATAGGACCCCTGTGTTGAGTCTTCCTGCAGGCTGATCACAGCCCCAATTACTGCTGGGAAGGGCAGTGCTCTCAGCCCAGGTAACTGAGTCTTTGTTGACAATAGAAATAATAGAGCACTTTCTGCCTTATCACCCTCCTACTTTTGTTTTAACTAGGTCACAAAATGCTGAAAAACCCAGCTAATGATGCACTTCGTCTTTTCAGGGCTTGCTTCAGTCCCTGAAAGATTTGACTATACAAACACTGTGATATACATACAAACAAGATCAAGGGGATCTAAAACATGAAACCCAACCCATTAACTGCCCCCTACAGGGTTAAGATGATGCATAAAAAATAATGGATGAACAAATTGAATGGGCTAAAGAATCACATTACCTCCTGAGACCAGATTCTACATCTATGCATCCCAAGTATTACCACGGAGGTGGAAGCTGATATGGACTTACTTCAATGATGCAGCTATTCGAATCTCAAGGGTGCACATATTCTATCTGGTTCTTCTAGAATGTGTTCTTTTAAGTCAGTGACATTACAGACCTCAAGCCCTTGAGGATACAAAAATCTCCTTCCCTTAGGGTTTTCTAAAACTTTGAATAGAATTTAGAAAACCACAAGCCCTTGGGGATTTCCAAATAGCCCTAGCCCTAGGGGATTTCTTTTTTCTCTCTCTTTTTCTTCCTTCCTTCCTTCCTTCCTTCCTTCCTTCCTTCCTTCCTTCCTTCCTTCCTTTCTCTCTCTCTCTCTCTTTCTTTCTTTTCTTTCCTTCTTTCCTTCTCTCTCTCTCTCTCTCTTTTTTTTAGAGGGAGTCTCGCTCTGTCACCTAGGCTGGAGTGCAGTGGCACAATCTCAGCTCACTGCAACCTCCACCTCCTGGGCTCAAGCAATTCTCCTGCCTCAGCCTCCTGACCAGTTGGGATTACAGGCATGCACCACCACCACGTCCGGCTAATTTTTGTATTTTTAGTAGACAGGGTTTTGCCATGTTGGCCAGGCTGGTCTCAAACTCTTGACTTCAGATGATCCGCCCGCCTCAGCCTCCCAAAGTGCTGGGATTACAGGTGTGAGCCACCGCACCTGGCTGCCCTTGGGGATTTCTAAAATTTGGGGTTTTTAAAAAATAATTTCAACTTCTATTTTAGAATCAGGAAGTACATGCACAGGTTTATTACATGAGTATATTGCATGATGCTGAGGTTTAGGGTAGGGGTGATCCCATCAATTGTGAGCACAGTACCCAATAGATTTTTAACCCTCACTCCCCTCCCTCCCTCCGGCCACCTTCTAGTAGCCTCAGTGTCTATTGTTGCATCTTTATGTCCAAGAGTACCCAATGTTTAGCTCTCACTTATAGGAGAGAACATACGCTATTTGGTTTTCTGTTTCTGTGCTAAGTTGCCTAGGATAATGGCCTCTGGCTGCATCCATGTTGCTGCAAAGGACACGATTTCATTCTTTTTAAAAATTGAAAATAGAAAGGGACATATTACAGTTTCTGCCCTTTGTGTGCTAGCTTTTTGCAAACAGATGGACCCAAACTCAAACACTGGTTTTTGCCATTCATTAGCTTTATGAGCTTGTACAAGTTACGCAGTCTCACTGAGCCTCAATTTGTCTGGCATTTAATAGATATTCAATAAACTATAACTCTTCATTTCTGTGGTTATTACTGTTTTCATATCAGTCAAAGTTGATTGCCGGAAACAGAAACCTGGTATTTCATGTAGAATGGGATTGAATGCAGTAGATTAGCTGGCTGCAAAATTCCTAGACAGCATGGTAGATCAGCAGTCAGGAGGCTCACTCTGAACGAATTAGTACAGGGACATAAAACTGCAGCTGCTGTAAGCAGAGGTCAGGAAGGCATTGCTATTGCTGCCACAACTGCTTCTAAACACCTACAAGGCCAAGTCTGACAGCCACCTGAAAATACTCATTTCTGCAGCCATCCTCACCAACAGGAATAGCAGCAAGAAGATGACCTTTGTCTTAACTTTAGTGACATCCAAATCTCATTCAACTGCATCTAATTGTCAGAACATCATTTACATCTAGAACCCTAGCTGCAAAGGAGTCAGGAAAGTTGATTTTCAACCCTCAAGCCCCTGTGGCACAGTAAGACACATTGAAAAAGGTGGAAATGGATGCTGAGTGATAAATGACAATATCCAACACATTACTTCTGGCTGCCATCTCTACCACCAATAGAATGTGGCCTTAGTACCACTGCCACAGCCATGGGGATGGTCTGGCACAGAGTTTGTGGCAATTTTCACCCCCATAAGGTAAGTAATGTGGGTTTCTGGTACTGCAGCCTATAACAGTTTACAGACATTTTCTTTGTTTGAAATTAGGCCACATGGGATCAGATGCGTGATCTTTTCTGTTTAACATCCTAATGTGAACAACAGAGTTTATCAGCCCTGGGTAGAGAGTCACATTCAGAATTGAAACAAACACATGTGATCAGACTGAAACAGTTTTATGAATAATAAAGACATTTCTGATTAAATAAATTGCTCAGTGCTCAAATCACCGTTCAAACAGGAAATTGACTCTTACATCTGTTCTTTATAATAAGCATATGGAAACACACCCTATGAACTTCCAATTATCCACTCCAAGAATACATGATGTCAAATGGGTGGATTACAGATACATCAGAACCACAAATGATTCAAACTACTATTTTATTCTCTTCTCTGAGTGTCCAAAGAACTAAGAAACCCATGAGTGTCATTTTACCTGTATGCTCATTGTTTGCTCTCTCTGCTCCTTGATTAGCATGAAAAACAATCGATCAATGATAGGCAACCAGAGAGGAAAAAACACAGTAGATACTAAGGTGGGGAAAGATGAAGAATATGTGTTCATGGTATATAGACAAACTAAAGAGGCATAAACAGATGAAGTGAAACTTTTGAGTTCAAAAAACCAAATTGACAGGAGCAGTATCATGGAAGTCTAACTCATCAGAGATGCAAAAGAGGTTGCATCATCAGAGATGCAAAAGAGGTTGAATTTTTTCTTACAATAGATTCATACAAAACCATTGACAGAGTAAACACTCCTCAAACATTTGTATGTCGACAAACATCTAATTGTAGTTTGCTACACGAAGCCATACAAAATAAGCATTCATTTAAAATACTATTAACTTAATTATGGTAATAGATTCAATGTGTAAACCCAGAAAATTATGGGCTGGTGATATTAGGTTGTTCAATTTAAAAATAATATGTTGATTATTAATAGCAACACAGTCCTAGTAATAACCAGGTCATGACAGTGAAATGGTAAATATACATGAAGTATTCAGAAAAAAAAATTCACAGATGCTTCTATTATGGCAAATAAGAGTTGTCATGGTTAAAACAGCCCTACCTCTCTAAAAATGAATTAATCAAAACACTTATCCTGAATGGCATTTTCTAGTTCTGGGAATAAATTTGTTACTTCTCACTTGTCACACTAATGAAGTCCCACTGTAAGATTTAAGAGCAACAGCTCATCTGGCATTGTTATTTATATCTCCATTGGAAAGTAGCTGTTTTCTTACTTGTAGTACCGTAAGGTCCAGTTTTGAGAATACAGCAAATTGAGTTAAATAGTGACTCTTGTTGTTGTCTCATTATTTTTTCCCTTTAAATATAATTTTGAAATTAAAAAAAACAAAAAACAAAAAAAAACCTAGTCCTCTTTATTTCAATGGATTCATACTTACCCAAATGAGAGAAGAATAAATTACACAAGTGCAATGTCCATGTGTAAAAAAACATCAATGAGATACATATGTGTTATAAACCACACAGTAAATTGAAAGGAAGGTGGGTGGTTAAGTCACTCTAGTCTTCACAATCTATAACTCAGTTAAACAATGAAAGGCAAAGTTGTAGCTGCCTCTGTAGGAAGTAAGTAGGTAGGTATAACATGGGGAGATGAACAGATAGAAGGAAGGAAGGAGGGAAGGAAGGAAGAAAGAAGGGAAGGAAAGAAGGATGGAAGGGAGGAAGAGAGTAGAAAAGGAAGGAAAGAATTAGGGAAAGAGAAGGAAGAAGGAGGGGAGCAGGGGAGGACAAAGGAGAAAGGAAAGTAGGCAGGCAAGACAAACAAATAATTGTGTTGTTTTTACATTAGACTGTTACTAAGACAGACCCCATTCTAAGATGCTGGTTATTCCCATGAAACCTCATGCCCATCGGCGTGTTCCACTGGACTAATGCATATGAAGTGTATGTTCATCTATTGATCTGAATTAAGTCCTACGACCAGAATTAATGATCTCTTTAATGAATGCAGGCAGAAACCATTAGCAAATGATGATTTTTTTTTCATCTTGGAAAGATTATTTTAAATCCAAACACATTCTTCCAACTCTGTTTTAACCACCAAGAGATATATTTTACAACATAGAAAATCTCTTATGATAGAGCTCTTTCCTACATCCCATTCTTCCTCTGGCCCTCAAAGTTTCAGATACACTGATCATTTGTCATTTTATATCTGGAAATTCCACTGTAAGGTATTTCTTGGTCCTGTCTCTTTTTCTGTACTTTTTACTACTTTGGGACAGCTTTTGATTTTGTATATATCACAATGTTTTGTATTTAACTGAGTTGTAATTTCATTGCATTTCTCTGCCCATGTAACTGACCCCCTTCACCACTAAACTTGTGAGCTCCTCAGCGGTAGGCACATATTTTATATTTTGTTCGCATTACTAAAGCATAGCATATGGCTTTATACACAGTATGTGCTCAGTAAATGTTTACAATAAACTGAATTGACACAGTCATTTATTTTTCATTTGACCATTTTAAAAGACTGTCTTCAGAATAAACCAAGATTCTTTTATTTATTTAATTTTATTTTATTTTATTTTATTTTTGAGTTGGAGTTTCGCTGAAACTCAGTCAAGGTCAAATTTCGTTTTGTTGCCCAGGCTGGAGTGCAATAGCACAATCTCGGCTCAGTGCAACCTCCACCTCCCAGGCTCAAGTGATTCTCCTGCCTCAGCCTCCCTAGTAGCTGGGATTACAGGCGCCTGCCACCACACCCAGCTAACTTTTTGTATTTTTAGTAGAGATAGGGTTTCACTATGTTGGCCAGGCTGTTCTTAAACTCCTAACCTCAGGCAATCCACCTGCCTCAGCCTCCCAAAGTGCTGGAATTACAGGCGTAAGCCACCGTGCCCGGCTGACTGTTTTTAAAATTCTCATGTCCAGATCACCCTCTAGACCAATGAAATCAAAATGTCTGCAGGTAAGAGCTGGACATCAGTATTTTTTAGAGCTCTCCAAGTGTTTCCAAGGTGCAACAAAATCTGGAAACCAGTGCCCTACAGCGTTTTCCAGCCACTCTTGGTGCTTTGTGTCAGCAGAGTAGAAGGGACATTCCCCTGCCCAAGGCCTGTCCCTCCAGACATGCACCAAATGCAGAAAAAGTAGTGTAATGGTTCAAGAAAGAGGAATTTAACATTCCTTCTTCCCACCTCCAGTTCCTACCAAATGCTTCACTCCTGGGCTTTGGACAATATTTTCATTTATTTTCCCACAATGGCTTTTAAAATATATCTCTGGGGGGTTAAAACAGAGTTGGAAGAATGTGTTTGGATTTAAAATAATCTTTCCAAGATGAAAAAAAAAAATCATCATTTGATAATGGTTTCTGCCTGAGTTCATTAAAGAGATCCCTGTGACACTAAATTCTAATCCTACGACTTAATTCAGATCAAGAGCTGAACATACACTTCATATTCATTAGTCCAGGGGAACACGCAGATGGGCATGTTTTACTGAAGTGTCATCAGAACATATTTAAGGAGCTGAAAGAGACTGTGCTGTCCTTCTACAAGAACTTGGCAGTATCCTTCTCCCCTCCCGCATATGGATGAAGATGTCTTTGCTAGTATGTCCCTCACATTTGGTTAGTTTGGGACTCTTAATACAGCGAATCAGAGTTTGGCTTAAAGTACAGTTTTACAAAATAAACTAATTTTTAGTTATGTATTCAGAAAGGCAGACCTTCCTATAAACATTCCTTTATGTGTAATTTGCAATCCTATCTACAATGATCTGTTAAGCAAATGCCTCTGTGTGCAACAGATGAAGCTAACCTGGGGTAAACTTAAAGTTCTGTTGGAATAGATTTTGTGGTCCCCTCTTTAAACTCCCTGCCCCAGTTTGGATCTTCCAACTCAGTTGGAGGTTTCACACCAAGGCTGAGAAAAAATCTGTAAGAGAAAAAACAAATTGCATTCTGCCCCTGAGGTGAGAACTTAGCGAGGGTAATTCACAAAGAGCTAGGAAAAGACCACCCTCTCCCTTGCATTTTATGCATGGCCAAAGGGCACTACATCTACATTTGCTGTTGATGATTTTCGTGAACATTAAACTCACATGCAGAATTTATTCTCCATTCCCCATTAGGAGAGTTATGCAACCTGAATCCTTAATGGACTTAATCAGCAGGATAACATGACATTTCTCCCATCCTATGCTAAGTACAAGGCAGAATACAAAGACGTATTAGAGACATCTCTGCCCTTGAGGATTTTATAATCTAGTTGGAGAGATGAGAGGGTCACAAAAAGTACTATAATGTATGACATGTCTACTAAAGGGACTGCTCAAGTCAAGGCTCATTTGTTTGCAAGGAAGAGAAACACTCAAAATTGCTCAAGTTCAGATGCAGAACATTTTTGTAGAAAGCCCAAGGAAAGTTAAACTACCAGCTTCCTAGAAAGGCAAATGCAGAGAGCACAGAAGTCTTGTCTTATCTCTGGCGGTATCACCTTGCCTGCTTTATTTATCCTCTCTTATCTGGCTTCCTCTGCATCTGCTCTGAAGATCACTATATGTCAAACTTTCTAGAAGATACCTCACATACACTAACTCAGTTAATTTCATACTTGAAAATACCTTAAAGAAGCAGATACTACTATCTCTTCTATCATCATCATCAAAAGCAGGACCAGAAGCATTATGGGCTGGACACTGTGCTAAGTGACTTCCTTATGTTATCTAGCCTTATCACAGGCCTGGGAAGAAAGAGAATGAGAAGGGAAAAAAAATGACAAGGCAGAGAGCAGGAGATTTTACAGAAGAAAATGTTTGACTATTCCCACATTTCTAAATTACTTTAAAGCCTTCATTCCTCTGGGTCCTGTGTAGACATAGTTCTTTCGATTTTGCAATTTAGGAAAACATCTTCTGCTCCATCCATATCTGCATGTATAGATCATTTTCTCTTTCACTTCCTGGCAGCTGAGCCCAAATTTACTCTTAAGCCTCTTAGAAAGGAAACATATTGGATGGGGTTGAATTAAATCTGAAAATCCTCAAAATATCCAAAATTCAACAAGTTTTCACCTGAAAGTATATTTTCCACATGTAATGCACTGTGATGGATGTTGATACTATTATTTCTACATAAGAACATATACAGCCAAAGGAAGTGAATGTTATTTGGCTGAAAGATGTGGAAAGAGTACTGATTAAATGTCAGGAGAGGTTATTTGAATGGAAGGTCCATTTGAATCATTTCTATAAAGCTTCAGTAGAATTTTTATAAGATAAGAAAAGACTTAAATGGAAGAATCAAACAGGCATCTTTCATAATCTGTTGGGAAGGCATAAAGAGTTGGTTAAGCAGAGAATGATGGAGTGGGAGAGAGACGCCCTCTCTCTGATCTGGGGTCAATCTACATCAAAACAGTCCTTTCAGCAAAGCTAAAATGGCTAAAATTAACAAGATCTGATATTACCAGTGGATGTGGAACAACTGAAATTCTCATACACTGCTGGCAAGAGTGTAAATTTGTAAAAACAGTATAGAAAATAGTTAAAGCTAACAGAAGCATATCCTGCGACTCAGCAATTCTACTGCTAAGAATGTAACTCAACAGAAATGTGAACATATTTCACCCAATATACACACACTAGCCCTACTCATTATAGCTCAAACTGGGAATGACCTAAATGTCCATTAGTAGTAGAATGAATAATTAAAATGCAGTATATTTACATAATGTGATACTATACTGCATTGAAAATGAATGAAGTACAACTGCATGTAACAACATGGATGACTTTCACAACCACAGTGTTGAGTCAAAGAAACCAATACACACCATATGATTTCATTTACATAAAGTCCCAAAACAGGCAAAAATAATCCACTGCCTGAGACCCTGTGGCTGAAGATGTCACATGCAGGGCTCTGGTCTTCATTCCAGCTGAACCCAGCCTTTCAGTCATCCCCACCAAGGTGCCAGACCTGGGAATGAAGTTATCTTGCTCCTTCTAGACCAGCCCATCTGCCAGCTGAATGGCACTGAGTGTTGTTTGTCCATGTCTTGTATAATAGACTTCCCCAGCCAAGACTGTCAAAGTTTCTAATAGACAAAATCATGGACTGCAACAAAATGGTTGTTGTGTTAAGCCACTAGGTCTTGGGTAGTCTATTATGTACCAATGCATAACTGAAACACCTCTCAATCTACCAGGGTTGAAACCTCCTTGTTTTCTCACACTCATCCTGTTCCCTCCATACAATTAGAGAAGAGCTGCCTGTAGTTAAGAACATGAGCAACAGAGCCAGACATCCTGGGTTCAGAGTCCCACTTAGCAGATTGCTAGCAATATGGCCTCAGCTAATTATTCAAGAGCACTAAATCTGTTTGCTCATATGAAAATGTGGACAAAGGCTGACCTATTTATTTGGTTGATGTGAGGCTTAAATGTCTATGTAAATAAAGGTCTAGTATTTAAAGAATTAGGAAATTAAAGAATTGTATTTTTTGATTAATGCTTAGTGTTTTGAAAGCACACAATACATAAAACCCATTAATCAGCCCTGTAGGTTACGTCCTTACCATCTCCCTCCCATATAGATACTTCTTTCCATTTCTGCTACCACCACCTAGTTAAATGACTCAGGATAAGTTTCTGCATTGACCTTCAAATTCTTCTTCCCAACTTCTGCTCTTTCCTTGGCATGACATGTCTCACAGTGTTACTAAAACTGACTTTGCAAAAATTATAACAGTGAGAAAATTACGGCAGCACAAGTCTGATTTAACCCCCATCTTGCCTTTCCCTTAATCATTCCTGGTCTTAGGCTAAGCTAACTTTAGTTTATAGTTTACATGGTAATAGGCTTTCCCCAAAACTCAACCACCTTTGTAAAGCCAATGAAAACGCCATCAGGCTAGGGGAAGTGGAGGAACCTGAATTCTGCTAAGGCATAGACTGGTCACATGCTCTGTCCTATAGATAACATCACTATTGTAGACTGGCCTGTTGAGATATCTTTCCAGGTTTTTTGCAGGTCTGATACCCATGGCTCCACCTGGCCCCCACCAACCTTGCTCTTGCTTCTGTGGCCCCACCCAGAAGCAGGTCATGAGTTCATCTCTGCCCCAGCCAATCAGCAGCAAGCACCCATTTTAGCCACACCCACCCCTTCCCCAAACTGCCTTTGAAAACCCCTGACCTACAAGCCTTCCAGAAGATTGATTTGAGTAGTAACTTGGTCTCCTGTATGGCATGGCCAGCCTCACGTCAATTAAACTCTTTACCACAATGCTGTGGTCTTTATTTGTGCAGTGGGGCAGGAAGAACTGGTTGGGTAGTCACGTTACCATACTAATCTTCCTAAAACAAAACAAACAAAACTTAAAACTCAGCATATTTAAGGCCTTCTAGAGGATGATCCCTGCTCTTTTTTTTTTTTTTTTTTTTTTTTTTTTTTTTTTTTTCTTTTTTTTTTT
>NW_016812016.1:2737420-2761117 GCF_001698545.2 Rhinopithecus bieti
TTTTTTTTTTTTTTTTTTTTTTTTTTTTGGTAATCTTTTCTGTTATCTCTTCCCTGCTGGTACCGTAGGTTTCCATTTAAAAGAATGACTCTGCTTCCCTGAACATGATCCAAATCACTGTTCACAAACTTGTAACTGTCCTAAATGCCTTTTCACACATCTCTAGCTATTGAAATCCTATTTAGCCCAAAAGAGTATTTCAAATCTCAGCCTATCAACTAACACTTTGCTAATTCTGTGTTTCCTTGTTTCTCTGTTAGCATCTCTCTCTCTTCTTCTCTCTTTCATGACTCTCCCTCATGCTTTAAAATTCCACAGCAATAAATCTAAATCTCCTTTGTGACAGTGGCCTCAACTATCCACATATTACAGTCATTTGCAATTTTTTGGGGGGGCGGGATGGGGTATAGAGTCTTGTTCTGTTGCCCAGGCTGGAGTGCAGTGGCACAATCTTGGCTCACTGCAACCTCCATCTCCTAGGTTCAAGAGATTCTCCTACCTCAGCCCCCTGGGTAGCTGGGACTACAGGCATGTACCACTACGCCTGGCTAATTTTTGTATTTTTAGTAGAAACAGGGTTTCACCAGGTTGGCCAAGCTGGTCTGAAACTCCTGACCTCAAGTGATCTGCCCACCTCAGCATCCCAAAGTACTGGCATTACAGGCATGAACCAGCACGCCCAGCCCATTTGCAGTTTTCTAAATCTCCATAACATAACATAAACCTTTTAGCTCTAGCCTAACGTTTTGCACCTAGTGGACATTTAATAAATATTTGTTGAATTGTACCAAAAGGCTAGAATGAGCTGAATTTACTGGCAAAAAAGGCAGGACCTTGTCAAGAGTTTGCATGTCAAACAAAATTTCTGTGTGTCTAATCCATTTTGAAAACTATTTGCATCTCAACTGATGAGAAATGAATTCTATTTTTAAAAACCTCTAAGAAAAGACATTTTACTGCTTCTTTCAGTAACATATCCCAGTGTGTAATAAGCTCTAATGTCAGAATAATCTCATTTCTTTCTAACCTAAATCCTTCATGTTGCAGACTGAGCTATTTCTTCTGGATGTTTCCAAGTGAAGATAAAGAAATGAGGCAGTGTTCACTTAGAAATTTCTGCCAATTTTCCCTTGGCTATTAAGTTTTCCTTCCTTCATCTGTATGGTTAATGCAGGTGCAGAATATTATCACTATCACCATGCAACCTCACTCACTGGACTAAGGTGACTCGCCCAAGAGCAGATGCCTGACCCAAGTCGGGCTAATAATCTTTTCCCCAGAATTTTCTGTTCCCTGGGATCATAAAAAGAGTTTGAGATATGTCTTTTTCTTTTTCTTTTTTATGTGGCCAAGGATATCTGATATAAATTTCAAAAGGTATCATCTGCCATGCTCAAAGTGGTAGGGAGAAGGGCAGACTGGAAGGAGAGAGAAGAAAGTTTGCATGTATTCCTGGAAAGGGAATCCAGACAGAATCCAGGAACCTTGTTCCAATCATTCCCAAGACCCATGTGCAGCCTGGGTTTTGTAATTCCTTGCTGTTAAAAGTCTTTTGTTGGAGTTCAAGAGCCACAAAGACACATTGTTAGACTTACTAGTTCTTGTATTTCTGTCATTTGCAACTAAAATACCTTTTGCTAAGCCACTCTCTATCTCACCTGTGTTTTAATCAATCAACCAGCAAGTATTTACTCTTTCTATCATAATGGACATAAATGGTAGAAAAATGATGGCAAGCCATTTCTTACCTTTTTTATTTTCCAAGATAAATTAACTCAGTCTCCTGTACTGTTATAGAAATAGCTTTCCATGTCTTTACCCACTGCCACTGACCTTTCCATAGCCATCTTCATCTTTTCTTAATTCCCTAGAGCCAAACCCAGCATGCAGCAGGTATCTGAATACCACAGAGCATGTCACATTAATGGTCTTCCACAGTCCACATGTCCTGGGCTTACCTGTGAACCCCTTAGCTACGGGGCTTCCTCATTTTATAGTCACTTGTGGTCTTCTCTACACTTGGATGCTTCTCTTTAGGAAAGAACATTGTCATTTTCTTCCTTTATTATCCGTTTTTGGCTTTGGAGAAAATAGTGTAAGCCAATGTATAAAAGGTTCATTTCTTAGATTCAGCTACTGCTAACAGGAGGCTTTTGCTGACATTCCATATATTTAAACAGAAGGAAAAAGGGGTTTTATTTTATCCCTCACAAACTGCTACATATTGCAGTTAAAGTAAAAAAATCACAAACTGCTAGATATAGAAAGAACTATACCAAAAAGACTTCTAGAAATAATAATAAGATATTAAAAATTACTTATATCAATGAGACATAAGAACTAAATAATGGTGTGTAGGCTCCTGGGCTCTGTAGGGTTAGATTTTATATAGCTGTTATGTTTGGAAGAAAATAAGACTTAACCAGTGGTGCCCAATATTTAAAATGAAAGCCTATTATATAATATTGTCCTATGCCAGAAACCAGCAAACTTTCTCTGTAAAGGGTCAGAGAGAAAATGTTGTCGGCTTTGGAGAATGTTGTTTCCACCATAAGAACTCAACTCTGTCATTGTTTGTCACTATTTGTCAGAAAGCAGCTGGAGACATTACATTTTAAAAATGGGCATGGCTGTGTTCCAATAAAACTTAACTTATAAAAACAGTTAGTGGGCCTAATTCAGTCTGTGGGCCATAGCTTTCCAACCCCAGTCTGTACGTAATATCTTATATAGCATAGTTTTACTCACCATATGAAATGATGCCTAAAATGATGGGTGACGATAGGTTCTCTTGAAGTCCAGGGATTTATCTCCTGTGATGGTTAATATTAAGTGTTAAATTGATTGAATTGAAGGATACAAGTATTATTTCTGGGTGTGCCTGTGAGGGTGTTGCTAGAGGAATTTAACCTTTGAGTCAGTGGACTGGGAAAGGAAGACCCACCTTCAATGTGGGTGGGCACCATCCAATCGGCTGCCAGCATAGCTAGAAAAGGCAGGCAGAAGGTGGAATGACCAGGCTTGCTGAGTCTTCTGGCTCTCACCTGTCTCCTCTGCTGGATGCTTCCTGCCCTCAAACATCAGACTCCAGGTTCTTTGGCTTTTGGACCCTTGGACTTATACCACTGGTTTGCCAGGGGCTCTCAAGCCTTTGGCCACAGGCTGAAGGCTGCACTGTTGGTGTCCCTACTTTTGAGGTTTTGAGACTCAGACAGATCCACTACTGGCTTCCTTGTTCCTCAGCTTCCAGATGGCCTATCTGGAAGATCACTTTACCTTGTGATCGAGTGAGTCAATTCTCCTTAATAAACTCCCCTCATATATACATGTATCCATTAGTTTTGTCCCTCTAGAGAACCCTGACTAACACAACTCCTTTACCATAATTTCCATATAGTATTATTGAATACTACACATTATGTGTATATATTTATATATTTATCTAGAGATAGACAGTAGATAAATGATAGACATATAGATAGATAGATAGATGGATAGATAGATAGGCAGGCAGAGAGATGATAGATAGGCAGATAGATAGATAGATAGATAGATAGGCAGATAACTTGCTAAACTTAGTTAAGCAAGATTTCTGAGTTGTGGTTTTACTGGACAAGAAGCTTGGGAATGGCAAAGCCCATAGCGTCCTCGTATCTGTGAATCTAGCTCCTAGCATAGGTCCTGGCTTATACAGGGGGATCTGTGCCTCTGAGAATGAATTTGTTCATGGCTTCCAGCTCCTCTCCCCATCCCCACTTTACAAACCTCCTCTCAGTCATCCATTTTCTTCTCACTAACAATGTGTTGAGCTCCAGCTAAGGCATTCCCAGAAAAGAAGTTACAGTCATTAACATATTCATTTATCAAATATTTGATGAGCATATAAGTTAGCACTGTCATGAAAGAAACTGGACATACTTGGTGAATATGTTTTATTAAAATTATCTATGCCTATGATGTAACAAATTTAGTGATTGCAATCTGGGTTTTGTATATAGTTTATATTAGATTGAATTCCAGTTATTTAAAAATAATTAGAAACAGTTTTGCTTCCAGACAGGTGCAAGTCATGTGAAAACATGCACACACATCCCCAAAACTTCTCTTCCTACTGACATGGAATCTACTTCATTCTTGGTCCTCGGGTTACTCATAGTCCTAAAAATTATTCTCTGCTAGAATTTGACACTAAGACTGAAATGTAATATTTTTCCAGAATTAACACATTGCTATCACTACAGTAGTTCCCTTATCTGTGAGGGATATGTTCCAAGATCCCCAGTGGATATCTGAAACTAGGGATAGTACTGAACTCTTCATACACCATGCCTATGCCTATACATATATACCTACAATAAGGTTTAATTTATATGAATAGGCACAGTAAGAGATAAACAACAATTAATAATAAAATAGAACAATTATAACAATACACTGTAAGAAAAGTTATGAGAATGTGGTCCCTCTCTCTCAAAATACCTTACTGTACTGTGCTCACCCTTCTTCCTGTGATGTGCCAATGTGAGGAGATGAAGTGAGGTGGATGACGTACGCCTTGTGACATAAAAGGGAAATTCCAGAAATAAACATATCATAAGCTTTAAATTGCACACTGTTCTGAGTAGTGTGATGAAATCTCAGGCCATCCTGCTCCCTAAGACGTGAATCGTCCCCGTGTCCAGCATATCTACACTTTAGACGCTACCAGCCCTGTTAGTCATTCAGGGGCTGTCTTGGTTATCAGAGCCACTGTCATGGTATCGTGGTGCTTGTGTTCAAGTCACCCTTATTTTACTTCATCATGGCTCCAAAGTGCAAGCGTAGTAATGCAATTTTTTGGACTCAACTTGACTGCAAGCAACTGAAACTGCGAAAAGAAAAACCACAAATAAGGGGGCACTGCTGGAAAAGTCCACAAATATCTCACATTTAAGAGATTGTTTCCTTGGAGAATGTCTTCTTCAACTTATTTGGAGAGAACTTGTTTCTCAATAATGGCAACGAGTTTGAAGTCATTTTTCATCAGAACAACAAGACTATGCACCATTAGCCAAACTCAAAGCACCAAAGAGTATATTCTCAAGCACTTTCAGAATGAAACAACTGTTCCATTCAAGACAGATGACAGCAATGCCTCACCCCATCCCTTGGTCCTTCCCTCTTCAGTGTGCACCCACCTGAGCCACCACTACCAGCCCTGGCACTGCCTTCTCACTGCACAGCCCACCCACAGTTAGTGCACATCTATCTTTACCTCCGAAATCTAAATCTATTCTTGATCTGTTTTTGAACAAATGTATCTAAAAATGGCATGAAGCTCTTGGGGCATCACTACAAAACCCAACTCAAGCCTGAGGTATCCATACAGACTTGAAGTGTCTAAACTACCCCTACACGTTAAAGTATAATCTGCGTGGCTTGGTGGGGTATGTGCGTCTTCTGGATAATATTATTTCCTTCTCTAATTTTCACTTAATCAATCCGAGGGTAGGGTGGAAGTCGTCTGTATCGGAGCTGAGTCCAAAACAGCACTACTTTAAAGACAAATTCCAAAGACGTTAGGTACATGAAAGGACCAGAACTCGCATTTACAACACCTTCCTCCAGATGCAAATTATTCTCTTTCGACTTTAAATAAGTTACTATAGTATTACATCTGGAGAGAAATTAATTGTGTACCCCTTTTATATATTTTCTGCAATGATACTCTCAAACTGTTTAGAGGAAGTTTTTTATATTTTTAAATAAATAATTCTTAATACATTTTGGGGAGAACAAATTCTTGCAATCTGCATGTCCTGAGCAAAGTTTTCCGGAAGAATTGATGAATTCTGAGAAAATCCTTGAGGCCACTCAAGCTGAAAAACTCTGTGCTATGGCTAGTTAGGAACTTAGGAATCTTAACTTATTTGAGGCCAACATGCAATGCTGACATTGTTCCAAGCAGGTGGGAAGAAATAATTTGAAATAGGGGAAGAGACTTAGAATGAACAAATGCACATGACTCAATGAGAGCAAAGGGCAATGTGTTAAACTGTTCTACCCCAATCATGTGAATGCAGCCTAAAAGTTCAGCCCAACATCTACCTTGACTTTTAGAAGAGCATGAACAAAGTGACATCCCCAGGTATCCTCAGGAACTGCTTGTGACTCAGAACATTCCCTTCTGGGCCAGATGATGTTCCCCCTACCCCTCACCCCAGGCCCCCAGTTATCGCTGAGGAGTCCACAGCATCTTTTTTTCTGTGACCTTCTCTAAAGTCAAACCAATACCAACCATGTGTTCCCAGAATCCTGAAACTCATTTACTGCTTGATAACACATTTTCAGTTATTATTTCTACTCCTTAGAGCACTGCCTTAGTTATGTGTGAGTTTGCCCTGACTTTAAAGACGCCATCTAACTGACAATGATGTAAACAAACAAACAAACCAAAAAAACAGCTTGGTGACTTTAACAGCTTTTAGTCCACTTGGGTGGGTGATGACAGGGGCACTTCCGAGAAGGTGGGTCCTTTCTGGAGTCTCTGGAAGTATCTCTAGGAACTACCATGTAAATTTAAATTTAGAAATAAATTATATGATAAATAATTTATAATGATAAATTTAGAAATAAATTATATAATTTAGAAATAAATTTAAATTATGTAGTCTAAGTGCTTCTTCCACCTTCAACAAACTAATAACAATGTTAATAATAAGCAGCAGTCATTGCACATTGCACAGGTGTCTTTTTCATAGCTAACATATTGTTATCTCAGTTTATCCTATTACTGTTTGAGGTAGGAGCCATTACAAGTCAGTCTGCAGACCAGGAGGCGAGGTGCAAGAGAGGTTAACTAACAAGATGTTGTCCTTGGCCCTTTTTTTTTTCCTCCATTGATGTAAATATCCAGCCTGGGTTTTTCTCTCTTGTGCTCCAGAAGCAAAGTGATCATCCCTTCTTTGATGCCCCCAGGCCCTGAGACTCATTATAACAAACCCCAACACAAACACATTCAGGAAAAAAAACCTCATTCTCTTCCACCCCACACTCAATCGTTCCTTCTTAACTCAGTGAATGGTACACTTAGTTTCACAAGCTTGGAAACTGGGCCATATCCAAAGCACTGCCCTGACTTGTCCCCCATTTCCATGCAGTCACATATCTTCTGAGTGTCCTTCTGTTCCGGAGAACTCTTGGATTCAGCCTCGCCATCATTTCATCATTTCTTAGATCACAACGGCAGTCTCCTATTAGCTTCCCTGCCTCTGCCTCAGCTATCTGGAATGAAAATTTGTTTAGACCACCCCCTGCTTAAGATGATTGATGGGGAGCAACCCTATTGACAGGGCCAAAGCAGCATCACAGGATGTCCCGTTTCCCCTCCCCACCTCTCAGTTGATTGACTTCCTGGACCTCCTATACTCTATTGTCCCAGTCCCACAATGTCCCAGAAACTAAACGAGAACACTGTGGAGGAGACAGGCAAGAAGAAGCAGGAAATGCAGGAGAAAGAAGGTACTCTGCCTGAGAGAGTGGAGAAGCCAAAGCTAAAGGCCAAATATCCAATCCTAGGACAAAGGCCTGGGGGCCCAGCTTCCTTATGAAGGGATTCCGGAAAGGGAAAAAGTACTTTGACTCAGAAGACTACAACACGGCCAAAGCCAAGTAGGAGCATAAGCAGCTGCCAAGTGCACAACCAGATAAGAACCTGATGACTGGTGACCACATCCCCACCACACAGGATCTGCCCCCAGAAAATCCTCACTCATCACCAGCAAGCCAGCGGGTGGCCAAGTTGAATGATCTTGTCCGGGGCTCTGCCAGATCCTGAGATGCTGAACCTCTGGGTCTGAAATCGCCATTGCAAAATTGTAACTGAGACAGTGAAAGAGATCTGACTGAACCAACTCCATCTTGCCTCTAACCTCCAAGCTGTCTTTGTTCATTACTGGGTGTAGGCTGAACTAACTTTGGGAAGAACGTAGTTTATAGTTTATAGTTTCAAATAAAGACCACAGCAGCCCTTTCCCAAAACAAACCTCCTTCTTGCCTAGGGACTGGAATGCCTTTGTAGGACTAACAGATTAGCCACAAGATTAGAAATTATGGTTTAGGAGTCATGAAGCCTGAGGCTACAAGATTCTGACCCTCCCTAAATTTCTCCTAAGATCAGTGCTTGAGATAGTTTGCTTGGTGGATCAGCTGGGACCACTCAGATTGATAAGCTGCCTCATGTGATCTTGTGGCTCACTCTGGAACTGACTGACTCAGTGCAAGTGGACAGCTTCAGTTCTCTCTGGTTTCATCTCCGACCAACCAATCAGCACTCTTGACTCACTGGCCTTCCTCCACCCACCAAATTATCCTTAATATCTCTGATCCTGGAATGCTTGGGGAAAAGTGATTTGAATAATAAAACTGTCTCCACACAGCCGGCTCTGAGAATTTTACTCTTTCTCTGTTGCAAGTCCCCTGTCTAGATAAATCAGCTCTGTCTAGGCAGAAGGTAAGGTGAACCCGCTGGGCAGTTACAGGTCCTGTGTTGGCTTCTGCCCCTCCCATCTTTTGCAGCCAGGGGTGAGGAGGTGGCTTGGGCATGGGTTAGAGAGGCAGAAGCCCCTGCCCATCAGTGTCCCAGCACATGGAGCCCCTAGGGCTAAGCACCAAGACCTTGAACATTTTTTGTTTTACCTTTTTTCTAAATAACAGTTGAGAGAAATCTCAATGAAATCTTGGGGGTAGGGTTGGGAGGGTGGGGTGAGAGATTTGGAGGAATATGAATTAGAGCTTGGAGTTGATAAAAACATTCCTGATGGTCCTCCTCCTTAACCACGAGGCTGGTGTGGGATAAATATGAGAGGAGGAAGTGGAGTCGACTAGAGATGAGATCTAGTTCAGCTTTGCAGATAACTGCCTTGTTTCCATGTGGCTGGAGACCTGGTGTGAGATTAAAGAAACTCAATCTGCATAGACAGATGCAAACAGCTCCTCTGGTTCTGCAGAGTTAGCTGAGAACACAATGTTAATCGTTCAGTTAAAAAAACATACTATCCTTGAAATAGATTTTCTGCTGGGAGAAGGGCAGTGAGTTGTGGGGAAAGGAACCATGAGTGTGGAGAGCCCCAAGAGCCCAAGGGACTTTTTCAGTGTTTGAAATAAACCCCACCAAAAAAAAACAACAAAAAGAGAAGATTAATGATGGCCTTCTAGAGACATCAGATAACTACTCTGAATCTCTTAACACATCCAAAAACACCCATCTCGATCTGTGCCCATCCTACCTGCCCTGTTTCACTCATCCTCCCTTCTATACCCTCATGTTCCATAAGTGTTGCTTGTTTTTCATGCCTGCATCAATTGTTGTTTGCTTCTAAAACCCTGTCCCCACCCTTCAATATTCAGTCAGCTATCATTATTTCCAGAAAGCCTTCCCCAAACTTCCTCTCCACCCCCACCTTCCCTACCAAACACAACCAGCACAGAAGACCACTGTTACACTACATAGCCTGAAGCTATTCTGTTTCCTAACAAGAGACCAAAAGCCATGTCTCCTATTTCTGTAACCCCAGGGCTTATCACAGTGCCTGGCACATAGTTGATATGCCTATACCTACTATTTATGAAATGAATGAATGATGAAAAAGATAGAATTCTCTGGCCATGAATATATGGGATGTGTATACTTTGCCTTTTCCCCCAAACTGAAAACTTATGTTCACCTGTCTGTATAAACACATTCATATTTATCAGTTCAACTGAACCTCTACTTTCATTTTGAAACATAGGGTAACCATTTTCTTTCCAGCTATTAGCCATTGTTGGATCAGTTTTCAATCCAAGTTTTGTGACGGGATGTAATTCATAAACTTTATTGGCCTGACACAAGTTTTAAAAATTACTATAAATCCTCCTTGGCTATCCTGGAAAAACTTTAACTGTGCTCCCCAAGCCCCAAATCAAATTTTTTCCCCGTCCTTCCTGATCTCAACATGAATGATCTAATCATGTCTGTTGTGTCCCTGTGCTGTCGAACCACATTTGAATTATGCGCACTAGACCAACTGACTCTCAGCATAGATTAGTAGGAAACAACAGATAAACACAGTAGAAAAACTATAGGGAAAAAGAGCACAAAGCCTGGTAACTTGAAAAAAACAAAACAAAACAAAACAGTACAGCAGGGATTATTCTGCAAAACAGGAATAGGATCTTGAGATGTGGTAAATGGAACGTTAGTCTCGAACCCAGAAACATCCCTGGAGAAGTCACTGTTCTACCACAGCTAAGGAGATGGATACTAACAAATTGCGTTTGAGATCTGAAGTGCCCAGCCTGAACAGACGGAAAAGCATTAGCAGTCAGGGAGAAGGGAGTTAGGAAACTGAACCCCATATGGGTACACCACTCTAGTAGCCATGTGTAACATGAGAGGCTCCATAAACCTGAATCACTGCAAATGACTGAAGCAAAGAATTTCAGGATTTTCAGTGACAAAGCCCAGAATACCATATGGGCCTATCAACACTAGTTAGAACTGGAAGAGGAATTTTACTAGCATGAGGGATGGTAGAGAAGACTGTATAGAGGCAAGAGAGGAAATCCAATTTGAGATGGAATTAAAGTTAGAACCAGGCAATTCGGGGTGAAGAACAATCCAAGCTAGTATCTAGAGGTATGGAAGGGCAGACACAGCAGTCATGTCCTGGGAAGTTAACCAGAGCAACAGGCCTGCTCAGGTGAAAAACAGAGTTCTTAGGTTAACACTAATGAGCTACCAGATGAAGGTCCAAGAGTAGGTTTCAGCCCAAATGTAAAGGAACTCTTCTTTGAACTTCTTCTTTGGTATGACCCTACGTTATCATAAAGAATGGGGAGCTGGCTGGGCACGGTGGCTCATGCCTATAATCCTAGCACTCTGGGAGGCCAAGGAGGGTGGGTCACCTGAGGTCAGGAGTTCGAGACCAGCCTGGCCAACATGGCAAAACCCTGTCTCTACTAAAAATACCAAAATTAGCTGGGCGTCGTGGTATGCGCCTGTAATCCCAGCTACCAAGGAGGCTGAGGCAGGAGAATCGCTTGAACCCAGGAGACTGAGGTTGCATGAGCCAATATCGCACCACTGCACTCCAGCCTGGGCGACACAGCGAGACTTTGTCTCAAAAAAATAAATAAAATAAATAAGTAAATAAAGAATGGGGAATTTATGGAGTGGGAGACAAACTCCACCCACCAGGGGTGTACACCAAGGAGGCTGCCCTCACTTTTACTCATAACTGATACCAGCTTTCCACTTTGGCCTACGGTCTGCCTGGAGCCGACAACTTGTTTATTCCATTTAGTAACCAAATTTGTTTTCAGTCTCTTCTGGTCTAAAATAGTCTCTCCTGGGAGTTTCACTCAAATTAATATATTACTATACTTTTACACTGCAGTTCAAAATGGGCATCTCAGGGCTCCCTCATGCTTCTCACAGGTGCCTCCCTGCCTTCTTCCCTGGGTTCCATTTCTAATTTTGCACCTGTCATCTGGCAGTGGCAGGGAGGGATAAATGTCTGTTTTTGTGTGTGAGGGCTTCAAAGTGGAATTGGGAAAGAGCAGGACACTCCTCAGTCCAACGCAGGCCCCTGGACCATGGTGGGTGTGAGTGTGTGGGCTGTGGTCACTTCTTGGCTGGCCTCTTCTGCTCATACCTTCACTGGTCTGGGTTCCTGTGCTGCTAGTATCTAGTGCTGGCTCAATCACAGATGATCTCTGGATACTATCTAGAAATCTCCATGGGCGTCCCCACAGGAGTCCCTCCCTCAGCTCTGATGAAGGTGTCCTCCCTCTCACCCTGAGGCATTGAGAGGACAACATACCTTTTGTGACCACTACTCCAGATTTTTCCTGAATGAAAAACTAGAAATTCCCACCTTATCAACTTGACCCTATGAAAACCTGGAAATGGTTTTTCACCTGTGAAAATTCTTATTTCACATCTAGGTTAACAGTGTGCAGAAGTTTCTCTCTTCACATGGAGAGGGGGTGGATTCACTCAGGTTGGGGATGCTATCTTAGACTCTTTCTTCAAAAGCTCCTCCATCCTGGTCAGCATTTCAATATTCTGATGACACGAGCATGCCTGTGTTTTGAGTAGAACTTGGTGCAGATTGGGTGCTGTTGTCTCCTCAGAACCGTGAGGCCTTCACCTTGGCTACACTTTCGGGATGGAGGAAGGTCAGCAGCAAATAAGGAATTCAGGAAAGGCATGTTTAGGGGCCATTCCCCATACCCTGCATACACCACAAATGGGATCAGAAAGCATCTCAGCAAAGCAGAGACAACGTTACCTAAGAGGAACAGGGAATGTGCTAAAAAGAGACGTATGCACAATTTTATTTTTAAAGCAAGAAGTAAGAATTATCTGGCAGAAATATAAAAGTTTTTTTTTTCTCTTGAATAGAGACATGAATATATTAGTTTGATAGAGATCTTAGAAACTTAATAAAAAAGTTAACACCCATTATTCTGTATGTTATCAAAACCAAGAGTATCTGAGTCCTGGTTCTTTAAGATACAACAATCTCCTCGAGCTTTGCAATTCTTTATGTCTACTGTCTTTACTTGGATTTTCAGTCCCTTGACAATCCATTTTGTATGCAATACTTTTTTTATTGTAACGGAGCATGTGGTATATTTAGGGATAGGTAGTGATTACAGTTTAAGTAAAATTCAGATGTATGTGACCTGAGTTGACAATCAGAAGAAGAGATACCTTGAACATGTGGCTTGGAGCACACCTTCACAGGTGATGCCATTCTGAGGAGCTGGCATGCTTCCCTTTACTCCAATTATAAAATGAATTGCAATTCCAGGATTTTCCAAATGTGGGAAAAAAATATGGGTTTTAGAAGCTGGGAAATACAGCAAGCAATGGGAGTAACCAGGGGAACTGGTTATGGGAGAAAATTATCAAGAAAGGTGTAATACTTATTTTCACTTGTATGAATAACAAATGGATAATAGAATAGATAATAGACAAGAAGAGAATCATCTAAATCTATCATTTGGTGCGTGTTTCCTATTTGTTTGGCATGATGTTAGGTGCAACAGAATATGGAAATAATTAAGGTAATTAAGGTGACTTTTCAAGATCACACAGCAGGAATGAACTGACTTAAACCGGTTTTCCTGTGGACAACTGAAAAGCAGCAAATTACACCTGTGAGTCTGGGTTAAAGCCATAATCCTACTTTAGAAAGAAATTTTACCCCTTCGTCCCATCCCTCATTCACACCACCTGCTCCCATAGGTCTAAGGTGCGGTCAAAAATAGTAAGTGGCTCTATAGAACCATGACAGCAGCAGGTCAGCAATCCTTGCCATTTGGATTATCAGTCTGTTTGCCTGTGTATTCAGCCAACTTATCAATTTTAAGATAACACGGTCAGACTTTCCACCCTTCTACATTCTTTTCAACAGGGTCGCTAAGAGGCAAATTACACTGTGTGAAGGCAGCCTTAGAGTGGGTGGAACCACAAATATTTCGAAGTCAAAAAAGACTGGATTCGGATCCCAGCCAAGTGGCCTTATGCCAGATTAACTTCTGGAAGCCTCCATCCTCTTATCAGTGGAATAGGTCATTATAAATAGCTTTCATGGTTATGGTAAAGCTTTAATGGGATGATATCTTAACATTCTTAATGTGGTGATTGATACAGAGAAAAAACACTGTATGCTAATACAGAGGGCAACAACCTTCTTGTTTCAATTAAAATGACTTTAGAGTTCATAGGGAGAGAAAAAATGAAGGTTTGATGTTTAAGCATTATACTGCTATCTACCTTTCTCAAGGCAGGAAGGACAGGCACCGAATTAAGTTTGAAGTAAGGTGATTTCTGTAGTATTATACAGCCATGCCAAAATATAATGCTGCCATGCTCACATGCCAATAAAGACCCAAATCAGGAGAGAACAAGCTGTCATAATAAGTAGACAAAGACGTTGGTAATTTTAGCAAATCTGGAAAGATCTGAGCAGATGCAGAACTACAAAGCCATTATTTTCTGACTGCCTATCAACATGAAGAGTTCAGCAGGGTCACTGTGTCTGTCATTTTAATATAGCCAACTAGCCAGGGCACTGTCACACTAATAAAGTAGGTGCAGCTTAATTCTCTTAACATATTCATTTTAGCCTGATAGAGTTATAGAGAGAGATGCAGCTGAATATTTTTCTCTCTTTTTGCCATAGGGAAAATGATTTCTTCATCCACTTATTAAATGACAGTCTCTTGGCTCCCGTGTCCAGGCTGAAATGTGTGATCATGCTGTCCTTCCACTGTGAGGCTGCTTTTCAGGCAGCCTGTCAGTCTGTCTATCCTGTTTTATTAATAAGCGATGGGAAAATGCACTAGACACCCTTCTCTCAAAAGAAGCGGTCCTATTTGCTATAGCCGGAAGCCTAAGATGTTTAACAGAAATGTGTAAAATTTTCTCTTTTCTGCATTCATTCCTCTCTGTCCAGAGGCACATTCTACAGACCATTTTAAAAACGACTACAAGAAAACAACAGAGCCATCGTTTCTATTCATTCTCTCTTACAATATTGGAACTTCTGTGATTCTAATTCCACTGCCCCTGATGGAATAGCTAAAGCTTTGGTGGCAGCAGAGCATTTCTTCTGCAGAACGTGGAGGTCTGCAGTCTCATTTATTTTGCTACGTGTCCTATGAATATGTTTTTTTAAAAAATGTTACTCCTGAAAGAGCTTCATTGCAAAAGAAATTTCTAGCGTAGTCTCAGGTTTAATCAATCGCCCATGATTTTGCAGGCCTTAACGGGAGAAGACAGAGATAATGTAATGTGCATTATGCAAAGTCAGCTAAAAGTGAGGATGTGGAACAGCATCAGGGACCATTATCTCCCAGAAGAGTTGATGCAATAGAGGCAGACAATTAGATTAGAACATTTTTCTAACCAGGACAGAAGGAAAGTCTTGGGGACAAGATAATGTTCAGATTTGGGCAACAGCCAAGAGGTAACGATCACGAGCCGGCGTGGCATGGCAGACTCTTGCTATAGCTGTATTGGCTGTACTCTAGAATTTGACATAAGATGAACTCCTCCTGGAATTAAAGCAATGGGTTTTATTTCCTAAGGTAGCAAATGAACCCATAGTGTGCTGTGGCTTGGATATCTGCTTCGTTCTCAAAAACTGTATGAAAATCGACTCCACCAGTCGGTCACCATTATGTTAGCTCCTTGTGGGCCGTACTGCAACATGCATGTTGCCAAGTGGTGGTGGGAGGATGGAGAACTAGGGAATAAATACAAGAAAAAAGCCCTGGCCTCATTAAAAGGTGCTTTGTTATATAGACATACATACAAATGCATGTTGATCTAGGATGCCCAATCCCCACTGCATGCCCAGCTCCCGGGAATTTGCTCACAGGCTTATAGACATCATCTAGTAATAGCTTAAATTGCTAGATTTAAATCTCTGCCTACAATAGATGCATAAATAAAATTGTTTAGAAGCAATTATGGACTCATATTTCAACAAGAACAAATGAATACAGCACAACCTTAGCTTGTAAGTGCCGAGGGTGTCATAGTGAAGGAATAATCAGAGTCACTGGTAATGAATCAGAAGAGAACATCAGAGGGATGTTAGCTGGCATATTCATTCCCATGGGACTGTGACCAGCACCTACTCTACTAAGATACCTATACGGTCCTTCACGCACACCAACTGGAAGTAGAAGAATAGACTAGGCACCAGGTAGGTGTTGGCAAGCATGCAGGATGTTTATTAACAACCTTGGTGAGAAACCCATAGGTATAAAAAACGGCCAGAGCATATATGCCAAGTTAGCACGTGAGTCAATGATGTGCAGAGGAGGCTGGATGCCAATGGACACAGCTTGGTGGCAGAATCAGAGGGCAGGCTTCCAATCGTGACTGCCATTGTGTTATCTTTGGGCATTTGTGCAGGGAGGCGGATAACTTCTTTGAGACTCAGTTATTTCACCTGTAAAATGAAGCATTGCTATCTACCATAAGGTTTGTTACAAGGACTAAATAAGGCACAATTCACATCATGTGCAGTGTCTGCACATACAGCAGGCTCTCCATGAATGAGCAGTGTGCTCTTAGCTGTACAGACTGACACGAGTCTCTTAGGATTGCAAAATAGCAACCATGATTCATGGCTATTGGCAGACTGAGAGGGCAGAGTGGACTTTGCTCACTGGGGGCAAAATAAATAAATAAATAAATAAATAAGCTTTTTGGTTAAAAGACATAAAAAGAAAAGCACAAGATGAAGTGAGTCAGTGAAAGTCCCAGTCATCTGAATAGCCTGAAATGAGAGAGAGCATCTGATTCTCTTCTGCCTTCTGTATGAGGCCACAGCCAGGCCAGAAATGCAAGTATTTTTACTGGTCCAGTGGTTTTCCACTGCTAACACCAATTCACAGGTTGAAGAACAGGCTGCAGTGGAGGTGAGGAGATATTTCTGGTCAACTCCAAATCCAAAGCACATGATAAATGCAGAGAATACCGAGAGCTGCAGGCGGGATGCCTACACGAGATGCCAGTAGTAGGTTGAATGGTGGTCTCCCAAAATATGTCCAGCTGGAACCTGTGACTGCGGCCATGTTTGGAAAAACGGCCTTTGGAAATGTCATTTTGCTAAGATAGATCATCCTGGATGCATCTCTGGGTGGATCTTAGACCCAATGGTAAGTGCCCCTGTAAGAGAAAGAAAAGGAGAAGAAACAGAGGAGAGAGCCATGTGAAGTCTAAGGTGGAGATGGGAGTTATGCAGCCACGAGTCCAGGAACACCCAGGGTTGCCGACGGCCATCAAAAGCTAGGGGAGAAGCAAGGAATGAACTCTCCCTCAGAGACTCCGCAAGCAATCAACCCTGCCAACACCTTGATTCCAGACCTTTGGCTTCCTAAACTGACAGAATACATTTCTGTTATTTTAAGCCTTGCAGTTTGTGGTGCTCTAGGAAACTAAGATCATTTCCAGGAAGGGAAGAAATAAAGTGGCAATGGTTGTGGCAGAAGTAGATGGGTAACATACTGAAGTTGTCCAGCAAACAGAAGTTCAATCTACCCACTTCATGTTTGATATATGCGCTAGGGAGCAGTTTACGTTAAGTGAAATTCTTAACGAAATTTTGCAATGTAAGTATTTGTCCTGTGCTTCAGCTATTTCCAGGAGTGCTAGCAAAAGGGAGACAGAAGAAGAAATATTACACACAGCAATATTCAATGCAATTCATTGCCTGGGATAAGCTGTAGAAGAATGCACAGACTATGATGCTATAGAAGGAAGTAATAGCACGTTCTGGGACTTGCTGCATGTGAATTGAGTATCTATGGTCAATCTGTATCTCCTGAGAGGGCTGGTAAGGGACCGAGGGCCATTATATACATTTGTGGTGGCTGCAATGATATAATTTACACTACAGCTGCCTAACCCCTGCTGATCCTTTAATAAAGCATTGAGAAATCAGAAATTCCATAAAGCAATATGATTAAACCAATGACAACAGTAGCAGTTAAGAGTTGCAGGTCTCAATACCTCCCATCGTTCCTTTGCATTCCATCATGACACAGTCCTCCAGCATTCTTGAGAGCTTTCATGTGGTGGTACAAATCACCTTCCACTCACATGGGCAGGATTTTACAAATGTTCATGGGGACAGTTTGGATACTGAATTCTCTGTATTCCAAATTAACTCAGAGAAGCATATGGATGGCTGTATGGAGCTGCCTTTGGGCATCTCGGGCTGATGGTGTGTTCCAGTTTAGTCAAATATATTTCCAATATTGCTGTGAGCTAATGGAGAGGAACCATACGCATTTGCAATTTTTGGCAAGACGAACAGGAGCTTGTTTCTCAGTTCTAAAACAATGAATGCACCATATGCCTTGTTTTCTCCAACTCTCATTTCAGAAAACAAAGATACCATCAATAAGATTCCCAAGTTCTTCCTTCTCTCACCTTCCCTATCCACTGTCTCTCTTTCCTTCCCTCTGTTCAAGACAGGGTAACCTAAATGGAGTGTAATTAATGAGCTCCATCCCAGAGCACTTGGGGGTGGGTAGGTTCCTGGAGTCAGAAAGCAAAGTGGAATTTTCAAGGGGAGGATTTCAGATCATTTGTTAAGTCTGCCTTTCTGCTTCTGGAGGAATAGAGCAGGTGAAAGAACAGCAGGATGTAGCTGGGAGATCATCCCACAAGGACTGGGTAGAGGCAGAAACAAAAAGAAGAGCCCAGAATGGGCTGCAGCAGGCACATAAGGGGAGAGAAATTATAAATTAAAAACATTTAGGGGGGCTGCAAAAGATAAAAGCAGAAATAAAATATAACATAAAAAAGCAACGATTCCAGGAGAAGTAGCAGATCAGGTAAAGGAGAAAGAAAATAAAAAGAAATTGAAGAAAAGAAACTTAAAAGAACACAAGCAAAGGTATCTAAAGTTAAACAGGATTTCAAAAAGCCTAAGACAGCAGCAAAAGAGAAGGAAGTGAAGACCAGCAGAAGAAGCAAGTGTCCTAGCATCAATTATGCAAAAGGCTTAAGGTTTTTAAACTGAGTAGCCTAGTAGGGAGGAGTTGAATCAGCTGGCTGTTAAGACAAATCACTCAAAAGTCAATGACTTAAATGTGTCAATTCTTGCCTCTGTGGGTCACTTAGTGGTTGGTTGATCTGGGTTGGGCTTGTCTGGGAAACTGCTTCAATCTGAGGTCCAGCTAGGCTTGGCTCCCTGATGCTGGTTGGTCTAGGTCTTTGCACGCATGCTCCTCGTAGAACAAGGGTGAAGAAATAACAGCTACCAGAGAAAGGTCTTTCCATGGCCTTGGTGAGGCATAAGAGATCAAGGTATTTAAAGCCTGAGTTTACATTATATCTGCTGACATTCCATTGACCAAGTTGTGTCCTGTGGCCAAGCACAAGGCTTAATGGTGCAAGAAAACGCTCTTCCCACGGAGGTGACAGGGAGAGAGTGCACATTTGAAAAATATTTTAATCACAGAGGTAAAAGAGGGAGAAGATACAGGACATTATCACAAATTTGTGACAATAATGCACATATAGCCAAGACACAAGTTTATATATTGCAATCTACAAAGTTAAAGAATATCATGTCCTGTAACCAGTATGTGAAGCAGAGAATTCTTTATATTCCTCTTCCCTCAGTAGCTGTGCTAGCAGAAGAATCATGTGTCTGTATTGAGATGGGTTAAGCCATGGCTAACTTGTATCAAAATATCAATTGCACTATTTTTTTCCCAACTCTTATGACATTTCTTGAATTCCATCTCTGGATATTGATTTTAGTTAGCAAACATTTATAATACCATCTGAATTAATGTATCACACAGAATTACAATGAGTTTGGCTTATAGAAACATCTTTATTGCAGTCAGGTGTGGTGACTCACACCTGTAATCCCAGCACTTTGGGAGGCCGAGGTGTGTAGATCACCTGAGGTCAGGAGTTCGAGACCAGCCTGACCAACAGGGTGAAACCCCGTCTCTAATACAAATACAAAAATTATCCGGGCGTGGTGGTGAGCACCTGCAATCCCAGGTACTCAGGAGGCCAAGGTGGGAGAATCGCTTGAACCTGGGAGGCAGAGGTTGCAATGAGCCAAGATAGTGCCATTGCACTCCAGCCTAGGAGACAGCGAGAGTTCGTCTCAAAAAATAAATAGATAAATAAACAAACAAACATCTTTATTGACCTAATGCATGAGATTTTTAAGATTGCAGAATAAGCTATTTAGAGTACCATTAGGAGCAGAATAGATGCAGGATGAAATGACTAACGGCTGAAAAGTATCAAACTCTTGGGTCTCTGTGAATAGGAAAGAACTGAGCATCTCTGCAGTTTCCCAAGCAAATCTAATTAAGGAAAATTAATATAATCAAATTAACAATGTTTCTCATGAATACGCCAAATTATACAACTCAAAATAAAATGTGTCAGAAGGCAATGGGGATATCTGGGCCCCAGTTTCAACTCAGCTACAAATTCATATTTAGCCTCTGACGTGTTATTTCGGTTTCTTGTAGTTTAGTTTCCCATTGCTTTTGTTTTGTTGGTAGCAGTTAGGTCTTGCTATGTTGCCTAGGCTGATTGTGAACTCCTGGCCTCAAGCAATTCTCCCCCTTTGGCCTCCCAAAGTGCTGGGAAAACAGGCATGAGCCACCATGCCCAGTCTTAGTTTCCCAATTTTATTTTTTTTTGAGATGGAGTTTCACTCTCGTTGCCTAGGAGTGCAATGGTGCGATCTTGGCTCACCGCAACCTCCGCCTCCCACGTTCAAGTGATTCTCTTGCCTCAGCCTCCTGAGTAGTTGGGATTAAAGGCATGCGCCACCACGCCCAGCTAATTTTGCATTTTTAGTAGAGACAGGGTTTCTCCATGTTGGTCAGGCTGGTCTTGAACTTCTGACCTCAGGTGATCAGCCTGCCTCGGCCTCCCAAAGTGCTGGGATTACAGGCATGAGCCACTGTGCCTGGCCAGTTACCCAGTTTTTGAAATAAAGTCATTCCACTAGTTAATCTATAAGTTTCCTTCTGGATTAAACATTTGCAAAGTTTTTATTGAGCATGTACTTGTGGCTTCATGCTAGGGTTGGTCAGATGAAGTTGTCATGGCTCTGTTCTCAACAGGAAAATTAGTAGGTGGAGACACAAATACCATATGATTTAACGTGGCAAGTGTTGCACAGAGAAATCTTCAGGAGGCCTTGGAGGGTTAGAGAAGTAAAAAGCCCAGAACCACAGGAAGGCTGAAACCTGTGTTCTGTCCTGAAAAACGAACACCAACTAATAAACCTAAGAAGAAAAAAACAGCATCCCAGGTGGAGGCAGAAGCGAGCCAGGAGGAGAGGCAGGAAAAAGCCTGACGTGTGTGAGAACTCAGAAGCCTAGCGTCTGAATCGGGGATGGTTAGATTTGCCTAGAGAAGTCGAGTCGAGGGTGGGGCCATCCAAATCCTTATATGTTCTGCTAAAAAGGCAACTGAGACACTGAAAAATTGAAGGGAAAAGTATCAAGGTGAATCTGCCTTTTTTAGGTGGCTCACACAGGCGGAGAATAGATTTGGAGGGTATGAGACTAGAGACAGAGAAACTAAGCCAGAAGCATTTGCAATAGAGCAAATGAGACATTATAAAAATCCAAACAAAGGCATTAAAAGTAGAGAAGGGGAGAGACAGGTTGACAAGTATCTAAGAAGTAAAATTAAGGGAGTATGTAATCAGTTCACTGTGTTATATGCTGAATTGATGTGACAGTGGAACATCTGTGAAGAGATACCAGCAAGCATCATGATTTACCTGTAATTTAGAAACAGAAATATAAGATACCTTGAATGACACGAGGAAGGTCTGACATGGTATAGCGGACATAATGGAAAGTGAGTTTCAGGAAGCTCTAGACAACAATGTCCATGTCATAAAATATGGACTAAGACACACCTATTTCTTGTACACAAAACTCATTAGAACTACTGCTTCTAAATTAGAACCAAGTTTTCACCAGATTTTTCCAAATAGGTATTTTCAAACTTATACATGTTATGTGAGCTCATGTGATTACAGAGTTCATGTCCTTAGCTAGCAGGTAATTGTTAGTTTATTTATTTTGTTTATTCTATTTGGTTTTGCTTTTTGGGCCCAACATTGATTTACTCCAAAAGAAAAATCAGGCTTGAGAACCAACCCTGATACACATGCACACACACACACACACACACACACACACACACACACACACACTTACATCCTGCTTTTTCTAACTGAAGTTATCTGAAATAGTCTATGCCCCACAAAAGAAAGAGAATCAATACCCTCTTTTCATTTTGCATCTGTCTCTGGCAACTGTGGGAAATCATGAAAAAAAAATCTTTATTACAAAGAGTGACATCCCAAGACAAGAGAGTCAAGAGTGCTCAGAGAGAGGAGGACTCATGACTTTCCATCCAGGCACATTTTCTCCTCATACAAAGGGAATAAAAGAGATCAAGCCATGGACTACACGTAAGTTGCCTTGCAGGTAGATGAGAAAAGAAGAAAGTGAAAAGATTTAAGAGACCTGGTAAGGGTCTGAAAAGACATATTAGTGTGAGGAAAAAAATCATTCGACATATGCTTTTTAGTTTCAAAGAACAAAAATCACTTAAAGGAACATATGGGAATTTAAAAAAAAATGCCTTTTGCCAGTAAAACTCCATCCACGGTGTATCTGTTTATAGCTGTTTCTAAAAGGCCAGATTTGGGTGAGAAATTGTAAAGGGTCACTACTTAAAAATTAACATGAACGGCTAAAGGGAAAGAAGGGCGGATAGTTTTGAAATGTGTTATGAAATTATTTCACCATAATTGTTGAGATTTCTAACAGAAATATGCAAATCTAAGATAACCAGTTATTAAGCACAGACTTTGCTGTGTCATAAAGACTTCGGAAACTCCAGAAGAATCAGGAATCCCAAATCGTATTTCACCAAGAATGTTCTCATATGTTGGCGGCATGTATCTGCCTCCCTCAGAACATTGTGGCATTCTTGGGAAGTTAATAATGACTCTGAGGGGTGGTGTACAAATTCTGTGGTATCACTTAATGGAGATGGATGACAATTTGTGGCCTACAACTCGGCACGTCCCATTTGGTCCTCTTGTCCATGGGTGCTTTACTTTTGGATAGGAGAGCTCTGTGCATCTCAAATCTGGCCCTGCTATAGAATTGCCTGTGGTGCTTTTTACAAATAAAGCTGTTCAGGCTCCATTCCCAGAAATTGTTTCAGTGCTTGAGCACAGGCATTCTTAAAAAAAAAAAAAAAAGGCAAATAAAAAAACCGAATTGGTAATTTTGTTGCACAGCCAGGGTTAAAAGCCAGGGGGAGAAAAGATGGAAAGAGGGAGGACGAAGAAAAGAAGGGAACCAAATAGGCTCATTTGATCAATCCTTCCTCCTCTGCACTGAATTTGTGGATGCCAAAACTCTGTGCAACTCTCTAGTTTGGGCCATTTCCACTTTCTATACTCTTGCCTAAATAGTAGCCCATGTGGTATATATACTTCCACAGTGGATCTAAGGTGCCTCATCCTGTCAATCTAGTAGAAGCAGTGGGATGCAGAAAGCTAGCCTATAAACAGGACATCACAAAAAGCAGTTGCCTAATTCTGGACTCTACCGGAGTTGGGAATCAGACACCAAGCTTGGAAGTAACAAGGAATAGAAGATGACTACTAATTTTAAATAGTGATGAGCTATTCCAAAGTACAATTCCAGAACACATATTGTTCAATACATTTTTTTAAACAATTAAAGACATTCCAGGAAAACATTCCTGGGCAAACCTTTGATCTTTGATGTCCTCTAAAAGGTCTGCAGGTTGAACATCTTTGTTGGCTTCAGTGACTCTCATTTGAGAGGCTTGGTGAAATTCTCTTCTGTTTTCCTTTTATGCTAACTAGTGTAGTGATTTTTCATGCAATACTGGATAAACTGGATTTCACAAATGGCAAAAGGTGAAAAAGCCTACGGCTCCTGCATCTATTATGAAATATTTAACTGCCTTTAGTGTTAAGTTTCATTCCTTCCTCTTTCCTCCATCCAGATTGCAATTTATATATGGATTCTATGAATACATTTGTGGTTATTTACCTTAGATCTTTTTTTTTTTTTTTTTTTTTTTTTTTT
>NW_016812016.1:2761254-2790441 GCF_001698545.2 Rhinopithecus bieti
TGAAGACGGAAATGGGGCAGGCTATAAAACCTAGAAAAGACAGGAAAATGGATTTCTCTCCTAGAGCCTCCAGAAGGAACACAGCTCTGCTGACACTTTATTTTGTTTTACTTTATTTTTATTTTTTGAGACATCTCACTCTGTCACCCAGGCTAGAGTGAAGTGGCACAATCTCTGGCTCACTGCAACCCCCACGTCCCTGGTTCAAGCGATTCTCCTGCCTCAGCTTCCTGAGTAGCTAGTACTATAGGTGTGCACCACCACACCTGGCTAATTTTTTAAAAAAGTATTTTTAGTAGAGATGGGGTTTCACCATGTTGGCCAGGCTGGTCTCAAACTCCTGACCTCAAAGGATCCACCTGCCTTGGCCTCCCAAAGTGCTGAGCCACCACGCTAGCCTGTTTCTTTTAGATCTTGATTTGATATTCTGGATATGAATGAAAGAAAATTAATGAGTGTTTCAAAGTCTAAATAAGGAAGCTCCACAGATAATATTAACATTTCTTTGATCTAGTCATATGTATTATTGTGTTTCAATTAGAAGTGGCTGTAGGCTCTGAAAGACACAATATAAATAAAGCCTCCCCCTCACACACCCTCACTCACACCCACACTTACACCAATGCAATTTTTAGACAGAAACACAAGCAAGAAATAGGATAGATTTTTTTTTTTTTAAGAAAATGGGCATTGGTTAAATTTTCTGGTACATATTTTAAAAAATCTATAAGAACTCCCAAAGGGTGGCCGTTAATAGAGACCTCATTCCACTGCAGGAAGTAAAATGGCAGAGTTATCAACAATTATTAGGCAGTTGAAGGAAATATCTTATGTATATGTCTACTTTCCTAGTAGTCTCACTTCTGCCCTCATTACACAGGTAGTTTTATCCTAGACTCCTCTTCTCTTATCAAACTCATTCTCCACTACCCTCTCCTCAAGAGGGTTCTGTTTTCTGGATAAAACTGTGAACAACTTGTATGATGTTTTTGGAAGGAAAGAGTATTATTTAGCACATTCTTCATAGATCCTGGGCTAATAAAGAAACTCATTAGGTCTGTGTGTTAAGTCAATAGTCTAAAACAAAATGAAGTAGCTACTGAAGTTTGGGTTCTCCAGAAAGCAGACTCTGAAGCGAAGATTTGTATGCAGAAAGATAATGAGGAAGTGCTCTTGAGATCAACACCCTTATAAGGGAAGGGAGGGAAGTGAAACTGGGCAGAGGATTGAAGTCGATGTGTGACAGTCTCAAAGGAGACAGAACTCAACTTGATGAAAGTCTGAAATTAGCATGACCTTTCAGAGCTGTGCCGAGTTGAAGCTAACAGCCCAGGCCTTTGTTCTCTTGGGTTGATTGGTCATGAAGAACTCTCATCCAGAGATGGGTGAGTATCAACATCCAATAAACAACTATTAAATCATATCTTTCATTATCATCTCTATAAGCACAAAGTATGATTTTTTTTTTTTTTTTTTGCATGAAGATGTAAACTTAAATTTTCTTTTTTGTTCATTTTAGCTGAGGTTCACTAAAAGAGTATATGCCATTTGGGATGGCTGAATGGGTGCACACATTTAAGTGGAGGTGCTTTGAACTGTTCAGGCTTTCTGCAGAAGGAAAGAAAGAAATGCAGGCTTTACAAGAAACATCCACAGAGGAGCTCCTGAGAGGTGTGAAAAGATGAGCCCTACACCACTTGGACAGTTCAATAGACAGCTCCTTTGCCAAGAAGGGGGGCTGACAAATGGAACCCCAGTGAGGCTGAGGGAGTCAGTAGTGAGAATGCTCAACCGAAGGTAACAAATACGGATCCCGAATTGAGTTACCTTCCTGTGTTGAATTCCTGATTTACATTTTTAAATGTTATTAATGTATGTTTCTGGTTGGTTCTTATGGTTAACTATTCTTATTAATGAGGGGTTGCCTGGCTAATTTGCTATGTGATGGAGTGTCATGTAGAGGACTTCTGAAACAACTTTTAGAACGAATTCATTACCAGAAGGATATTCAGTTGTAAGAACTGGACTCTGTATTTCCCTTCTAGTTGCAACATAAAAGATGGTCAAAATGTCAAGGTTTTTCTAGCAATAATGTATCTATTTTTGAGCTCCTGTGTTTATCCGTAAGCTCTCCTCTGCCACTGCATTTTTTTTTTCTGCAGATATCAGCATATTCTCCACAAACCTGCTGATTGCTCGCATTAGCTTATAGTGTTCATCTCAAGTGCTCATCAAGCAGTGTTTGTCTCCTCTGAGCTTCTGATTTTTTAAAACGCCGTTACCTTCCTCCCCAGGCTTTTTGCTAAAGGTTTTTTTGTAAGACATTTATTCAGTATATTGGACATCACACAACTATTTTGTCATTTGGTTAGATTTCCTAAAGCTCTCTGGGAAGTCACTTGCCACTTTGTCATCAAAAGAGATAGAGAAAGAAGGGGAGGGTGGGGAGATATGAAGGGCTTTTCTTCCCGGCTTTTACAAGTAACTTTTTTGATGAAAATTTTAAGAAAATGATTAAAAGACAACTGATAATGAGCAATACAAAATTAAGATCAAATGGCCTTTTCTTATATCTTGTTAGCTGGAACAACAAAAACAACAGCAAAATGAATGAATTAAAAAGGAGGTAAAGACAGGTTGCCAGAACTTGGAAGAAGCAAATGTGGAATGAGTGCTGAAACCAGTAAAAATGAACTTCTGGAACCTATCCCAGGGGTCTTGGTGCACAGCAGCAGTGTCACCTAGAGAGAGAGGCCTGCCTTGCTCCAGTGGCTTAGTGTGTACTGGCCTGAGGAGTGTGGAGAATCGCCAAGTCCCCAAGAATAACGGCTATTAACCACTTGCACTGCTTCTAGGTGAGGGGAAGGGTGCACCACTGAGGGCTGCATATTGAGCTCTGATTTGCAGCTTTTCCTTGTCTACTCTTTCTTCCTCTTTTCTTATCACCTTTGAGATCTTTCTCCAGTTGTGTGCCCATCCTAGAGTTGGCAGCCAAAGGGAAAGACAGAGGGATTTAAAGGGTCTGGATATTTAGAGGGGGTTCTGGAAAAGCATTTCATGGAGAAGGCATCTGAACTGATTATTTGGAGTTCTGTTGTGGTTCTAATAACCCTGGCTAAGCTTGAATTCATCAGGGATTCAGGTCCTCTGGAGTTGTATGTTACCTTAAAAAGTGATGTTCATGCATTTGTGTGTTTGTGTGTGAAAACTGAATACCAACAGAAAAATTTTAAAATATAGACATATTGGTTCCTACATCATTGCTATGTAGTGACATTTGTAAGGACTTTAATGGTGTTGCGTACTAATTCCCCTTCATTAGCTTATTTGGTTCTCATTAGGAGTTTAATATTAGCAATTTACAGGTGATGAGAACTCAGGGAGGTGAAGTGGCTTGTCCAAGACCACACGGCTGGAAGTTTTCCAGCTTGGCAGAAAAGTTACTCAAGAACAATTATTTGTGTTTGACCACTGTTTTGTGTAAAGGGCAGCAGTAAAAGGATCACAGGCCTGAATATCTGGGATGGTTTCAATTTAAACACTTTTTTTTTTTTTTTTTTTTTGAGATAGAGTCTTGCTCTGTTGCCAGGCTGGAGTGCAGTGGTGCGATCTCGGCTCACTGCAACCTCTGCCTCCTGAGTTCAAGTGATTCCCCTGCCTCAGCCTCCCACATGGCTGGGACTACAGGCATGCTCCACTATGCCCAGCTAATTTTTTAATTTTTTTTTTTTTTTTTTTTTTTTTGTATTTTAGTAGAGACAGGGTTTCACCATGTTGGCCAGGGATGGTCTCGATCTCCTGACCTCGTGATCCGCCCGCCTCAGCCTCCCAAAGTGCTGGGATTACAGGCGTGAGCCACCGTGCCTGGCCTCAATTTAAACACTTTAAACTGTTCTCTTGACTGGTATCAGACAGTGTATGCCAGACCTTGATGTGGAGACTGGGATCATTGCAGATATTGATGGCTCCAGCACTGGGCATTTTTAAAGAAATAATGGTATAAATGTGATCCCATTATGCAGAAGAGGGAGAGGATTTGCTTAGGGCTACCAGTTAAAATTCAGGACACCCAGTGAAATTGGAATTTCAGGTAAACAATGACTAATTTTGTAGTATGAATTTCCATGTGATATTTAGGACATGCTTATACTTAAACACAGAGTGTCCTGTATTTTTATTGGATGGCAAGGTTGATCTGGAAACCTGAGTAAAGGACATTAACTTCAAACTTTGTTTCCAGTGAGCATGGGAAATAATTTTTGTCAGGCCCTAAGGCGATAGGAAGGGCACCCACTTTGAGCTGATCTTCCCTCTGAGTGCCCTGACCCAACCCCTATTCTTCTGCCCAGTTCATATTGCAAAATGTACATTGCAGATAACTGACTAGTCTTTAGAATCCTGGGATCTCACCTTCTAGGTCTTATTAGCACCACGCTCTGAGAGCAGTTACCAGACTGGCAAGATCAGAAGCGCAAACTGGTGGGTTGGCAGGATAACCTCAGTGGGCCTCCGAGGGTATTACACCTACATGCAACAGACACAACTCACGGGATGGAACAAAGCAACTGGATTTTTATCTCCCACCATCCCCTGAAGAAAAGCGTTTAGAGAAAGGCATTCTTCCCTGCTTCTTAAAAAAGTTCTGAGCAGTCCATGACTTTACTGGTCATGGTTAGGAAATGAAATGTCTTAAAGATACTTTATATTGATTACTATATAATAATTGAAACTTCAAACATGTTTTGAAGTTAAAGACTTTCCCCTTTGCCAGCTGGTGCTTTTCATAGGTGCAAAGCTGGGGAAGTGGGATGTGGTCATCCTTCCTCCTTGACCTCAACTCTTATTTTTTTGAGACAGAGTCTCACACTGTTGCTCAGGCTGGAGTGCACTGGTGCAGTCTTGGCTCACTGCAACCTCTGCCTCCCAGATTCAAGCAATTCTCCTGCCTCAGCCTCCTGAGCAGCTGGGATTACAGGCACCCGCCACCATGCCTGGCTAATTTTTGTATTTTTAGTGGAGATGGGTTTTCGCCATGTTGGCCAGGCTGTTCTCAAACTCCTGACCTCAGGTGATCCACCTGCCTCAGCCTCCCAGAGTGCTGGGACTACAGGCGTGAGTCACCGCACCCGGCTAACTTCAACTCTTCTCCTATTAACTTTTGTTCTACTGCCTTCTGGGTTAAAAAGAAGGGAGGGAGCAGAGGGCAGAGAACAGAAAAGATGGCTTTGTTTTCTTGGGCCAAGCTGATCTTTGAAGTCAATTAATTTTTATGAAGCATTTCTGTTGATTCTTCAAAGGCCTCGACCCCATGCCATCATCATATACTGCCCACCTCTGGTAGCCTTCTACAGGTGATATATCTGCTCTATTTCCTCATCTCTCTCTCACTTGACCAAGGAATCAGGCACGACCTTTAGATTCTAACTGCTAAGGCCTGTTTACACTTCTGGATAGCCCCACCGGACAGAATCCAAGACAGTCCTACACCAGCATTTTTCCAACTTTCTGGTCTGTGTGTACCACTCTTGTATCCTTTGCCCCAATAAATCTGATCCTAACAGAGCAATGACCTACCCTTTGCTCCACTGTAAAAGCTGATAAACCATTTCTAATCTCTTACATTTTTCATGTGGAGACACACATCAGGCCAATATATTCCCTAACTTCAAGGAACGTTTTTGACTTTCTTGGAAGGGCCTTACTGAAGCTTTTCTCACTAGGCTTAAGGTGAGAAGCAAACACTTTCTCCACCTCTGCTCCTTGTGGGAGAAGAATGAGATTCACCATATATCAGCACCTCTCTTCAAAAAGTTTGTCCTCAAAACAAACACATAAAAACATAAAAACAACTTTCCACAACCCTTTCAGACTAACAGTATGGGGAAGGGGTTTGAATTCCTTAAGGTATCATACCTTTCCTTTTAAAAAGTTTTGTAGGATGATCTCCATGGAATACAGCAGGCACTGTCTTATGCCTGAGCCAAAATCAAGAGCCACATGTTAACATCCTATTATGCTGGGAAAATATGTACTCCATTGAGAGAATATGCATATTCAGAATTTGCAATGATTCTGTGGACCTTAAGCCTGTGTTAGGACTCTCCAGGGGTCTAGGAATATCTGACCAGGACAAGGCTGTGTGTTTTTACATTTCTAATAAAGAGGAGTGCTCTGGGCTCATGATTCCTCCCATGTAATGCATGGGTTCTTTTGGATGTAGAATGCACATATAATGAACCAAACCACTTAAAAGCCCTTTGGAAGTACACTGCAAATCACTGCAAGAGCCTGAAGGGCTAAGAGAGTCATTTCCAGTCATGGCTTTCAAGAGTCCTTATAATTTAAATTAGCTCTCAGAGCATTCTGGATTTCCTAAATAATATGTGTTATAAATGACTTGTTATGGAGAAAGTTGACCAAGTCCAGCACATTTTAATCAATGAGTCAATATGCCTCTACGGAATGACCATGGACCTCTGAGTACCTTCTCAAGGAGGCTGCCAAGTGCCACGACTTTAACCAGCTAACATGTGGAATGATGTACTTCATTCCCTCATTGTTCACTGGCACCAGTAGAGTCTACAAAATAAAAGCATTACAACACCCACCATGAAAAGGCATTCCAAGTAGCCACTCTTCTGTTGAGCTCTTTGCTCAGTCATCTTCAACACAGGGCTTGGGCCTGGTCAACAACAGGAGCTCTTGGCAGAGTTGGCCGAGCCACAAACCAACAAGATACCAAAACATTTAGGCAATTATGACTACCTTTTCTTGTTCTTCTTCGTTTAGATTATTTTGGAATTGGTAAAAAGTAGGGGTTAATGTCAGGAAGTTCTGAGTACATGTATCACGGTTCTTCAGCTTTGTATGTATGACATCTGAGTTTCATTTTTTTCATCAAGGAATTAGAATAATAATAGTTTCTATCTCACAGGTAGTTGGCAGAACTAAGTAACATAATATATGTAAATAGTACAGGAAAATGCTTACTATATGCTAAATGCTAAATATGGGTTTTTAACTATTAAATTAGGCTATTACGTCGGCATAGCTCAAGTCTTTCATTCTGAGTGACTTATAACCACTGCCTCTATTAGTGTGCCAAGTTACAGTTTACAAAGCATTTACATACATCACAGTCCAACCACCAACAGATTATTACTGTTTACATTTTAGTGTATTTTCTCCCACTCTAACTTCTATTTGTATATATGTGTAATTTTTAAAAAATTACATTCATACTAAAGTCACAGTTATGCCTCTTACTTTTAATATAATGTTATAATTAAAATATTCATCATATCATTAAATATATTTCAAAACAAGTTCTTGATAACTGCATTTTCCTTCCTGTGGAAGTACCAGCCTTAATTTAACTATTCCTCAGGTTGAACATTTAGATTAAGTATTTTTTATATCATAAATAATGTTGCAATGAATAAACTTAAATGATTCCCTGTCCAAATTTTCTCAGTTTTCCTTAGGACACACCTAGAAGAGGGAATGGACATTCTTAAGGCTAATTACTTTTTTTTTTTTTTTTTGAGAAAGAGGCCCCTCTGTCGCCCAGGCTAGAGTGCAGTGGCACGATCTCAGCTCACTGTAAGCTCTGCCTCCCGAGTTTACGCCATTCTCCTGCCTCAGCCTCCTGAGTAGCTGGGACTACAGGCGTCCGCCACCATACCCAGCTAATTTTTTGTATTTTTAGTAGAGATGGGGTTTTACTGTGTTAGCCAGGATGGTCTCTATCTCCTGACCTCATGATCTGTCTGCCTTGGCCTTCCAAAGTGCTGGGATTACAGGCGTGAGCCACCATGCCCAGCTGCTAATTACTTTTTAGAAAGTTTATTCCAGTGCTATAAATTTTTTGTATGAGGATTCCTAAATTTATTTCTTCAACTAATTGCAAGATCCAAGTTTTTAACTGTGAACTCTACATAACATAAATTTACCATCTTAACCATTTTTAGTGCACAGTTCAGTAGTATGTACAGTCATATTGTTGTACAATGGACCTCCAGAACTTTTTCATCTTTCAAAACTAAAACTCTGTACCCCTTAACAATAACGTCTCATTTCTCTCTTCCCCAAGCTCCTAAAGAGAAAATATAAAAATAAAAACTAAGAAATGCAGAAGATAGTGCAGAGCAAGAATTGGATTTGTATCAAGCTCATAAAGCAATGCCGGGAACAGTAAAGACAACGGAGTAACGTTTGGAAACACGAAACAAAGAAAACATTAAGAAATCAACAGAGGTAACCATAACAGAGTAGGAAAAGAAGGACTTTTAGTGACATCATTATCTAATGTAGAGAAAAATAAACTGGACCACTTCCTGGTATCATCTGTAGAGGTGAACTCTTGGTGAATTAAAGAACTAATGTAAAAGTAAAATTATACATTTAAAAGAAGAAAAGGCATGAAAACTTCTTTGGCACTTAGATGTGAGAAAGAACATCTTACACATTCAAAAGAACAAATCAGTACGTTAAACGTTTATTAATTTGATTACATTAAAGTTAGGAGTTAACGTTCCATAAAAGATATCATGGGAAAAAAGTCAACAGAGAGATAAGAGTCATTAGTCTCACAGAAACAGAAATTAAAATAGCAATGAGAACTGAGTAATGCCTAGTGTTGGTGGGAATGTGGTGATGTGGGCCATGGAAACCCGCACATGTTATGAATGGGAATGAGGCTTGGTACAGCCTTTCTGGAGAGCAGCCCAGCAACCCCACCCAAGGTGTACATCGGAGAGATTCTTCCACAGGTCTGCAAGGAACATATACAAGAATGTTGTTTGTAGTAGTGGGATCTGGAGCCAATTGAATGGCTAAGTCAGATTCCACACTATGGAATTCCATGGAGCACAGAGCAGCAGTGGGCTCATCCAGCAAAACAAATAGGCCTTTGAAACATCATGCTAAGCAAAGCAAAGGGAAAAAAGAAAAAAGGAAAGGAAGAAAAGAGAGAGAAGGATAAGATCTAGTACAACCATATCTGTGTAAATTATAGCTATAGTCACAAAATATGAGTGGGTCTTATTGCATGTAGGGATGGGGGCAGCCTGTCTTCAATGCCCACACTCTTGATTATTCCAAACTCCCAGGGATGGCAGCACCGACCACAGAAGAACACAAAGATAGATATGTGTCCTGTGTCACCACAGGCCACAGTGGTAGCATGGTGTGGCCACTGCTTCTTCTGTTTACCAACCCATACCTCACCAAAGACCTCGTACACGGGGCGAGGGAGGGCCAGCCATACACAGCATCAGGAGGTGGCTTCCTCCAGCCTTTTTGAAAGATGCCAGATGCCTCTTATGGTGTGTGGTACAAACAAGCTGATATGATATGAAATATTCTAGACGTGGGCATGCTGATCCATTGCTCCAAATAAAAGTCTGGTCTCAGAAAAAAATGAAATAAAGGAGCAGAGAAATAGCTATTCAGATGAAAGCAAAATACTGACACAATGCCAATTTCAACTTAAGAAAACAGACCACCTCTTGAAGGGTGAAATTTCTATACCCACAAGCATTATTCCAACAAAGTGTGCACAGATCTGAAGCATGTGGTCTTAATAAACCTTATTCCATAGTCCTTAGATTACTATTAAAATAGGGTTAACACGGGGACTATTGCAAGTAATTATAAGGAAAAATAATAATGTCTGCCTTTGTTAGGAGGGTAGTTTACAATTAGCAATAAATGCTATTGTGCCAATATTTTCACTAGGAGACCAGGCACCAGAGAATTTGAGATACAAATCAAATTTTGCAAGCGGAAAAAGAAAATGGCAGTAGCTCATGTTATCAGTACTTCTCCTTAATAGCAAGGGTAAACACCAGAGTCTCATCCTAAGAAAGGGAAGATTAAGCCAGAGCTCCTTATCAATCTGCCATGAGAGACTCAAGGTGTCAGAATTAAGTCCTGTGGGTCACAGCATGAGATGAGGATAATGTGCAAAGACAGCCCAGGCATCAATATTACAAAAAGCAACTCGATAATTGCTTCATATCACATCTAACACGCAATGATAAAGAATGTCAGAGTAATTACTCCTAGGATACCAGGGACCACCACACTGCAATTATCATCGCAGGCCGGGTTGGTTTGTGTGTGTTGTGTGTCTCTCTGGCTGCTGCTATATTACCTCCATGCAGATATGTCACTCAGATTGGTAGATTTAGCTCTTGGGGGCATAAGGGTTCCTTCTGAACTACTGAGATTGAAGGGTACCCATTTAATATTTGCTTCTTACTGGTAAAAGCTCGAACCCATTTGACAAAGGCTGAGAAGAAGAGAAAGCTTTGAAAAATGAACCTAGGCCTGTAAGTATACTTTAGATGTTTTCACCACTCTCCAGTTATTCCAGCATATTTTATACCTGAGATTGCAAATAATGAAGACAACTGAGACAAATACTCTAAATAAAGAATGTTTTCAGCTTTGCTATAGGAATAGAAATAAAATTTAAAGGAATTAGGGAGTTTTCATTTACTTTGTTCTCTTGCTTTTATACTTTTCTAGGGAGGGAATCACACCACCTGTAGAAGTCATTACTGAGAGTTTCTGCAAGAGTTAGACAGTGGAAAGTAAGGCAAGGACGAATCTTTTATGGCTATGAGCTTTAAATTAGCATCTCCTGGCCAGTCTGAGAAGTCAAGAGCAAACATAATCAGAGCTTGCATCATGTGACCGTCCATATGTTGCAGGTCTTCCTGCCTAATTTCAGACTAAGGGGCCAACCCTGCCTCTACTATCAAGGTCAGCAGAAACATGCAGCTCTTCACAATGCTCTTCTCTTATCCATAATAGACACAGATGGCTGTCAACAAAATCGCTGACCCATCTCTGCAACTCTTGGCTCTGTCTTAACAATAGAAGTGATTATTTATTGAGCAGTGACTATGTGCCAGACATTGAAGTACTTGCCATGTATTTACACATATTATCTCATTTAGTTCTCAGCTACCCCATGAGGTCTTATTATTATCCCCATTTTATAGGTAACGACACTAAAACATTGAAAGCTTTAGAACCTGGACAAGGTTTCATAGCCACTGAGAAGCAAATGCTAGGTTTTAAACCTCAGAAGTCAGACTTGAGAAGTCTTACACTTGACCGAGATGGTGGAAGAGCCTCCTATGTCAACTACAATGAATTGATCAACAGGTGACAATTGATAATCAATTGATAAAAATCTGGCCATCTTTCAAATATTCACTGTTTTATAACTCATAGCCTGAGCATGTTGCACCCAAATCACTTTGGTCCAGATTTACAATTCACATTATCATTTTTTGAACAAAGAAAGGGGCCGGAGTGGGAGGAAGTCAGGTTTCACAGTGCCTGCAGACAAATGGAAGCTTAGTTTAATTTCCTGTCATACAGATAATTAGCCACCAAATAGGTCCCTAAAGTAATTAAAAACATAATAAACCTAATGAAACAGGGTCTGCATTCCGGTTAAAGACGAAAAAATAAAAGTCATAAATCATTAGCAAATCATGAATTTCTTCAATAGGTGAACTGTAATTGTCTTTTTTTTTTTTTCTACTGATTTTCCTCAGAATTAGGAGTTAAACTGTAAGTTGGCTGTGAATGAGCTTAGCATCATTTTAAGCAGCAATGCATCTATGATTACCTTCTCCTGGGAGAGAGGGGCAGTGACAGGCCCTGGAGGTGGAGGACTTAGGTGTCATATCAGGTTCCCGGCATGTTGGTGCTGACCAGTTACCAGATGAGCAGAGGGAATACCTGTGAGGTATCTGGAGCAGCAGGAAAGCCAGTATTCCCTGGACAGAGGAGCCTCATTGCCCATCCACATTTTCTTGAGGTAAGGGAGGAACCTCAGGAATGGGAGGACCCAAGGCTCACACTATCACTTTTCCAGCTCTTGCTCAGAACCGGCCATACAATTTCCCAAGCTGGTGACCACATTCTCTCTGTCTGAGGCCCAGGGATAGAATACCAGAAAGGTAGCACTCAAATTCCCTGACCTACTAGTTCAGACGACAAAGACCATCAATCCTTCTCTACCTGGCTGTTCTCAACTGAACAAATTAGTCAATTTCCTGTAAAAGACAATAGTAAGGAATCTTTTCCTTCCTTCCTTCCTTCCTTCCTTCCTTCCTTCCTTCCTTCCTTCCTTCCCCTTCCTTCCTTCCTTCCTTCCTTCCTTCCTCTTCCTTCCTTCCTTCCCCTTCCTTCCTTCCTTCCCTTCTTTTTCTTTCTTTCTTTCTCCTTCCTTCTTTCCTTCTCTCTTTCTCTTCTTTCTCTTTCTTCTTTCTTTCTCTCTCTCTCTCTCTCTCCTTCCTTTCTCCCCTCCCCTTCCCTCCCGTCCCCTCCCCTCCCTTCCCTTCTCTTCCCTTCCCTTCCCTTCCCTTCTCTTCCCTTCCCTTCCCCCCGCCCCCCCACAAAGTGCTGGGATTATAGGCATGAGCCACTGTGCTCAGCCATGAATCTTTTCTTAAAATCAATTCTATCATCTAAGTTGCTAACTAGAAATTCATGTTGACTGCACCAGAAAAGAAAGACTCAAATGAAATAATGATGAACAGAAAGTACACATATGATAAAAGAAATGGCCAGCAAACTACCTAGTGAGGCAGGAAGCTCCATGTGTAGAAATAGCTCTAAGTAGGGAGTTAAAGGCTGGGTCCGAATTCCAGCTGAGCCATTCACTGCTGTGCAACCATAAGAAAGATATCTAATCTCCCTGGGCCTTTGTTTCTTCAGCTTTAAACTGGAGATATGAACTCTTGTCTCACAGATTTTTATGAAGGCTAAACAAATCAACATCTATGGAAATGTCTAGCATGCTACCTGGCATATAGTGAGTTCTCCACAACACTAGGTGTAAACAAATCCAAAGCAGTACTGAAAGGAACAATATTAATAACACAAATTTCCACAGCTTTCATATTCCATCCCTTTGTCAACAATTAAAATGATAATTTTATAATATACTAAGTATTCTTATGTATTGAAGGCTATTTCTGGGTTTTCTACTGTCTATTCATGATCTTATATCACAGTGATTAAATAATTATGACTTTATATTATGTTTGAGTAACTGTTGATGTTACTCCTTTCTCATTACTCTTATAGATTTTTTCTAGCTAACCTTGCTATTTTACTTTTCCTTGTGTACTCTAGAAACCACAAATTTAGTTCAAAAATTTATGTGGGGATTACAAATAAATGAGCTATCAAGCCATGAAAAGACATGGAGAAAATTAAAATGCATATTGACTAAATGAAACAAGCCAGTCTGAACAGACTAAGTGGTTCCAACTATATGACATTCTGGAAAAGGCAAAGCTATGGAGATGGTAAAAAGATTAGTGGTTGCCAGGGATTGCTGAAAGGGAGGGATGAGTAGGCAGAGCACAGAGGATTTTTAGGGCAGTGAAACTACTCTGTGTGATACTATAGGATACACGTCATTAGACGTTTGTCCAACCCATAGAACGTACAGCACCAAGACTGCGCCCTAATGTAAACTGTGGATTATGGGTGATAATGACGTGTCAATGCAGGTTCATCGGTTGTAACAAATGTACCACTCTGGTGGAAATATTGATAATGAGGGAAGCTGTGCTTGTGTGGGAGGAGGGAGTATATGAGAAATCTATCTTTCACTCGATTTTGATGTGAGAATAAAACTGCCCTAAAAAGTTTTTATTATTAATAAAATTTTGTAAAATTTATGTTGGTATTTGATATGGTTTGGCTGTGTCCCCGTTCAAATCTCAACTTGAATTGTATCTCCCAGAATTCCCACGTGTTGTGGGAGGGACCCAGGGGTAGGTAATTGAATCTTAGGGGCAGTCTTTCCTGTGCTATTCTCGTGATAGTGAATAAGTCTCAGGAGATCTGATGGTTTTATCAGGAGTTTCCGCTTTTGCTTCCTCCTCATTTTCTCTTGCTGCCACCATGTAAGAAGTGCCTTTTGCCTCTGCCATGATTCTGAGGCCTCCCCAGTCATGTGGAACTGTAAGTCCAATTAAACCTCTTTTTCTTCCCAGTCTCAGGTATGCCTTTATCAGCAGTGGGAAAACGGGCTAATATGGTAAATTGGAACCAGTAGAGTGGGGCGTTGCTGAAAACATAACCGAAAATGTGGAAGTGACTTTGGAACTGGGTAACAGGCAGAGGTTGGGAGAGTTTGGAGGGCTCAGAAGAAGACAGAAAAACATGGGAAAGTTTGGAACCTCCTAGAGATTTGTTGAATGGCTTTGACAAAAATGCTGATAGTGATATGAACAATAAGATAAAGGCTGAGGTGGTCTCAGATGGAGATGAGGAACTTGTTGGAAACTGGAGCAAAGGTGACTTTTGTTATGTTTCAGCAAAGAGACTCGTGGCATTTTGCCCTTGCCCTAGAAATTTGTGGAACTTTGAACTTGAGAAAGATGATTTAGGGTATCTGGCAGAAGAAATTTCTAAGCAAAAAAGCATTAAAGAGGTGACTTGGGTACTGTTAAAAACATTCCATTTTAAAAGGTAAACAGAGCATAAATGTTTGGAAAATTTGCAATCTGATGATATGGTAGAAAAGAAAACCCCATTTTTTTTTGAGGAGAAATTCAAGTCAGTTGCAGAAATTTGCATAAGTAGCAAGCAGCCTAATGTTAATCCCCAAGACCATTGGGAAAATGTCTCCAGGCCATGCCAGAGACCTTCACAGCATCACAGGCTCAGAGGCCCAGGAGGAAAAAGTGGTTTTGTGGGCCGGGCCCAGGGTCCCCATTCTGTGTAGAATCTAGGGATTTGGTGCTCTGTGTCCCAGCCACTCTAGCCATGGCTAAAAGGGGCCAATATACAGCTCTGGCTGTGGCTTCAGAGTGTAGAAGCCCCAAGCCTTGGCAGCTTCCACAAGGTGTTGAGTCTGTGGGTGCACGGAAGTCAAGAATTGAGGTTTGGGCACCTCCGCCTAGATTTCAGAAGGAGTATGGAAATGCCTGGATGCCCAGACAGAAGTTTACTGCAGGGGCAGGGCCCACATGGAGAACCTCTGCTAGGGCAATGTGGAAGGAAAACGTGGGGTTGGAGACCCCACACAGAGTTTCTACTGGGGCACTGCCTAGTGGAGCTTTGACAAGAGTCACTGTTCTCCAGACCCCAGAATGGTAGATTCACTGACAGTTTGCACCATGTGCTTGGAAAAGCTGCAGACACTCAACACTAGCCTGCAAAAGCAGCCAGGAGGGAGACTGTACCCAGAAAAGTCACAGGGGCAGAGCTGCCCAAGACCTTGGGACCCCACCTCTTGCATCAGTGTGACCTGGATGTGAGACCTGGAGTCACAGGAGATCATTTTGGATCTTTAAAATGTGACTGCCCCGTGGGATTTCAGACTTGCTTGGGCCCTGTAACCCCTTTATTTTGGCCAATTTCTCCCATTTGGAATGGCGGTATTTACACAATAACTGTATACCCATTGCATCTAGGAAGTAATTAGCTTGCTTTTGATTTTACAGGCTCATAGGCAGAAGGGACTTACCTTATCTCAGATGAGACTTTGGACTGTGGACTTTTGGGTTAATGTTGAAATGAGTTAAGACTTTGGGGGACTGTTGGTTTTGAAGGCATGATTGGTTTTGAAATGTGAAGATTTGGAGGGGCCGGTGGCGGAATTATATGGTTCGGCTGTGTCCCCATTCAAATCTCAACTTGAATTGTATCTCCCAGAATTCCCACGTGTTGTGGGAGGGACCCAAGCAGAGGCAATTGAATCATGGGGTCTGGTCTTTCCCATGGTATTCTCGTGATAGTGAATAAGTCTCACAAGATCTGATGGGTTTATCAGGGGTTTCCACTTTTGCTTCCTCCTCATTTTCTCTTGCCATCACCTTGTAAGAAGTGCCTTTCACCTCCTGCCATGATTCTGAGGCCTCCTCAGCCACGTGGAACTGTAAGTCCAATTAAACTTTTTCTTCACAGTCTCAGGTATGTTTTTATCAACAGTGTTAAAATGGACTAATACGTATTTTATTGCAATCATATTGAATTTATTTCTTATTTAAAGGAAAGCAACATGTATGAAGTTGAGTCTTGCCACTCAAGAACATTGTCTCTTTCATTGGTTCAAGTCTCTCTTTGTAAACTTCAGGATATTTTTGAGATTTTTTATGTAGCTCTCACAAATTTTTAAAATACACTTTATCTTTGGTATATTATATATTTTAAAAAATGGGGCTTCTGTTTGCACTATATATTCTCTTTGTTTATTACTTGTACAGAAAATTTACTGATATTTTCACATTAATATTGTATACAGCCATGTTATTGAACATTTTTATTGTACAAATAGCATTTTTTTTTTCTTTTGCTTCTCCTGGGCTTTCCTTCTCTATATTATTCATAAAGAATACCTCCAGAATAATAATAAATTAGGTAGACATAATAAGTATCTTTGTTGTATTCCTTCTGTGCAAATGTTCCAGTGTTTCCCTGGTCAGCATGAGGCTGGCTTTTATATTGAGATCAGTGTGTTTTATCACGTTAAGAAAGAATCCATCTATTGTTTTATATGCTCTGACTTTTAAACCAGGTAAATAAATTACCTAATCAAAACCAATAGATACAACTTGAAAAGAAAAATCAATTAATGCTTTATCTCAGAGGCAAACACCAGGCTTCATGTTTCAAGAGATTATGGTGAACACAGGCTCAAACCAGCAGTTCTCAGTGTGGTCCCTGGGCCAGCAGTATTAGCATCACTTGGGAACCTGCTAGAAATGGAAATCCTAAGGCCCCACACCAGACCTACTGTATCAGAGTTGCTGGGGGTGACGTGACCCAATAATGTGTGGCCTTAACAAGTCCTTCAGTGGATCTCAACATGTGTTAATGTTTGGGAACCATGGGCTTAGCTGGATTAACAAATCAAATAGATGATGAACAAGGGCATTTTAGGGTATCAGTAGGGAAAAGCCATAACTGACATTCAATTAACAACCATATGGGGCACAGCTGGAGGGTGGCTAGGAGGGTGCTAAGAGCTTTCATCTGTTACAAACTTTGTCCTTCCCCAATCAGAAAGATACTCTAGCTCTTTACTTGAATTGGATGTGTAATCCCATATTCTCACTTTGGTGAACAGTAAAGGAAAGGCATTGCAGCACCATGATGTTTCTGTTGATAGTGTGACATGTTTTGGTTATGGGTTCTCCCAGAAGCAGACCCTGAGATAAAAATTCAGGACTAGTAGTTTATTTTTGAGGTAGTCCCAGGAAGTAGTTTATTTTTGAGGTAGTCCCAGGAAGTAGTTTATTTTTGAGGTAGTCCCAATTAAAAGAAAAAATGAGGCAGTGAAATAGGGAAAAGAAGGCAACCAACAAAGTGTCTGCTATTAAGACAGATGATTCAGGGGGCAACTGGAGCTTAATCCTACTGGAAAGCTCTTGGAAAAGGTGCAACTCCAGGCCACAGAATGATCCCATCCCTGGGGGAGAGAGCCATCTTCAGAGAGTCACTGGATGAGTGATGCTTCTAGGGGAGTTAATTCCTGAGCACTGGGGGCTTCAAGGCTTTCTGCACTTAGTAAAAAGAACCCCCCAGGCCGGGTGCAGTGGCTCGCGCCTACAATCCCAGCACTTTGGGAGTATGAGGTGGGTGGATCACGAGGTCAAGAGCTTGAGACCAGTCTGGCCAGCATGGTGAAATCCTGTCTCTACTAAAAATACAAAAAATTGTCTGGGCACGATGCTGCGTGCCTGTAATCCCAGCTACTCAGGAGGCTGAGGCAGAGAATTGCTTGGACCCAGGAGGCAGAGGTTGCAGTGAGCTGATATCACACCACTGCACTCCAGCCTGGGTGACAGAGCGAGACTCCACCTAAAAAAAAACAAAAAAAAAGAATCCTCCAGCACAGATAGTGGTGGCTGGAAGTCAGATGGAGCAGACGGAGAGATCAAAGTGGGTAGGGGGCCCACTGACCCACTGACCATGTCTGCTGCAACTACTGTGTCACTGGAAGTTGGACCATAACAGTGTAGTTCCTAGACTGGCACATCAGTGTCATTATGTGTATCTGATTAGTCAGCTCCACCCTGGAAAGACTGGTGCCAACCAGCCCATCTGTTGGAGAAATCCATAAAGATGGCTATTCCTTTCTGTCAAGCTAGAGGACTATGAAGGTTATAGTCACTGGCATGGACAGGTCAGGGGGAGATGGGACATTGTAGGGAAAAATAGGGATGAGGAGGAAAGTGGAAGTGGACACAGAAGACAATAATGTCATGATTTTATAAGCAGCCAGCCCCATGCTCCTGGAGCATTGCTGGGAAGCTGCTGTGACCGACAGGAAGGTGGTAACCATCCCCGGCATGGGTCCCAGGGCTCTCTGTGGGTACACCACCCAAGAAAGGGAACATGAAGAAACGTGTGTGTCTGATGTGACCCTGTTTATTAATGGCTGAACAGGGATTTGAAAACAACAATAGGACCCTTTCACTGATTTAAATTCCTTTGACTTTTATTTGCTTAGAGTTTTTCTTTAAAGATTCACTTCATTTATTTTTTTTTTCAGTTTCATTGTCAACTGTAATATCAGTGGAATCACTGGTTTGAGATTACATCTCATTTTTTCCCCAAAACACATGAAAATAAATGCTTAATTATTTCTAAAAGCTATTCCATTTTATCTCAGATAACTCAAGTGTTAAGCTGGCAATAGTTTCCTTTCCCAGCTCTATAATTTGCTTTCTTTCTATGACGCCAAAAATCTACACAATAAACCAAAGGTTCTTCAACTTTTGTTTCTGTAAGAATAGACTGTAGAACTTTTAAAAAATACATGTAAACCTGACCCCCACTCCCTGAAACTGTTTTAGAAGTCTCCAGTGAGATCCAGGGGGCTGCATTTTAACAGGTATCCCAGGTAAATTTAATGAAGTTGCAGGGGACACTTAGAAGAATATTTCTATGGGGTAAAATCTTTGGAGTCGTTTGGAAGACTCTTTAGGGTTATACCCAGATAGAAAATTACTCCTAACTTTTAAAGTTTAATTGGTTATTTTAAATCCAGAGTGGCAGAGCAAGTGTCTTCCACAAGGTGTGTTTGGAGGGGAGAGTGTGATCACAAAATACCCATGGCAGGCTGGGTGTTGTGGCCCAGGCCTGTAATCCCAGCACTTTGGGAGGCCAAGGCACTTGGCCTTGAGGTCTGGAGTTTGAGACCAGCCTGGCCAACATGGTGAAACCCTGTCTCTACCAGAATATATAAAAAGCCAGGCATGGTGGCACATGCCTGTAATCCCACTTACTCGGGAGGCTGAGGCAGGAAAATCACTTGAACTCAGGAGGCAGAGGTTGCAGTGAGCTGAGATCACACCACTGCACTCTAGCTTGGGTGACAGAGGGAAAGTCCATCTCAAAAAACAAACAAAAAAACAAACAAAACCCCATGGCATGAAGGATGCAAACAGAAGACTTCTTGGAGCCCTAGGGTTCTCTGGGAAGAGCACAGAGGCTTCTCTGCAAGAAAACAGAAAGCCTTGGGAGGATTACATAGGAAATTACAAGCTACATGGGTTCCTGCTCCAAACAGAGCCACTCTGCAGAAAATAAAGCAGGATTGCTTTCCCCAATTTCTCCACTGACGAATCTTGCGATGATGCTAAAAGGCTGGATGAATATCGAGACTTCAGGGACATTAGCTTTGATACATAATCTGCTGATTAAATGTGTTCCCTATACTTTCTCCATTTTTCACATTTCTTTATGTAGTCTTTTGTTAAGAGGACTTCTTAGCTAAGAAGTTGTAGGGATAACTGAGAAGGAAAGAGACCACAGAACTAGTTCCAGAGGGAGGCAAAGTACATAGACCATTGAAGGTAGAGCAGGCCTTGAATTAGGAAGGGGATAGCACTGGTACTCTTCTGGGTTTGGAAAGGATAAATGCATTGAGAAATGTTTTTGAATAGCATTGACACAAATCGGTAGACCATATCACACTTTATTTTTTTGTTTTTCTCTTCTCCTCTCTCTTCAAGAAATCACATTTTTGCCTTAACATCCTATCAACTCAGCTGGCGAATTTTCTGCAATTGCAGGAGAAGTCAGGTGAGAGCCGAGGCCGTTTTCAATTGTCAGAACTCCAGGAGATATTTTCTACTAAGTAAGGAATATCTCTCAACCCCGACAGAACTTGATTATAATAGTTTAGTACTAAACACAGTGTCAGAACAGATATTTCGCCTGTGGATGTGAAGAGGTGAAGAACTTGAACCACAGTTTGCAAACCTCAGTGATGTCTCAAGGTTTGCATGATGCATCTTTTCTCCCAATTCCTTCTCCACACTGCAGCAAGATAGGAAGGCTGCTACCTACATGAACAGAATGCCAGTGGATTCTTCAGGTGACAGCATGGCATTTGCCTTCAAAAGACATAGGAGAAGTAGAATTCTAGCAGGTAGACTACATGAGTCATGCGGAGGGACCGTCCACCAAATCATCTTTCCACCACGTGACTAATTGCACATTTTTTGCCAAGAATATGTAAGCTTATATATGTTTATATAATCTGCACTTTTAGAAACAAGCACTCTCAATTACAGATATACCACCAAATTGATGTTTTTCCTAGTTGTGAGGTCAAGGAAAATGCCAAGAGCTTGGAAAGCAAAGTATATGCACACCAGGCACTCATGACATGCCTCCCAGGGTCTAGCTGAGTACAGTCATGGACCAAGCTCTAGGTGAATTCCTAGGTGATTATCTGATTCGCTGGTTAACTAACTAAGTCAAGGTAAAGAAAGAAAGATTGAATCAGTGATGAATCATGATGCCAACTCAAATCAGGGATTTATTTTGAATGGAAAAAAACTATTAAAAGACTAAAACCCAGGGTCTTAGTTAATTCATCCAATAAATATATATTCACCCTTCTGCACTCTGCTTTGTGGGGCGGGGCTAAGACCTGGCATTCTTGATTGGTGAGCGGCTCCCTGCCCTAGGAGGTGCTGGAGGGAATAGGCAAGACTCCCATGAGTGTCTCCTCCAGTCTCCTTTCTCCACCCTGGCAGTGGCAGAACCTCTTTTTTTTTTTTTTTTTATTTTTTTTTGCATGTCCCCCTCTCTCCCTTCCTCCCCTCCCCTTCTTCCCCTTGTTTCGAGGACCGGAGTACTGCCGTGTGTCGTCCAGGCTGGCGTTCAGGGCCATGATCTGCGGCTCTCTGCAAACTCGACCTCCTGGGTTCAAGCAATTCTTGTGCCTCAGCCTCCCGAGTAGCTGAGACTACAGGTCCACACCATCATGCCTGGGTAATTTTTGTGTTTTTAGTAGAGACAGGGTTTCCCCATGTCACCCAGGATGGTCTTAAACTCCTACGCTCAAGCGATCCACCTACCTTGGCCTCTCAGAGTGCTGGGATTATAGGTGTGAGCTACTGGGCCCAGCCAGCGGTTTATTTCATTTTTCTGTTTTTCCAATACTCACATAACAAATTCCATAGTCCCCAGCTCAGCAACTGCAGACCCAGCAACAGCCAGTGTACCCTTCTTCAAGGACCAGATCTCAGCCCCACAGGCCCCTCCTGTGACCTCAAATACACAAGCTCCCTCCTCAGAGGCCACAATTTCAGCTCCTCAGGGACACTTCTCTGAAATTCTACATTTAAGTCATTTGGATTTATTCCCTCAAGCTGGTGGCTCTTTCCTGCAGTTACTGCCTCCATAACGCCTTAGAGACCTATTTTCACGCCTTTCAGTTACCTGGTTAACGCATTCATCATATAAGGATATATAATTCTACATATCCCTTTCAGTTACCCAGCTAACGTTCTTTTTGTTAAGTTCTCCATATTGAAATAACTGGAGGTCACAGAGGCATAGAGAGGAAAAAAAAAGTTTCAACAAGAGAGGTCAAATTTAAAAAGACCAAATAATTGACAGTCATTAGATTTAGCAAGAAGGAGGGCTTGGGTGACAACCAGTAGACGTCTGTGTACTGATGATGGAGTTGGGAACCCATCAACAAAGACAGTGAAAAGTGGTTGGATTACAAATATATTCTTGTCAGGTCTTGGAAACCAGTATCTTATAATACGGTGTTTCCGCCCTCTGAACTGAAGAAGAAGCCTCAGGTGTCTCTGATGCCCCCGTCCTCATCTCTCTCAATCCCCTGTCTCTCCAAAGCACAGGATGGAATTGTTCTCTGAAGTTCCTTTATCCGCCTAAAGTCCAGACCTGCCAAAGAAGAAAACAATCATGTCTGGTCCCTTCCCTAAGTTTGTATTGACTGAACTCATGTTGCAGGAAGAAAAATGGAAGTCTGTCAACACACCTGCACAGACTTTGTCTGTTCTGCAGGCCCCACAGACTTTATCTTATGCCATTGTGTGTTCTTCAAGTTCACTGAATTCCCCTAAAAATAATTTACTAATTCCAAATCATCTAAAATTCTCCTTCCCCTTTCCCCTAAGAAGAAGAGCACGTAACAATGTGTTCAACATGGTGTGATAGGGTAATCACTCTGGTTCTCCCCAGGAATGTTAGCCAATGTGAATGCTTTTTCTCCTATTAATCTGCCTTTTGTCAGTTGATTTTCAGCAAACCTTCAGAGGGTAAAGAGGAAGTTTTCCCTTGGCCACTGCATTTTGGAGACTGAGTTTATAAGAAAACTTATAAGATTGTGCATGTAATGACTCCAGTGTTCTCAGCCCGAGGAAATAGTAGATGGAGGTGTCACTTATAAAGAAGACTGATGGGTTTGGAAACCCAGTGGACTAGACTGAGGAGAAAAGGGGAGGGGAGCAAGTGGAGACCATTAACATAGCCAATTCCCTGAGGACTTTTGCAGTAAATGAGGCCACAGTAACGGCATGTAGACTAATGCGGGCACACAGATGATCCCAGGGAGATGAAGTATGGGAGTGGGAGTGTGGTTCTTAAATAATGCTAAGGGCAGATAAGATCCCAGACACCAGAGAAGGATTTGGCTCTTAATAGAGCCAGGAGAATGCCTCCAAATCATCATGGGAAGGAGGCAGAAGGTGTGACTTCAGACGCAGGTAGATTGGCAAATTTGGTGATAGGAAAATAAGGCAATTCTTTTTTTACTTTATCTGTTTTCAAGATTTAAGAAACCCATGGTTGCAGAGCCTTTCAAACCATTTACACTGCAAAATGACTATTGTCACCCATTGCATTACCAAAATTCTTTTGATCAAAAAATACTTTTGATTCCCAGTGACCACAGAGATCAATATGCAGGGCGTACAAGTGATAAAAATTATCTTCTCAACATGGAGACTAAAGACATAGGACTCTCACATTCCGGAAGTGATGCAAATACTCATAATTACCACCATAAATTTGCTGAGTACTAAAAATAATTCTGTGTTTTCCTGTAGGATTTGCAAGCTAATAATAAGCAATTTCCAGCTGTGTGCTGTGACAGCAAACGAGAGGGTCTAACAACCTTATAATTATATTTTCCATATCCGTATTCACATTAGGAAATACCGATTATGACCCATCTGCTTAAACTAGTTTTTAATTGTTAAAATCTCTACACTAGGTGACTTTTATGAAATCTGACTATGCTGTATGCACTGCACTTCAAAAGGGGAATTATCAAATATTTTACCTCTTAGGCTTTTTAAGTACACATGTATGATTGTGAGACAAAAGGACAAGCAACAGTGAGAATTGAAATTTTTCTACAAAGGAAATTCCACAAACACATCCTGAGGGCTCCCCTCAGTTTGGCAGTTAAAGCTGCACCAAACAGCAAGCTTCACCATATGAAATGCTGTGCCTAGCTCACTTCATTCTGCTCAACAAAATGAGTGTGATTGTTGGAGAACAAGTAAATTAAATACCTATTTCTTGGGTCTATTTTCTCAAACTTCAAATGTTCTTCTGAGCACTTGAAATGTCACTACCCAAAGAAAGGTCATGAATTGATTGTTGCTTTTTGGAGGTATTATGAGAAAAGAATTACTCTTTGGGACAATTTGATAAGCTGAGCTTGCTACTGGGTATGGCCAAACCTCTTCAGGGTTTCTGAGGCTCCCAATAACTCATTTCAAAGCAGCAGCTCTGCTCTGTTCCAGACAGGCAAGATGAGGCTGGTGATGCCATAGCTGCACCCCTAATATTTTCTCCCAAGAGAAAACCAGAGAAAGCAAAACAAGTATCTGCTTCCAACTTAAATATGGAATGTTGTCTTGAAAATATGAGGGAGAAGAGTTTAGCAAGACCAATTCAAAATATATGTAGTGTTTGACTTGAATCAATATTATTTTCAACTCAATTTTCCTAAAATTTAATTTTAAAAAACAGTTCAAATTGCTAACAATGGTTAGTATTACCCATATTGCTATATCTATCTGTTTATCTGTCTATCTTCTATGTTACTATATGCCAGGTGCCTTATTACCACAAATAAGATTAATGTTATCCTGTTTGTTTTATATTTTTTCAGTTTTAGCTTTTCACTGAAACATAAAGTACATAAAGATGCATAGTCATAAGTAATGAAATCACAGCTCAATGGATTTTCTGAAACTGCATACAACTAAGTAGCCAGCACATATTCAGGAAAATAATATTATCAACACCCTAAGAGTCCCTTGTTCCCCCTTCTAGCCACTGCCCTCTTGACGATAACTTCCATTCTGACTTCTCATGGCTTAGATTCATTTTTTTGTTGTTATATTGTACATAAATGGAATCTCTCTGTGCACAGTCTCTGGCATATGGCATTTAGTTTGGTTTTAACTACAACTGAAAGCTGCTACCATTTACTGAGCTCTTGCCAGGCACTATTCAAGGCCCCATAACTGCATCATTACCACATTCAATCCTCACAACCACCTCATGAGTAGGCACAATTATTATCTTCCTTAAGCAGGTGAAGACATTTCAAGCTTAAAGATGTTAATATGTTTTAAACCACCCAGTAATAAATGCTGGAGGCAGGATTCATGCTTTGTTTATCTGACTCCAAAGTACACGTCTCACCCATGCAGAATATCATAAATGTAAACAAGGCCTTAATCATCAGAACTCGTCAGGGTCTGAAAACACTGTGACTCAAATATCGTGTCTATTTACCTGTGATCATGCACCCAACCTATCACGGCAACTCAGACTTTACAGATTAATATGAACAGTGGCCACTTTCCTGGCAGTGTAACTTGGTGTCAGACAAAGTGCAAAAATATACAAAGTTATAGGAGCATGTGGTTCAAGCATATTAACTGAAAGTAAAACACACTGGCCCAAAAATAGTCATCAGAGACAGATTCTACGTTGCTCATTGCTTCACTCCCCAATATATTTCCTTTGCTAATATCTAAAGGTAACTGAACTTACATTCAGTGATAATTTAAATGTTATTCACTTGCAGTGAAGGATGGTTCATAATCAACAGTGAAAAGGAAATGATAAAATGAATAATAGTAATCCACCCTATGAGATTCTAAATAGTCATGGGAAAACACAATGAGGGAAACACATGTACCCTTATGAAAAGATGTTACAGAAAAGTATTGCAGTTATAATCCAATTTATGAATATGAGTACATGTGTTTATCTATGGCAGGAAATCTAGAGGGGAACACATGCCCACATAAATACGTACTCACACAGGGAGAAGAAAGACAAGAGTGGGAAAAGATGTATACCAAGATGTTACAAAGAGTAGTTTTTCCAATGATTTATACCCAAATGAGGCCAAAAAGGGTTAATTAGAGAGGCTTGTGCTGAAAGAATATTTTATGACCAAAAAGGATTAATTAGAGAAGCTCATACTGGCAGAATATTTAATGATAAACAGGAGTTATTAACATTTTTTAGCTGTGATCATGTCATTATAGTTTTGTTTTTTAAAACATTATCTTTTAGAGGTACATACGCCCTGGGATTATGAATGAAATCATATGATGTCTTGGATTTGCTTGAAAATAATCAGTACAGGGTGGGGTTGGGGTAGAAATGAACTATGAATAGATGTGAGTCGATAATTGGTAGAGCTGGCAATAGGTGCATTGATTGCATTGTACTATTTTCTCTGCTTTAGTATACATTTGAAAGTTTCCATTATAAAAAGTTAAAAAAAAAAAAAAAGAGTGATTGCTTCTGAAGACAAAGGAGTAGGGTGTTCTCGATGTTCTTTTGCCTGATTGGATTTTCATTCTTTTCTCTATGGAATATATTTTGCATTCGTAATATGACATACTAAATAAAAGACTAAGGAAGTTCTCAACAATGCCCATTTTGCAATTCAAACTCACCTTTCTTACACAGGCAAGTATATTAGGTGTTTCCCTTCACTTAATGGAGAAGCCAGAATACCACTGAAATCATAGGAACAGTTTTCCGACTGCTGTTATGCATAAAACAATGTAAGTTGATTGATTTTCTTCCAAAGCACCACCTACTTCACTGTTATCAGTGTTACTAAAACGTGGTACAGAACTTCCCAATCAAAAGATAACTTGGGGAAATTATTGAGTGTAGATTAACTGGGAAAAAAATAAATATTTTCTTAGAGAACTAGAATTTTGAGAAACTCAAAAGGGTATTTTTGCATTTCAGAGCCCATCTGCCAGCTGCTCCTAATTCAGCTCTGGGTATTTCTTTTCCACTCTATCTTGGGATTTGTTTTGTTCACAGGGGAAGATTCAGAGTGAGCCTCACCCAAAGGTCAAAATTCCCGTGCTCAGCAGCATAAGCGACTCAACCTCTGGGAAGAAAAAAAAAAAAAAACCATTTGTGCAGAAAACAAAGTTAGTCAGTCTGGTGAAACACTGCAATTTTGACCAGAAAATATCTTTCTTAATATGGACAGAAAAACCTTGGCCTTTTGCAGTCAAAAAATGAAATGACTTTAGCATGATGGAGATGCAGAGAAGAGGAAGGTGAAATGGAATGTTTGTAGCTGATAAATGAAGAATGAAAAATGTATCCTCATACTGCCTCAAAACTCAAAACATAAAACTCCACCAGGAGTTCCCAGAACTTAGGGGTTTGCAAAGAATGTGACTACAGAGGGTATTAACAGGTGCTTTTGGGGGGTGATGAGATTGTTCTGAATCCCTTGTAAGGTGGTGGTTACATTAATCTACATGTGTCAAAATTCATGTAATCATTGACAGAAAAAGAAAGAAAGAAGGGAAAAGAAGTGAATTTTAGTGCATACAAATTTAAAAAAATGTAGGAAACAATTTGAAGGTTTAAAATATTCTAAACCTCATGGTTGTTACTTGTATGGCAGGTGCTTAAGAATTTTTATGTGAATCAATAAGTTGAATGAATAGATGGATGAAACCATAAGTGAACAAAATTATTATTTTAAAAGTAAAGATATATAAAGCAGTTCCAAGATGGCTGAATAGGAACAGCTCCAGGCTACAGCTCCCAGCATGAGTGACACAGAAAACGGGTGATTTTTGCATTTCCAACTGAGGTACTGGGTTCATCTCACTGGGGCATGTCAGACAGTGGGTGCAGGACAGTGGGTGCAGCCCACAGAGCAAGAGCTGAAGCAGGGTGAGGCATCACCTCACCCGGGGAGCACAAAGGGTAAGGGAATTCTCTTTCCTAGCCAAGGGAAACCATGACGCACAGCACCCGGAAAATTGGGTCACTCCCACCCTAATACTGCGCTTTTCCAAGGGTCTCAGCAAATGGCAAACCAGGAGATTATATCCCGTGCCTGACTCAGAGGGTCCCATGCCCATGCGACCTCCCGCATTGCTAGCACAGCACTCTGAGATCTAACTGCAGGGTGGCAACGAGGCTGGGGGAGGGGCACCCACCATTGCTGAGGCTTGAGTAGGTAAACAAAGCATCCAGGAAGCTCGAACTGGGTGGAGCCCACCGCAGCTCAAGAAGGCCTGCCTAACTCTGTAGACTTCACCTCTGGGGACAGTACACAACCAAACAAAAGGCAGCAGAAACCTCTGCAGGTTTAAATGTCCCTGTCTGACAGCTTTGAAGAGAGTAGTGGTTCTTCCAGCACAGTGTTTGAGATCTGAGAACGGACAGACTGCCTCCTCAAGTGGGTCCCTGACCCCTGAGTAGCCTAATTGGGAGGCACCCCCCAGTAGGGGCAGACTGACACCTCACACAGCCGGGTAATCCAATGAGATGAAGCTTCCAGAGGAACAATCAGGCAGCAACATTTGCTGTTCAGCAATATTCACTCTTCTGCAGCCTCTGCTGCTGACACCCAGGCAAACAGGGTCTGGAGTGGACCTCCAGCAAACTCCAACAGACCTGCAGCTGAGGGTCCTGACTGTTAGAAGGAAAACTAACAAACAGAAAGGACATCCACACCAAAACCCCATCTGTACGTCACCATCATCAAAGACCAAAGGTAGATAAAACCACAAAGATGGGGAAAAAACAGAGCAGAAAAGTTGAAAATTCTAAAAATCAGAGTGCCTCTCCCCATCCAAAGGAACACAGCTCCTCACCAGCAACAGAACAAAGATGGACAGAGAATGACTTTGACGAGTTGAGAGAAGAAGGCTTCAGACAATCAAATTTATCCGAGCTAAAGGAGGAAGTTCGAACCCATCGCAAAGATGCTAAAAACCTTGCAAAAAGATTAGATGAATGAATAACTGGAAAACAAATGTAGAGAAGTCCTTAAATGACCTGATAGAGCTGAAAACCATGGCACGAGAACTACGTGACAAATGCACAAGCTTCAGTAACCGATTCGATCGACTGGAAGAAGGGGTATCAGTGATTGAAGATCAAAAGAATGAAAATGAAGTGAGAAGTTTAGAGAATAAAGAGTAAAAATAAATGAACAAAGCCTCCAAGAAATATGGGACTATGTGAAAAGACCAAATTTACGTCTGATTGGTGTACCTGAAAGTGACGGGGAGAATGGAAGCAAGTTGGAAAACACTCTGCAGGATATTATCCAGGAGAACTTCCCCAACCTAGCAAGGCAGGCCAACATTCAAATTCAGGAAATACAGAGAACACCACAAAGAAACTCCTCGAGAAGAGCAACTCCAAGACATATAATTGTTAGATTCACCAAAGTTGAAATGAAGGAAAAAATGTAAAGGGCAGCCAGAGAGAAAGGTCGGGTTACCCACAAAGGAAAGTCCATCAGACTAACAGCAGATCTGTCGGCAGAAACTCTCCAAGCCAGAAGAGAGTGGGGGCCAATATTCAACATTCTTAAAGAAAAGAATTTTC